>NC_137978.1:49419423-49914423 GCF_963924665.1 Micromys minutus
TGTTTTAAAAAATCTAGTCCTTGCTTGTAGACAACAAAAGATGATTTTAAGAACTGTTTGTGGAGTGTGTTTGGAAGATTAATTCTAGAACCTTTGTATATTTAATAGTATTTCTAACTTTTGTTTCTCTACTGTTTGCAGTTAATGTCCTTGTTCTGCTATGCAATCACTTATATGCACGTTTCTTTAATTTCTTTAGATTTTCCTGGATGTATAGTTTAAACAACAAAGTCTATTTAAACTGTAGCGGTAGTTTGCAGTTCTAGCAAAGAGGAAAGTTGTGGGGTTAAACTTTGTATTTTCTTTCTTATAGAAGCTTCTAAAAAGGTATTTTTATATGTTCTTTTTAACAAATATTGTGTACAACCTTTAAAACATCAATGTTTGGATCAAAACAAGACCCAGCTTATTTTCTGCTTGCTGTAAATTAAGCAAAGATGCTATAATAAAAACAAAATGAAGGAAATAATGATTAACTGGAATTATTATAGTTCTGAATGAGTCTAAAATAATGGAAATAAGCCTTTGTAGCTTTAGGAATATTTTAATCAGTCTTGACATCAGGCACAACTACCCTACTCTGGGAATGATAGAACTTTCCAGAAATCTACATCTTTTACATAGTACTTAAGAAATTTTCTTATGTCAATCATGTGATTGTTCATTAAGCCTCTTGGGTTAAACAATATAAGAGGTTATTTAGTAGTATTGATAAACATTAAAATAAAAGTTTAGGCAAGCTAACTATAAATTTATATTTTTGTTATTACAAAAGAGTTCTGCTCGTTCCACTTTCTGAACAAAACATACTGGGTTTTATGTTTATGACATAATTTAAATCCTTTTTCATTATATGTTGGTGAGCATTTAAATGATAACCACTTCCAGGGCGGGGTGGTTTTTTGGTTTTTGTTTTTTTTTATTATTATTATTGAATTCTAGCTATTTTGTGGTAACAATTATAGCTGGTTATTTATGCTGTGCCAGACACTGTTCAAGAGACCTAGTTGATTCACTCGCTCTTCACAACACCTTAATCTTTTAAGGAATATTCCCCCACACACATACCAGGAAACTAAGGCACAGAGAAAAAGCTGTAAAGGCAGAGTCAAGATTTGAGCCCAGATTTGATCCTCACTTTCTTTTTTTCTTTTTTTTTTCTTTCTTTTTTTTTTTTTTTTTAAGAAACAGTAGTTGAAGAGATAGTCCAATAAAAATCATGCTCAGAACTGGAAGGCCTGGTGCTGGTTTGATTTTTGTCAATTTAATTTTACACTCGGACTGTTAACTTGAGAAGCTTACATGTTGATTATGAAATGGTATGCTCAGCATAGCTTCACAAGGACTATATTCAGTTGCATTCATAATAGAATTCTAATGATAGCAGGTGGGGATTTTTACATTTTTAAGCTAAGTTTGAATCATACTAAGTTCCACAGTCAATAAACCCCTCCTGTGCATAGCAGTGGGCTCTATCGGATAGCACAGTCATGTCAAGATTCAAGTGAAGGATGACACTTCTCTTTTTACTTAAGAAATCTGCTTGTTTGTTTAATAAGCCAAGTAGGCAAGAAGAAAAGTGAGAGATAATGAATGCATTAGTGAGAAAGGACAGGTGCCACAGAGTTTGAGCTGTTAAGTTACAACCTAGGGAAAAGACCTGGGAACTACTGTACTATTTCTTGAAATTTTGGCCCAGTAAGCTGCTACATCCAGTTCAACTAACAAAATCCTGTATACCACAGAGAAGAATAAAGAGAAAACCAAACTGACAAACATCCTTCTTTTATTTAAGACCAAACTGCAGCTGGAATACCCAGTACAGTTCTGCTTACTACACTTCAAGAAAGATCTGAAAGCGGAAAAAAGAACCAAAGAAGGGCAGTTCAAGCGACCAAAGGGTGGGTGGAAGGTGCTGCAGTATGAATACTGTACGAATATTTTGACTCTGGTCTGAAAAGATAAAAGAATTATCGAAAACTACATGGAATAATTGAAGTCCCTTCAAGTTTGAAAGTAAGCATTTTAGGACAAATAAAAGGAAATTCAACTTTGTACTTGTGGAAACTAATCCCTAAATATGAACAGGTTTTTATTGACTCATGGGTAGCCTATCCATGATAAGTTACTGGAAACTAGGATGTCTGAATATCAAGGAAGACAGCCATAGTCTCTAACAGTGCCTCTCTTGGTCTGTCTCAAATTAACTTGGATGGTAAAGGTGTGGTCCAGTAAAGTTTTTCCTAGTTATCTCTTAAAAGTCAGTTCACTTAATGCCAGTGTTGGCTAATCTTGCCTTTGTTTATTCCAGTGCCAGTATTTTCTGCTTAACTGTTGTGTTGGCCTCTGAGTTTATTTACTTGTATACTACATATAGTTTACATCTAACCACTCCTTCCCATGCTAATTCCACTTATACTTGATGTCCACCCATAAGGGCCCGTCTCTTCTCACCTCCTGTTCTCTCAGTATGTTCAACAGATATTTACTGAACCCTTACTGTGGGCAAAACATACTGCATAATTGGAGAGGAGAACAGATTTTTTTCGTAAAACCTACTGAGCACAATCTAGTGAATCATTTATCTTGAGGTGTACTATGGTAATATTTTATATCATTCATATCCTAGTATAATTATAAAGCCCAATATACTATCAAAGAAAAGCAATTTTATGGTTGTCTGCCATTTAAAAGTATCTAGTATTTGTTATATCCCATTGCTACAAATAATGAAGAAAACCTGTGATAAGCTGATCTGTTGTGCAGTGATTAATATACTAAAGTAAGATTAAGTTGTTAACTCTTGGCTCTGTCAAACAAATAGGTAATACAAAAAATAACAAGTATTTAACTTTCCATTAAAGCAGACCCCGGGTGCTATAATTAGATTACTTTGAGGCAGACAGCTGTTACCCAATGGACTTAGTATATTCTGTATTGAAGAAAGTGTTTACCGGATAAGACTTTTTAGTGATCTACTTGTACATTTTATAGGGGACATATTCTGTGTATAGTTAATAAATAACTTTATAGTGTCACAAATGTTTTGGATTCCTTAGTTCCTTATCAGGATATAAAGCTTGTTCATCTTAACCTTAATTCCACCACATTCAGATTTTTGTTGTATTTTTGCCACATATTTAAAACTGTCAAAATCTGGAAACAGTGTTAAGCTTTTGACCTTTTTTTTAATGTAGTAAGATTACACATTAATGAAGGGAGCGGTAAAATGAAGGTTAATTTGTGGGTTTTTTTTTTTGTTTTGTTTTGTTTTTTTAAACTTTCTTCAGCCTGTCCAAACTCTGTAGCAGGTTCCAGGTGAGAAATATAAATTTTGGCTTCATTTTTGTTGCTGTTTTCATTTTAAATCAAGTTGGAAAAAAGCATTTTCAACGATACAATAAAAATTGATAAAAACTGAATTTAGCGTTTATTTCAAGATTATAAATTACAAAATGTATTTATAGCATTTACATAATCATCAGCACTGGATGATTATGGTTATGTCTCAGGTAGAGGTTCTGTGTATTAACGGTATCTGTGCAGTTCTGTGTTCTGTCCTCTACTCTCCTCCATTCCCTTTCAAATTGAGCTTAAGACCTTCCAGAGGAGAGAATTAAGTTGTGTGTTCAGGTGGGGTTTTTGTTTTGTTTTTAAAATTGAATACCTTGTTTCCGTTTACTTTTGGATTTATTTTCTTTGGGGAGTGGTTTCATATGCTGGAAAATCATTTATAAATACAGTTAACAGTAATTGACAGCTCTTGAGTGTAAGTTAGAAAGGGCCCCGTAGCTTTGGGTAGCTGTTGAGTTAGGGTAAATTGTTTTTAAGTCTTGTCTACTGTGGTTTCCATGTATATGAAAGGCTGTCACTATAACTCAGCACTTGCTGTACCAAGCTGTGTATTTTCCAGATGCTCCTACTTAACCTTAAAAATCACTCCAGGACATGAATACTTATCCTGTTTTTTAAATAAGCTGTCTTCTGTGGAATACCCACCATGTGGACAGGAATTTTTGTATACATACCTTCTAACTTTACTAAGTTAAAAGTAGATTTTAAGTGTATTCCAAGATTATAAGCCGTTGGAGTTCCTGCACTCTTGAGCTGGCTTCCAAACTTCAGTTACTTTTAGATCTTCATTGTACTTTTTTTTTTTTACCATGTTCCTTTTTTATAAATATTGAGATTATAGACTGTAACTTCAACAATAGACAGGAATCAGAGAGAGGTTAAACAACTTGTCATTTACTGTTAGCCAACTTCATTGAGACACTGTTCATTGTTGCAGAAGACTTCTCTTGGGTGTTTTCCTGCCCCTCCAATTCTGTTATTAATTAATATGTGTGTATTTGTAAAGCTGGTTCACCACCCTGTGTTTAAAACTAGTTATTGGGTTTTTTGTGTGTATGCAGTGGGGAGGGGGATAAAAACTTGAGGCATGTAAATTTTTATTAGTAACAGTAGTTTGTAAAAAAGAAGTAAAAGGTCTTTGTAATCCAGGTTTTGTTTTTGCAGATCACATTTCTTTGACTGTTGGAGAGTAAAATAAACTGGTCTAGGCGCTTTTTTTAAAAAAAAAAAAATCTTGGCTTTTCTGTAGACTTTGTTGTACCTTACAGGTATAACTACCCAAGTAGACATTTGTTTTTTGTTTCTGTGGTTTTAGAGATGTATTTCTTGATTTAGAATCATTGCCGGTGAAAATACAAGGGGTGGGCATGGAAAGTTGAACCATTTGAAATCCTCATGCTTAATAGATTTAAGGTAAATACTACCACCAAAATACACAGCTAACATGGCTGCCTTCATCAACTTCTAATGGATTTTGCTCATGCAACCATACTAATTGAAAGGCTTCATTCAGGTCTTCCGGCAGAGTTTCTGTCAATAGCTACCTGCCAGTTGTGTCTGATGAAGTGTTTATGAAGTCAGTAAACATGTTAGTCCCAAACTAGAAATCCAGGCATATTCCTGCATGCTAATACATACATGGTTCATCTGAGTCTGCAGGTGTTACTGTTCACTAGAAAGCAAGTATGCAAAAGCTAATGACTACACTTCTTTGTTTTGAGATGAGTACTCTAGATGGAGCTCTATGTAAATGAGGCTGTCCTGTAACTCATATCTGATATCTGCCTACATACAAGGGTTGTTAAATCTCTTAAGTTTAGTGGGCAGGGCTGTACACAGTCTCAACATTAAAGCTAGAAACCGGTCTCAAGAAACAGCAAAGTAACAGCATCACAATCATCCCAAGTAGACAGCCATAAATCACTTACATGAAAACAGTGTACTGGCGAGAAAAGGTTTATTCGCAAAGTCAAATCCTTTAGGATGGATACTCAATGTTTGATTTGGGCAATATGCTCTGAACTTAATTGAGAGAAAACACAAGATTGAAAAGTAATTTGGTCTATCACACAATTTTTTTCTTTTGCATAAGTCAGGGGTTTGCACATAATCAGGGGTTACTTAGGACTGAAAGCTAATTGGGCTTAAAAGGGTTAGGGAGTAAGTCTTGTACTGCATCTTAATATCTCTTTAGAAAAGAAAAAAAGATTAGTAGCTTAAAACTTCAGCTATAAAAACCTAATACAACAGATTTGCTTTGTGTAGTTCACAAGTTACATTGAGTCACTGGCACTTAAGCACAAGGGCAGCCTTTTAAAACCTGGAGACCTTGAAAATTAGGCCATAAAAAACAGTTCATGGTCTACATTCAGCAAATTCACCTAAAAATAATCTTATTTTGTAGAATAAAGACCAAGAAAACATTACATATATTACAAGCTTATTACATGTATTTACATGGCTTTAAATGTCACAAACATAACTCCCTACTTCAAGCAAGCTATGCATAGGTGAGGCCAGGTCACTTTAGCAGCTTTGTAGGGTGCTCTTCTATAAATGTTCTCAGAATGTTAGTCACCATTATCTGTTTTTGGAGATTTGGTACATCTCTGGGTAAATGCTTATCCACTGCATTTAAGAAATGGCTGGGCCATACTTTGCCTCTACACATTTTACCCATGTGTAACTTAAGCAGCTATTTTCTTTAAAAAAAAAAAAAAAATTTCTTCAGAAATTATGTAGTATCCCATAAATCTTAGTTTTCCCCCTTAATAAAAAAGCTATGGTTACTGTTTCCCAAATCTAATTTAGTTAGCAACACTACCAAGTAGAATTGATTAGTCACTTACTGTTTAAATTGCATTGACACTCTTAAGAATATAGTGTATATAACACATAAATGTCTGCTTATACTTTTATCAGTTTTTCACAAAACAAACTACTTTTGGCTATGTGTAAACATTACAAAATTTAAAATTAGTACTTATCCAATTTTATACCTGTACTTTAAGTAAGGTTTTAAGTTGAAATGTCATTGTTTCCTTATCTGAAGGGTTCAAGGAAACATGAACCCAGTGGCTTGGTGGCTTGGGGAGAACACTTGGTGATGGTGGCTCGCTAAATTTGGCTCCAGCATAGTTCTGACTGGCTTGAGACTTAAAAAGCAAGCTAGGACTTGATAAGTTAGCATTCCAGTTGGGGCTGTTAGAAAGGCTCTTGCTTTTTCCTCCATTTTGCATGGACTGCCATGCTGCTGCTGGATTGTACCCATGTCCTCTTTCCTTTTTCTTAGGAACAATCTTTATCTGGGAATTCTGATCCTCTGTCTTCTGTCTATTGTGCTGTTGTTGGTTCTTACTAGCATTTCTAGATTGAGGGTCTGGAATGTTATACCTCTCTCCGCCACCCATCTTCAGCTTCTTTGTCACCTGTAAATAAATACATGTAGACAACAGTTAAAATCCCCTTTGACGTTTCCATAGCTCCAGTTCTAGCAATGTTGAAGAAAATATGACAAGGTGGGATTAGACAGGCTTGCCTGCAAAAACCATCTACCTCAAAAGACTTAAGTCCTGAGCCAAATATCCGTTTAAAATCAAAATAAAAAAATTAAAACAAGCTATTCATTTTTTTGTACAGCCCAAGGAAAATAGCCCACACACCTAAATCAACCCCTTTCTGGGGAGGCCTCCTATACCAGAAAGGCCTCCGGCTTTAAGTCTGGGGCTCAAGGCACAACCACCACCACAGTGCTCGGCTGCTGACTTTATACCTTTCAGTCTGCTTTTCAGATTGCAGGACTTCCACTACTTGTCCTCTTCCTTGCTGACAGGCCCAGGATAAGAGACGTTGCTTTCTGCTAGATCCTTTCCTTTGTCTCAATACACAAGTTTTCATGAGCCAATCTGCTGATTTCAGCCTAGGAGCTGAGGCCCACATCGAGTCTCCTCAGCACACAAGTTTGAGAGAAGTCCTAGCTAGAAAGAGAAAGATAAATTACTTGAAAACAACCCCCAAAAGCGATCGCGTAGGTACTCTACAGAAATGGCTGTTAACTGCTTCCTCAAACGAGACTCTTTGATTTCATAAATGCCAGTTTACAACTCTTAGGACTTTTTGGAAGACTTACCAGCAACTCCTACACGTTTTAAAGGAAGCATTTCCTTCTGTGACCACACCAAGAATCTAGGGACCGTGCTTTTGAAGTTCCATCCATATTTAACGCTTCCAACCCATACAGCCATTTCCACACCAAGGCTGCTCTGTTTCGTGATTTCGCTTATAACTCCGGTACTGATATTTCTCATAGTCCCTAATCTTACATTCTTAAACATCACGTCTCTCTAAAGCGAACGGCTTCTCTCGGTGTTCTAATTAGTCAAATTAGCAAACACAGAAGGCTAAGAAAGCTTCCAGTTTTATTAAATCGGAAGGTCCACACTCCGGGTCACCAGCACAGCGAATCTACAAGCTCGCCGCCTCAGCCCGCGGCTCGGCTCCCGGGGAGTTGCGCCCGACCGGCCTTGCTTTCCTCTTAAGCCAGGCCCAACAAAGGTACCCGCGGTGGCCAACATGGCCGCCCCCGCCACACTCACCGACTTCGAGTTCGGGCGGCGGCGGCGGCTTCCTCTCGACCTCCAAGCCTCCTTCCCTCTGTAGGGAGAAACGATGCACGAATCAAACAGCCCACGAGCGAGTCACGGATCACAACTCCGTCTTGGACCAACCTCCTACTACCTTTACCGACAAAATGGAGGCTGCTGCAAGCGCGGAAGAGGACTGGAGACTGCAACCAATGAGGTCGCGGCAGCGCGTGCCGCGGCCAATGAGACGCCGGCCGCCGCCTGTTGCTGGGGCGGGCCAGAGGGAGTGAGGAGTGGTTGTTGTCGAGGTTTGAAATCCTGCGGGAGGAGCATGTCGGGAATAACTGCCCAGCTTCGAAAGCAGCGCGGCCGGGCCTCCCCCGCGGGCTGGAGAGGGGAGCAGCTCTTCTGTTGGCCTCTGGCCGCGGAGCCAGTGTTTTACTTCCGTAACCAGGACCCCTGCGCAGCGTTCTGTCTTTGTTCTGTCCCTTTCTGTTCTGCAGTCACTGGGCCGCCCCAGAGGCTGCCATGGGTCATATGATGTTCACCCCGCCCAGAGCCCGGCAACCATTCTGCACATGACCATCTTCCCTTTTCAAGTCCCCCCCCCCCCCCCCGATCTAATTTTACTTTTTCTCGGTACCTGAGACAGTCACTACTATCAGGGCCTGCTTTTTCTATACACAGCGCTGGCTGGTCCCTTACACATTTTTTATTTTTTTGGCCTTATTTAGAAAGTGGGAAAGCTAGAGAAAAGAATGACAGCAAGGTTCAGGAAAGAAAGGAGAGATGTCCTTTGTTTAAGAAAAAAAATTATATATTCTAGAGTCAATATTTCAGGGTGAACGCTAATTCCTATGAATAAATCTGGGGGCAAATGTGCCAAGTGTCTTGCCTCATTCAAGCCTGTAATCCCAGCCTCTCAATTTTGAGGTTAGTTTGGACTACATAGCAAAGCCCCCATCTCAACGAAACATTTCATTGGCTTCAAATTGTGATGCAGAATAAAACATATGTGAATATATGTACACACATTCATACATCCGTACAGACATTGCCATCCAGAATTAAGTTGGCCCCCAGAATTTTTCAAGCCTGTCCGCATGCATCATGAGTGCTTTCTCTGTCCCCTACCTTATGCTAGACTTAAACATCATCTTATTTCATTCTCTCAGCAATTTTAAGGGCAGAGTGCTATTCTGATTTCCAATATACCAACACCATATCTTGGATTCCGAAAATCTCAGTGGTACTGAATTTCAAAGCATGAAGTGAAATTCAAGAGCCTTAAAGCCTAGGCTCATGTACCCTATGATGTTTGTGTCGTCTGTGTACCTAAAAATTGTTACCAACATTGCCAGGAGTATGTCCTGCCATCTGCCTGAACCTGCTCTCTCCACAAGGTCACAATCAGACTTGAGAGAACATGCTTCTGGCTTTCAGCATGTCTTAGCATTGTCTCTAGCTCATTCATTTACAGCTACCAGCCCACAAGAGCTCCAAGATCTGTGAAAAATAACTCCTTCAGGATCTTCCTCTGATCACCCTCTGTGTTTCTGACTCCTTTTTGTTCTGTTTATGCATCGCATGCTTGCAGTGCCCTGGGAGGCCAGAAGAGGGCGACAGATCTTCGGTAAGGCCTCAGAGATGGCTGTGATCTGCCCTGTGGTTTTCTTGAGTTGAGGGGCAGCCTGCTTTACAGAATGCATCCCAGGTCAGCCAGGGCCACACAGAAAAAGCATATCTCGAATAACAAAACTGAAAACGTAGAAAAAACTGACACAAAGCCCTCTGAGGATGCAAATCTCAATACAGCTCAAGGAAGCAAATGGTTAATGACTGCAGCAACAGTTTTGTTTGTTTTTGAGACAGGGTCTCACTATGGAACCTTGGCTGGTCTTCAGTCCGAGTTAGAGATCTGACTGCCTCTTCCCTTGTCCTGGAATTAAAGGCATCTGCTACCATAGCCAGTGGGCATTTAATTTAAAACATTCATTTTGCCACACTTTATTTAGTAGGCTTGGGGCTTTGGGGCTGCTTGGCCCTCTGCCACACTGTAAGGTTACAAAAGTAAATGAAGCTTTATCTGGGTCCAGAAGGAGGACAAGCCCTTTCCTATTTGGGAGAGAGGGGAGCTAAGGTTTGGGGAAGTTTGCCCTGGTTTTCTGCAGACATAAACAACCTGTTCATTGCAAGGGAATTAGAAGTTAACCTACCACTGCTAAGAAGATCCAGCTCGAAGGATTTGCCACAGAAGACTTTTATAAATTAATTAACAGGGGGCAGAGGCTGGAGTCAGTGGTAAAGTGTTGGCTGTGATGTATTTGAAGACCTCAGTTCAGAAACTTCGGGCTCACATAGAAGTTTGTAACTGTGGAAGGTGCATAATCTAGCCAGTGAGCCCCCAGTTCTTTTACAAAACTCATCTCGAAAAATAAAATAAAGGCCATGGTGATAGCTCTCTTAACTCCAGCACTTGGGAGGTGGAGGCAGGTGGATCTTGGAGTTCAGGGCCAGTCAGGCTTATTGGATTCTTGCGTCAAGACAAAAAGAACAGGGTAAGGCTGCAGAGGTCAGTTAGCAGGCCAGCCACTCTAACCTCCTCCCTCCAGCCTGCCCACCTGAGTTCTGGGACCTACATCCACACCATATCATGCACACACAATAAATGAGATGAATAATGTAAGCAAACATGTAAAGAGCCATGAAGGAGGACACCTAATGTCAACTTCTGACCTCAACAGGCACATTCAAAGGGCGGGGGCGTTGGGGGGTTGGCACAGTCACCCTGTGGGGCACACCTCTACAAGTCTCTGGTCCACTGACTTACAGAGCCGGTCACTTAAGGTTGGTTTGTTCTTCTTTAAACTTGGTTGTAAATTTGGAGTCAGTTTGAATGTCTGCAGGCCTGAGGGCTTGTTTCAGTTTAGAAACACAGGAGCCATACTGCCTGCCAACCCGCTGAGGGCTCTGAGGTACAGTTTATGCTTCAGGGCTCCTGTAGTGTTACCAAACTGGTATGAAGCCCCACACCTCCTTCCTCACTTGTTTCCTGGGGAAGCATCCGGGGTTGGTCTCTACACGTTCACACATTCCGAGGGACTTGTGAGCCTATTGCCAGCCAGTGCTGTCACCTGATTCTAATTACCAAAAAGGGAGACAGGAAGTCCGTGGGAAACACCCACAGTTCTCGTGATACTCAAAAAGGGGTCTAGCCAGCAAGACCTTAAAGAGCCCTTGCCGTCTGGGCTACCAACTGACACCCACATTCCTGATTGTGGGGGATGGGCCCACAGATACTTCAGTCCAGCTGAGTTCGGAAACATCAATATATTGTGAACATGTTTCCTTGTACATACAGACATACATGTGTGGTTATTAGTAGAATTTTATGCTATGAACATATGTAATTATTTTTATGGTCAAGCCACTGTATACATTTTCACTTTCTTAAATAAAATTCCCTTAGATTCCAAGCTATGAAATTATTAGGTCATAAGGTAAACATAGGTTAAGTTTTGTTTTTTTTTTTTTGTTTGTTTGTTTGTTTTTTCTTTAAAGTTTATTCAATACAACATAATCTCCAACTTTACTGAGGTGGCTGACCACGTCCACGACCAAAGCCGCCTCTAAACTGGAATTCTGTTGCTGAGCCAGCCCCAGCCTCAGCTTTCTTGTCAGCTCCAGGGGGCACAGCACTCCTGTAGGTGTCTCTGTCTGCCTCCCCTCTTGTGAATCTTGCAGGCCGCTCACCCTCTGGACCTTTGGGCCGAGGCCTGCCAGTCTCGGGACGGCTGCGGCGCAGGGTGGCAGGCACGATCTCCGGGGGTAGGTGCAGGTAATCTCGGAGATACTGGATGCCCTCATTCATAAGGTACCAGTAGAAATGTCTCCAGGCAAACTGCTCCTTCACGTAGCCTCGAGACTTGAGAGACTGCATGGCCTTCATGACATGAAGGTTGGGCACGTTCTTGTCTGCCAGCTCGGGGTGTTTGGGCATGTGGACATCTTTTTTGGCAACCATCACTCCCTCCTTAAAAAGGAGTTCGTAGATGGCAATCCGATTCTTCTTAGGCATCAACATCGCGGCGGCTGTAGGGTCCGAGACGGAGGCTGGAAAGGACTGTTTGTTTTTTTTAATCAACTTGATACAAGCGTGGGTCACCTGGGAAGAGGGAACCACACTGAAAACAAATGTCATCTGACAAGTGTGTTGGGCCTTTTTCTTATTGATGGTTCCATGGGTGGACCCAGTCCATCCACTGTGGGCAGTGCCACCCTTGGGCAGGTGGTCCTGGGTTATATGGGAAAGCAAGCTGAGCAAGCCATGAGAAGCAGGTCAGTGAGCAGAGCTCCTCCACGGCCTCTGCTTCAGTTCCTTCCTCCTTGAGACGCCACCCATTTTTATCTTAACAACAGAAAAGTAGACAATGTTCTTGCTCTCTTCCCCTCTTCCCCCTCTGTCCCTTCACCCCTCTCTCTCCGTGTGCTCATGGCCAGCCTCCACCCTTCCTCCTCCCCTCTTCCTCCTTCACCTTCTCCTCTCCTTTCTCTCTGCCCCTACTACCCTCTTAACTTCCACCTCCATGTCCTGAATAAATTCTTTCCTATGTGAAAGAGAAAGAAGTAAACAGTAAGGCTTGTAATACATGTTGCCAAACAGTTAGGTACTTCAGATACAGGCACGAGGACCTACAACTCAGATCCCTAGAACTCGCAAAAACCTAGGCTCTGCTATGCAGGGTTGTAACCCCCAGTGTGAAATTCAGGGAGGGCAGAGATAGATGGATTCCCGGAGCTCCTTGGTAAATGAGCCTAGCCAATCGGTCAACTCTGAGGTCTCAGGAACCAATAGGGAGAGTGACTGGAGATGCTCAGTGTACCTGAGTGTACAGTCTACCTGTAGCTGCTGCAAACATCCATACAAACATGCATATATGCCCACATATGAACATTTATGCCCACATATAAACACACACACAGAGAAGAAATATGGAGAAGTGAGTTATATGTTGCCAGGCCATGGTGGCCCATGCCTTTAATCCCAGCACATGAGAGGCAGAGGCAGGTAGATCTCTGAGTCTGAGGCTAGTCTGGTCTACAGAGGAAGTTCCAAAACAGTCAGGGCTGCATAGGAGAAACCCTGTCTCAAAAACCAAGACAAGTTACATGTCCATTTACGTCCCCAGCACCTGTGTTCAAGTCACATCCCAGCTCTGGAGTCGCTGTTCTTCCTTGTTAGTACTGGCTGCTCCTTTGACCTGGAATCTGCAAGAAGAGCTGGTGAAATAATTGAAATCATTTTTTTAAAGGTCACATATCATATGTGGCCTCTTGTACAAGAAGCCCCACGGGACAGCTCTTTGTTCTACCAAATACGACAGTAATAAGGTTTCCCAGGTCTCCCCATTGGTTTAGTTTAAATCAACATCATTCACGGCTGCCAATGTGTCAGTTGATGAGCTACAAACATGTGAATTTTCCACTCACTAAAGCAGGCTAATGATTGTTGTCTGCCTCGTGGCATTGGTTTTGAAAGAGACTTCAAAAGTCAGGACAAGGGCTGGAGAGATGGCTCAGCGGTTAGAGCACTGGCTGCTCTTCCAGAGGTCCTGAGTTCAATTCTCAGCAAACCACATGGTGGCTCACAACCATCTGTAATAGGATCCAATTCCCTCTTCTGGTGTGTCTGAAGGACAGCTACAGTCTGAAGATAAGCTACAGTGTACTCATATACATTAAATAAATAAATCTTTAGAAAGTCAGGACAAAGGCTCCATATTTTTGCTATCAAGAAAAATAAATAAACAAATTTACATTGTTCCCGTAGATGATAAAAAAACATCTTGGCCTCGTGACAGCCAGTGTGGCTTCACTCTTGGGAACAGCAGGCAACAAGGGAGTCAACAGCTCCTGAGACCCAGGAAGTGATCCTCTTCTCCCCTAGTGGGAGGGGCTCCCAGTGTGCTCCAGGCTGCCCTGGACATCACCATTCTCCTGCTTCAGCTGTGATCTGCTGATTCCAGTGGGAGGAGCTTGGACTTTCCAATCATCTCTTTGCTTTTGACTTGTTTTATCGTAGGTATTACAAAATTCAGGAGCATGGTCTTTCTGAGTGCTCCAAATGTACTGTTCTGAACCGGGGACCTATAATACTTCAGTGGTATATTGCTGGTCTAACATGCACGCGGCTCTAGGTTCAAACCCAGCTCCACCCAAAAGACAAATACTCTGGACAATAACCATGAGTGTTTTAACCCCGGCTGTTCTGGAACTTTCTCTGTAGACCAGGCTGACGTGCAGCTCAGATCCACCTACCTCTGCCTCCAGAGTGCTGGGATTAAAGGTGTGTGCCATTTGTAGGGATATGACAGGCTGACTAACTCAGCTACCGTCTAAGCCCAGATCTAGGGCTTTGATCTTCATCTCCATCTGTGAACTGCTGGAGCGTATGAAGGGGCTGGTCCTGCAGATCTAAAGCTGCGGGGTCTCCATGGCACAGGAGAAACAACTGGGTATCTGAGAGAGTCCCAGTGAGGATCCAGTATTGATAGTGTAGCAGTAGCCAGAGACCTCGAACCAGATCAATAACTCATTGTAATTGACATTTACAAGTAAAGCTGTACATGTGAGACTCACTGCGGTTTCCATGACAAGATTTTTTTTAATTTCATTTTTATTTTTATGTTTTATTTTCTTTTGGGGTTGAGGGGTACAGAGAGCAAATACAAAGGGTTGTGGGGAGATGAGTGGGATTGGGGTGTATGGTGTGAAATTCACTAAGAGTCCATAAAAAGTTTTGTTTTTGTTTTTTTAAAGTGTGCTGGTGGGCAGGAAAGACTCAGCTGCCAAAGGCTAAGTACACAACGTCACCATCACTGTGAAAAACAATCAGTTGGCCAAGGAAGACTGGAAAACCTGACCAGGCATGGGCTACATGTAACAAAACAGAGCATGCTCAAGTCCGGCAGGGTCCAAGAGCAGAGGCTATAAGAGCTTATAGTGAACCAGCTCACATGGTCTCCAGTCTTTGAATCTTGGACCTGTCTGGGGTCTCCAGCCCACCCCTGTTCATCAAAGTATCTTTCTCGCCTTTAAAGATTCTCTACTTCTTTTTTATTTTTAACACAGGTCTCTGTACATGCCCCTGGCTGGTTCTCCTAGAACTCACTGTGTAAACCAGTCTGGCACTGAACACAACAGAGACCTTACCTGTCTCTGTCCCCTACCTGGAAACTATTTCCATTTCTGCTTTCAGTCATGTGTCACAGTCTCTGAGGATATAAGGGTCTGAAAATCTCAGTGGGTGTCCCTCTAGACTCCAGTCTACATGTGTAGCTTAGGCTGGCCTCAGAACTGCGGGGGTCCTCTGGCTAAGCCCCTGGAGGATGAGAAACATTATCGGGCTATTTTTTAAGTGGGATGTTATTGGTGGCATTCAAGGATGGGGAGTCCTACATAGGAAAGAGCAAATAAAAGCCTCCACCAGGGCCTTTTCCGGGCTCTTGTTACAATCAGAGAAAGAACCCTCCATACTAAAGAAATAAAGGAAAAGGTAGTTTAAACATTTTTTTAAAGCAAGATTCCTTTTTTATAATTTATTTAATGTTTTATTTCATGTGCATTGATGTCAGATCCCTGGGACAGGGGTTACACACAGTTGTGAGCTGCCACAAGGGTGCTGGGGATGAACTTGTGTTCTCTAGGAAGAACAGCCAGTGCTCTTAACCACAGAGTCATCTCTCTAACCATAATTTTTTTTTTTTTTTTTTTTTTGGGCACACTGGGACATGGGAACATTTCTTCTTGAGAGAACTGCATGCCCAGGGGCTTGGGTAGCTCATTTTATGGTAGATACAAAACCACAATATTCAGCTCAAACAGCAGAAGAGAGAGCTGATGCTGTAACCCAAACTGAGTGACCATGTCTGAGGTAGCCCCAAGCTTCCATCTTACAACATGGAAGCAGTTTCCTGCCATTCTCGAAGTAAGAGAGCAAAGGACGTCATAAGCCAATACGTTTAGGAGAAACGTTAGGTGGGCAGGGTAAAACGAAGGAGGGTAACCTGCCAAGGCCCCTGATGCCATCTGATGACAGACTTCTTTAGCTTTCTGGTTGGTTGGTTTGGTTGGCGTGGCCTCTATACATGCCAAAGGGTTTACCTAATGGTCACAAAGCTGTTAGGTCAGGTGTAGAGGAGGACAGTCAATGCCATGAGGGCTAAGGATGTCCCAAGATAATCTGGCTCTGGACTTGCAACATTTGAGACAGGATCCCGTGTGACCCAGGCTGGTCTTGAACTGGAGATGTAGTTGAGGGTGACCTTTGATTCACGATTCATAACCCTCCCTCCTTCACCTCACACAGTACGGACTATCAGTGTAGACGGACTCACACTGCTTTTTTTATTTACTTTTGGCACTATTTTTTTTCTCATTCTAACCTAGGCTAACCTGGAACTCGCTATATATCCCAGACTTTGCTGAACTCTAAGTAATTTTCTCACCTCAGCCTCAGGTGTTCGCTCAGAGCACCCTCTTCCTTCTTCCCTTTCAAGGTGAACTCTATGAATCCTAGACTGGGTGTGGCGTTACACACCTGTGAGCCTAACACTCTAGAGTCAGAGGCAGGAGGATGGTTCAAATCAAACCTGGGATACACAGTGGGACTGGAGTAGTGACTCAAATCCAGTACTTGGGGCACAGAGGAGGAAGATAAGGTTTCCTCCCCCAGTTGTTAGGTTTGAGATTGGCCTGGGATATTCGAGTCCCTATCCCAAAAATGGAAGGAAGGAAAGAGGAAGAGAAAGGATGGAGGAGTTGGTGGGGTGTAGTATGATGTCATAGGTGGGTCCAGCCTATCATTGGATGAGAGGGAAAGGTAGGCGGAGAAAAGTCTAGGAAGGAGAGACTTTTCCAAGAGGAGAATCAAGATGGAGCTGGAGAAGGAGGATCTAGATCCAGGTGGTCTTAATTGGCAATAGGCAGATATGAATATTTTTAAGGGTTCCTATAGATCAATTTGTCTTACCTAGGTGGGCAGTTTATATCTTTGTCAACTGGTTGTAAGCTTATTGTGTAGATGGGTTATGGACTGAGAATTTAACATATAAATATGATCGATAAATTATTGATTATTGAGTCCTGACTTTATCGGGCCTGATTTTATCAGGCTGTGGGGAATGTGAGCAAAGTTTCGCTGCCAAGCTCCACAGCTGAAGATGATCCCAGGGACTCACGTGGTGAAAGGAGAGAATCACCTCTCATAAGTTGTCCTGTGACATACACATGCCCACTTTGGCACACACACACTTATCCTTTCCCAAATATCGAGGAAGACCAGGTTGGGCTGCAGGAGATCCTGCCTCAACACAGGAAATAAAATAAAATAAAATAAAAATCCAATAAATATATTAACAATGCAACAACATCAGCTTAAAAAACACGAGCAAAACAAGAAAAGTAGTACCTCGTATTCTCCACACAGGAACGGCTGCCTCGGAACCTCAAGAATGGGAAACACTATTCTCTGCTCTTATTTAGGGCTCTGTGCCATGCACAGCCTCAGCCTTGGGGGACAAGAGAATGAGTGTCCCCCCCCCATCCCTCCTGCGTCAGTTAGTCACTAGGCTGATGAACTTGAGAAACGCTATTTGGTTCTAGAATTTCCTCCCCAGTGTAGAAAAGGAAGATCGGGTTCGTCAACAAGAACACAGCAAAGAATCTTCCTCGATGTGAGTCATTTTGATGGCCTCACAGAGGCAGCTGCCTTGGAACAACTCGCTCAAACTTCCCCAGAGTTTCTAGGTCAGGTCACACACAAAAGACTGTACACAAAAGAATCTGTCTCCTGAGGGAGTTCAGCTTTCAAGGGGCCCCACCTCCCTGTCCTCCCTGTCGGGAGTGTGACCCTGAAGAATAAAACTGGGGGTGCCTGACAGAGTCCTGAGCAACCTCTGCTTCTGCTTTTCCTCCTCGGTGACCCCATGGCAAACTCTCTGGAAAGAACATAGTAGGTTAGGTTTTAAAGACCAAAACAGAGAGCTTGAGTTAGACAGTCTCTGGAATGCTGAGAATTTTTAAATGTGTTTTTAAGGATGTTCTTGTTTTTTATCTTGTTTTCATTAATGAGTGGGGATAATTGACTTAGCACTTCAGCCTAAGAGGGGAGGAAGCTAGGTCACCTCAATGTGTTTCCTGAGTAACTCAGCTGGTGTTGGGTTAAATGTTATACAGGTTACAGAGAAGAACGAAGGCATGGGACGGGCGTGTGAGAGGGTTGGGCAGATAAAACTGGACATCCGAAAGACTAATGACCAGTTCTCTGGTATCCACATGATGGACAGAGAGAAATGGCTTTCTCAAGTTGTTCTCTGGCTCTGGCATAAATACTATGTCACACACCTGTAATTCTATAAAGACAGATCTCTGTGAGTTCAAGGCCAGCCTGGTCTACAGAGCAAGTTCATGGCCAGCCCCAAGCCACTCAGGAGGATAGTGTCAGATCCCCTGGAGCTAGAGTTACAGTTATAGGTGGTTGTGAGATGCCTGGTTTGGATGCTGGGAACTGGACTTGGATACTCAACATGAGCAGCAAACAAACACTTATTTAGAAAAAGAAAGATTTTTTTTCATTTTATTTATGTATTTTTTTTCTGCAAGTAGTATACGCCTCACGTGTATGCGTGGTGCCCACCAAGGTCTGCAGAGGACACGGATACCTTGAAATTGCAGTTACTAATGAGTGTGAATCCCCATGTATAGCTTGGGAACCAAATCTGAGTCCTTTGCAAGAACCAGGGCTGTTTGTTTTATTTTGTTTTGTTAGTTCTTTGTGACAGGGTTTCTCTGTGTAGCCCCGGCTGTCCTGGAAGTCACTCTATAAATCAGGCTGGCCTTGAACTCACAGAGGACTGTCTCCTGCCTCTGCCTCTTGAGTGCTGTGCACTTGCCCTTGCAAAAGACCCAGATTCCAGGTCCCAACACCCACATGGTGTCTGGCGACTATCTGTAACTTCAGTTCCAGGGGATCTGGTGTCACCTTCTGACCACCGTGGACACCAGGTATGCACATGGCACACATACAGGCACAAAGGCAAAGCACGTGTTCATAAAATAGAATAAACAATTTTTTAAAAAAAACTAACAAAGGGGAAAAATGCTGGGAGCTGAGCAGGTGGCACCTGCCTACAACCCCAGCACTTAAAAGGAGGAAGCAGTCAGAAGAAAAAGAAGAGGAGGAAGAGGTAGAGGAGGGAGAAGGCCTGAGGGTCACCATGGTGTAGTGACTTACCCAAAGCCACATAGATGGACAGAAAAACCCTGACTTAAACATTATGGGGTTTGAGCCTGAATAAAAAGGAGGACACGTCCCGTCCTTGGTGTGGTCGAGAAGGTTTTTATTGTAGATATGAGAGAAGAGTGGAAGCATCTACAAGGGCCTGGAATGAACAAGGCCAGCAGAATAGACCTGGCTCCAAGAGGAGAGAGTGGGGAGGTGGGGGTGAGAGGGAAAAGAGGAAGGGCCAAGAGAGGGGCCAGGAGATGGAGAAGACCAAAACAGCGTGGCTGAAATAGCCAGGTTTTAGAGGCAAGAGAAGCTGGGGAAGGGAAGATCAGGGGCTGGAGAGGGTCAGGTTGAGGAGCCAGCCCTCTGTGACAGGCCAGAGACCAGCAGACTGACAGCAGCGTCTGCCTTGACACATTAGTCATCCAGTTAACCATTTGTCCTGAGTTTCTTTGGGACCTAACTCCACCCGTGTGACCTCTGGGGCCTTCATTGACCTTAGCTAAGCTTCTTGCTCTTTGTGCCCTCGTAGAAGGCCAGACATTGTCTAGAGTGGAGAGGGACCCTAAGCCCTTGCTGGCCATGTGGCTTGCACTTGTGGCCTCAGAGGTCGGCAGCGCAGCACGGTATGTCCTGACTGGTAGGCAAAGCCTACACATGGCAGTCAGGATTTGTTTTGGTGTCAACAGCATGTAGCTGGCGGTGCCAACCTGGAGGACGGCACTGGGGTAGGTTGTGGACAGGATGGGGCTCCACAAGAACAACGAGAGCCTTCATCAAGGGACTGGCGGGTTTTGTGTGTGAACTTGACACAAGGTACAGTCATCAGAGAGAAAGGAGCCTCGGTTGAGGAAATGCCTCCAAGACATCCAGCTGTAAGACATTTTCTCAACTATTGATCAGTAGGGGAAGGGGTCCAGCATGTGGTGGGTGGAGCCATCCCTGGGCGGGTGGTCCGAGGTTCTATAAGAAAGAAGGTTGAGTACTGCCTTGTGAAACCGGCCAGGAAACAGCATTCTGCTTGTCCTCAGCATCAGCTCCTGCCTACAGGTTCCTGCCCTGTTTGAGTTCCTGTCCTGACTCCCTCCAGTGATGGACTATGATCTGGAAGCGGAAGCTAAATAAACCCTTTCCTGGGGCTGAGTGGTTAAAAGCATTGACTGCTTTTCCAGAGGTCCTGAGTTCAATCCCCAGCAACCACATGGTGGCTCACAACCATCTGTAATGAGACCTGATGCCTTCCTCTGGCCTGCAGGTAGGTGTTCATGTAGATAGAGCACTCTTATACATAAAATAAATCAAAATATATCCTTTTTAAAAAGTACAGAGACTGCATAGACAAAGAGCATCTCTAGCTCCAAAAAAGGGAGGGAGGAAAAGAGGGAGGAAGGGGGGAGGGAAAGAGGGGAGGAGAGAGAGAGGAAGGAGGGAGGGAAGGGCAAATATATGGCATCTGCACAGGGGGCCAATAAGAGGAAAAGCAGCAGGCAGACAACCATGAAAGAAACACTAGGAGTGAGGAGGATTCTGGCTGAACTGATGGAAAGACAGGAAGACAGGGTACCAGAGCTCAGCAGAGAGGATGTAAGATAAGGAGCCTGATCAGGATGCTCAGCTAGCACGGACCAGTACAGATGTGAGCACAGGAATCCAAAGGTTCACTTTGGTATCCGCAAGGGACCATAAAGGAAAGCGCTTGTCTCCTAAGCCCGCAATGGAGAACCATGTGATGAGATTGACTCGATGATCCCATCCTCTTTCCCTTTCCAGAAGTCCAAGATAAGACCCTCCAGAGCGTCTCCGGCCAGCTCAATGTACACAGGTCTTTACTCGGTGAGTTAGACATACGGGCAGGTACTGTACCGGGTATAAGGACCTCCTTGCGTACTTTACTACTGCAAGAGGAGAGGAACAGACTCAACCCTCAGATACAGTAAGGAGCAAAGGAAAGGTCCAGACAAAGGCTAGAAGCTCAGCTAGGGGTCTGTAGATGCAGATAAGAAGAGAAGACATTCAAGGTCAGGGGACGCTTTCATTTGTTTGTCTGTTTGTTTTTAAGTAGAGTTAAATTTATTGAGGAAATGTAAGAAAGAACTCAACCAGTCCATGGGAGCTACAACCAGGCTTCTTTGTTTGAGACAGGGGCCCACTCTAGGTTATCCTCCAGCCTCACCCACCCTAGGACTGAGATTACAAGTGCACACCATCGGGTCTTCCTGTAGGATTCTCTGCTAGTACTGGACAAGGCAGGGCAGAGCCACGGAAAGACACGGACCCTGGTCCGAGAGAGAATATTCATGCGGCGACTGCGTCTGCCTTGTATATACACTGCTCTCTGCCGCTTGCTGTTTTTTATCCCTCTCTTTGCGTTTCCATTACAAGATTTCTTGTTCTTGTGTGAGTGTGTGCATGTGTCGAGGTCAGAGACCCACAACAGAGCCAATTCTTTCAGCTCAGGCACAGCCAGTAGATGGCAGCACCTCACAGTACAAGAGCTGGCCAGACTGGTGCTGAGGTAGGAAGGAGAGGACCCACCAGGTGGACAGGATCCTGGGATGCCCTTATTGACCACATGACCTGAAATGGGCTCAAGGCCCGAAGCAGGGCCTCCCTTAGGAGCTGGCTGGCTAGGCTTGTAGATTCTTCACCCAGTCCTCCCACCTCCAGCTGAGTCAGAGTCTGTGGACAGGGCCAGCAATCTGTTTGACAGGTCCCTGGGTAATTCAGACATGTGTGGAAGTTTTAGAGGTACCTTTCCTCTCCAACTTCCTCATTGCAGGAATGGGGAAATTGAGGCCAGATGAAGGAAGTGACTTACCACAGCAGTGAGGACTGGAGGGGAAGGGGTGGAGTGGGAGGGGGTAGAGAGATGCCTCAGCAGTTAAGAGAGCTTGCCGCTGGGCTGGAGAGATGGCTCAGAGGTTAAGAGCACTGACTGCTCTTCCAGGGGACCCAGGTTCAATTCCCAGCAACCACATGGCAGCTCACGACTGTCTAACTTCTATTCCAGGGAACCCTCACATAGACATGCATACACGCAGGCAAAACACCAATGCATATAAAATATGCATTATATATATTATAGAAATATGCATTTGCATTTTATCTAAAAATACAAATAGTGGATGGAGAGATGGCTCAGCGATTAAGAGCACTGTCTGCTCTTCCAGAGGTCCTGAGTTCAATTCCCAACAAGCACATGGTGGCTCACAACCATCTGTAATGTGGATCTGATGCCCTCTTCTGGTGTGTCTGAAGACAGTGACAGTGTACCCACATACATAAAAGAAATAAATACAAAATTTAAAAAACTAAGAATACAAATAAATAAGTTATTTAAAAAAACAGGCACACATCAATAATAAAATACATATTTTTAAAATGAGAGAGAGAGAACTCAATTCTGAGTGTTCCTTTTCCCTAGGTCTCTGGTAATGCTTCTCTGCCTTCCTTCCTTCCTTCCTTCCTTCCTTCCTTCCTTCCTTCCTTCCTTCCTTCCCTCCCTCATGTGCGCATGCCTTTAACTATCCTCATTCATCTTGACCTGCAGCAGACACAGCCAGGTCTTGGGGGACATGCCCATCCTCTTTTCCATGGGGGCTTCCTCGGGGCCAGATGCCTAGGAGTCAGAATTCCCAAAGCATTAGCTAGACTGTTCCCAGTTCACCCCTGGCATCTACAGTTGCTTCTGTGACTCTACACAGGTCAAGCACAGGCTGCAGGAGAGCCACACTTCGTTTCTCTGGCCTCTGGCCTCATTTTGAAGGACCCTAACTCTGTCCTTACTTCTTGATGACAATTCCTTGTTCTTGGAAGAGAAGCACCCTGCCCTCCCACAAAGGGTTTCTTTACCAAGGCAGCCCCTCCCTACAGCGGCGGTTTTGCCCCCAACACATCAGATCTGGGACAAGATCACTCTCCTCCGCCTCCACTAGTTGTACAATGCTTACCCACATTAGCTGCATTCTTAGTGTTTACCCACTAGATGTCAGGAGAATACCTCCTGCTGGTGTGTCAACCAAAACTGCACCCCCCAACTCCCCACACCTAGAGTTGTCTCACAAATCACCTAATTAACACTCCGTTAACTATTCACTGTAAATAGAATGTTTGTTCCAGGCCAAGAGGCCTAGAGCTGCTCACCTGCTAGGCAATTACTCTACCACCTATCCCTGGCCCTGAATGACTCTTAGTACATGTATTTCTCAAAACACTTCTGCTGTATTCTCACAAGCTGGATCTAGCAACTTTCCCCACAGCACAAAAATCTCCCTCCTGAAGAAGCCCAACTTTGACCATCCCTCCTAGAGAACATACCTGGATGTTATAACATTCAATTTCTTAGCTCTAGGATCCAGAAGATGGCACTTAAACATTGTATCTGATGATAACTGTAAAAATGTATCAGGAAGATACAATACCTGAGTATCTTCCAGAACTGGACATTAGGGACACACTTCCTGGGCTGAGATGAGACCGATTTGCAGAATGATCAATCCCCGGAACCTAGATTTAAAAGGGGTGGTTGGAAAGTTGACTCCGTGGTTAAAAACAACAGCTGCTCTCTTAGAGTACCCAGGTTCAATTCCCAGCATTCACATGGCTGCTTGCAATTGCCTGAAACTCAGTCCCAGAAGATCTGAAGCTCTCTTTTTAATCTTTGAGGGCACCAGGCTCACACATCTGTTGCTCATACATACATGCAGGTAAAACACAAACACACACACACACACACACACTAGGAATCATGGTGAGGAATACTATAATTCCAACACCGTGTAGGTGGACACAGCCAGCCTAGCCCAGTGGGTGAATCCTGGGTTCCAGTGAGAGACCTTACAGCAAAACTCAAGGTGGATCTAGGGACAGTTAAGCTGGCCTGCCACTGAGCCAGCAACCAGCCCCCTCCACGGTTCTTGCTATGTCTCCAGAGCAAGTTCCTTGGTTAGAGATAATGCTGTGTGGAATGGTGTCTTAGTTAGGGTTTCGTTGCTGTGAGGAGACCATGATCAAGACAACTCTTAGAGCCAAGCATATTCAAACCACCACAAATGCCAAACAAGCCTGGCTTCAGGTACCTACTTTGGGTTCCTGCCCTGATGTCTCTCTGAATGAGAAACTGTCACCTGTAAGCTGAAATAAACCTACATACACACACACACACACACACACACACACACACACACACACACTTCACACACACTTCCTTTAGGTGTTGTTCTGCTTTGTACTTTTTGAGACAGGGTCTCTATATGTAGCCCTGGCTGTCCTAGAACTTGCTATATAGACCAAGCTGGCCCTGAACTGAGTGCTGGAACTAAAGGTGTGTGTCATCACTGCTCAGCTTCTGAACTTGCTTTTGTCACAGCCTCAGAATGGACCAGACTGAGCAGCCAGCGCTCATTCACCCAGCAGCCAACACCTGCAGGTATTTGCATTTCAAAGCTCTGGGCTTAGGGGGAGGAGGCACCAGCGGCACACGTGCAGCCTGGCAGCATTGTCTACACAAATGTAAATTTTACAGAGGTCGACGAGATGGCCCAACAGCATACACCTGAGCTGGATTAGAACCTAAGTTTCTGGACTCTAAGGCCCATGTCTATGCCCTCCCCTGGCTAGAGTTCCTAGGAAAAGAGAACTCAACCGCAGGGCAAGAGCACCGTGGCACTGGGGCCCAGAGGGGAAGTGGTAACCCGGACGGAAGGCCAGAGCTCAGCTTACTCACTCATCTGCGAAAGTGTAAAAGCAAGAGAAACCAGGCTAGTGCTACAGCTCTCAGGACCTATGTGGGGGTCCTGTCCTGGTCTCCAGATCTGAATACAAAAAAGCCAGGACAAGATTCCACAAGACTCTGGGGCCCAGCAGCTGCCAAATGAGCGTGAGTATAACTCCCTTTACTTCAAACTCCTCAGTGCAGAAAGCCTCTGTTCTAACCTCAACTCTTCCCTGTTGCGCTAAGTGAGGCAGAGGGACGGATGTCAGACTGAGAACAAGGGTTACGGTGATGCTCAAGTCTTGTTCTCCTGAGACAGGTTTTTTCTTTGCCTTTCACCACTGTAATAAACCCCCAAACTGAGGTGATCTTTTGGGCAGGGGGGAGTCTATTTCTAGTCATCCCTGAAACAGAAAAGCCTCTCCAGACTAACGAAAGTCTTCCTCCAGTCCAGCTTAGTAAATGGGACAAATTTATTGCTGCTGTCTCTAGGAACATGGGTGGCTTGGGCAACTGCATCATCAAAAAGCTCACACCACTATGGTGACAACTACCCAAAGCTACTGATATCACTGGTGTCCCCATTAGTTGACGTTCTACTTCCCAAGACTCCAAGCAGAGGACTAGAGGTGCGCAGGGGTGAATCAGGAGGGAGGAAGTGGTTGGAATGTCAGGTGAGGCTCTCATGACCCCACACACGGGGACTGGTACAGGTCTGATCTCTTGAAGGCCTCCTGTAGACAATCACAGCTATAGTAAAGAAAGGGCTACATGAACCCAGGAAACAGAATTCCACAATACACAGATCTCTGTGGGTTGGGTTCTGCTCCAAGGCCCTTTCGAGGTTTCCTTTGTTAAATGGCTCACAACTCAATGTCTGTGGTGAATACTACCATATCTGATGCTCTGCAGAGGGGGGCTGCTTGTCATTCCTCTGAAGTCCCAGGGGCATCGCTTGAGAACACCAGCTCGGTTGGGTACAAGCATTTTGGCTTCCTGGCCTATTCTTTGGGGCCATCCATCTCAGGTGGGGGTTGGAAAGGGAGCCCAGAAGACTAAGGTCTTGGGACTCACCTGAGTCATGTGAAGCCTTGTTTTATAGAAGGAAAAGATTTGAGGCACAGGGAAATGATTGGCTGTGAGATACAGTGAAAGGCACTGGGCCTGTGAGGCCCTAGGACTGCTTCCTTGGAGTTCACACTCACTGAGGGAAGACAGATGTTGAGGTGGGAGTCCTGGGCCGGAGGCTCCTGTTTAATCCTCTTAGCACACTACGACTCTGTGCAAATAAATCACTCTACTTCTCAGTTTTCCTTCTGGGCAGCGCAGGTCTGGGAATGCCACCCTCAGACTTGTGGTAAGGGCTCAGCCAGGTAACACTGGTTAGGAAAAGACAATTGCACTGGGCTCAGTGAATAGCTTTGGTGGAGAGTTTGGGCTAGCCTCTGCCCATGCTGTAGGTTAGAAATGAAAAGAGGGAAGAGGGGATACCAGCTCCTTCCCTGGGATAGGAATCTCCCTCAAGAGAGATGTGCCATGGTCATAAAAGCCAGGACTGGGCAGAAGAAGGGCTAATGACAGATTCAGGAAGTCTGGGGATGCCCCAGTTCTGCAGCCACTTGTGGCTCAAGGGAGCTTGCTCTCTAATCTATGTGGCCCCGTGCGGATCTCCCCCTGTGAAGCCAGCCTTCCCCTTTCCTCAGTTAAACTGCCAAAATGGCCACCTCCTCATCTCACTGTCCCTGGTGTGTGTGTGTGTGTGTGTGTGTGTGTGTGTGTGTGTGTGTGTGTATGCATGGGTAAACCTAAAACGCCTGTGTGGGTAAGCTTGTTGAAGCAAGACTGGTTTATGTCAGTGGTTTTTTTTCCCCCATTGATCTCCACGTTGTTTCTTGGGATAGTTTCTCACTGATCTTGAGACATTCACCAGTGTGGCTGGCCAGTGAGTCCCCAGATCCTCCCGTCTCCCCTCCGCTGTGCTGGGATTACGGGCACACATCATAATGCCAACTTTTTCCTGTGCGCGCTGGGGACTCCCAAGAAGGTCCCATGCTGCACAGCAAGCTTTTTAAAAAGGCTGAGCCGTGTCCTCAACCCTTCTGCTTTTATACTGCCCAGCCAGTGGGATGTGCCTCACAGGTCACACACAGAGCTTCGCAGATACTCTGGCATCACCAAAAGATGCCTTTCATCCTCAGGCCGGTCTGGCCTCACCATTTTCCTGGAATAGCTGCAGTCCCAGATTCTTTGTCAAGACTTAAAACGCAATTGACTTTCAGCAATTCCCCCCTGGGGAGCCTCTTCCCCCAAACTCTTCAGGGACCAGAGCCCACCCAGCCCCCAGATAATGGAGGGCTCCATGTCTTGGGATCCCTTTCTAGTCCAAAGCTCTTTCCCTGTGACTTCAGTTAATCGAAGTTTTTTTGTTCCCGCCCACCTGGGCACTAGCTCCACCTCCCTGGGCTGGATTCTCTCGAAGGACTAGAAGTATTTTCGAACAGCTTCTACTTATGATTGTGAAAAGCCTCTAAGGCGGGAGAGACAGGGGCTGTCTGCAGAGAGATGGACAGCATTATTGTACAGATAAGGGGAGCAAGGCTCAGGAGCAAGACTTGCACAATGTCACTTGGTCAAGGCAATGGGGAGCGGTGGGCAGGAGTGGAAGATGCTTGTGACAGATCCAAGCCAGCCTCCCCGGCTAGCAAGGTGGCCGTGTATGATTAGCATCACCTCCTGAACTTCTGTGTCTTCAGTTTCTCACCAATGTAGCCTGTGGTTTCCAGTCTGCCTCACACACTTGCCTGTCTTAAACCCATCAGTGACACGTATGCCAGAAGGTGCCATTCGGTGGCTTCCCTTGTGTGCTCTTCACAGTAGCTCACGGTCACTCACAATTATAAGGTGGAAATCTGAAGCCCACCCAGACTTAAAAGCCATCTGAGCTGGTGGGCAAAGCTACTGTGCAAACCAAGACCACTTAGGTTCTAGCCACCGGAAACAGGCATGGTGTCACAGGCCTGTGAGGGCAAGCCAGAGGGCAAGCCAGGAAGAGCAGAAGTCCAAGATCATCTTGACCTGCACAGAGAGCTCAAGGCCAGTCAGGGCTACTCGTGGAAGAGACTATCTCAATTAAAACAGGCAGGCCAGCCTTAGCCACGCCCTACTCTGTCAAGAGAGTAACACCTGGACATGGGTTTGAAGACCCCAGTCTGGGTCACTGATATCACATTGTCCTTTGTAGAGCAAGGTTTTAGATGCCACAGAATGTGCAGCCTGAGATCTGGGCCACAGGGAGAGGGAAGCATACGGTGTGTTGGGGCCTGAGGTTCCAACCACAAACCCAAAAGTTTCCCATGGCCCTCTTTCACAGGACTTCCCTCCCTGGGTTTGTGGCTCTCACTGGCATTGTCTTGTGCCATAATACGCAAATCCTATGAGGACATTCCCCCCCCCATCCCAAGACAGAAATGGGGGAGCTGAAGGATAGAGTTTAATTGCTTTTACCAAGGCCCAAACAAGAGCCCCAGCAAAGGCAGGGCACTTGGTGGTGACTTCCCTGGGACCCCTTCCTTTCCCACCACTGCACCCCGGCAGAGTCCCCAAGAGAATGAAATTGTCCTTTCTTCCATCTCCTAGGGAGAGGAAAAACTCACAATGCATGCCTCCCCCAGGAGGTGAAGACCCCCCCCTAAAGCTAAAGAGGACGACGACAAACGAGGTGGGTGATGTAGACGGGAAGAGAACACCACCCCCACGCCCCCACCCTTCTCACCTGAGGGGGAAGGCCCCTGAGGGGAAAGAGGAAGGCTTCTGAGATCCAATGAGGAGAGGGTGTGACTTTATAGGCTGGGTGTCCTCTGAGGTTTGTGGCTTCTCTTCTCTCTTTCCCTGTGACTTTCTCTCACTTCCAAGTGGGGCAGTCTTGATTCAGTGGTGCCCGGGAGCTCCCACTCAAACCCCTGATGCCCTGCCATGGTGATTTCCCCTGGCTCCCTAGGGGTTGTGCCCACTCAGTTCCTCTTTAAGAACCACAGGTGCATTCACGGTGGTGCTTCGGTCCAGATTTAATGAGTCCTTCCTGTGACCCACCCCCCGTGGATGTGTTGGGGTATTGGGTGGTACAGGCAGGGGTTTGGGTACCTATGGAGAACCATACATGATTCTGAAAAACAAGCCAACAGATCTGGAAGGTGTTTCGAGATGTAGAATTGCAATTTACTAAAACTTGTGACAGAGGCATGACTTGGGGACAGGGAGAAGCCAGGAACATCTCACACCCCAAAAGCAAGAAGAATAAGGGGTTCATAGATTAAGCTACACAAAGGTAGAGAGCAACCAACCAGAGTGTTTGGCCTTTCTCAAAAACTAAGAACATGTCAAAGTTAAGTCAAGGGACAATCTGGGTGTCAGTAAAGTGACTAGAGTGACCAGAACAAAATGCTTGGCCATTTTATTTTTTAAGATACTACATAACCCAGGCCAACCTAAAATTTAAGAACCTCTCTCCATCTTCCAAGTACTGGGATTACAGGTACGTGCCATGTATCTTAATTTTGAAAAACTTTTTCTTTCTTAAGATTTATGATGAAGGCCAGAGGGATGGCTCAGTGGTTAAGAGCACTGTCTGCTCTTCCAGAGGTCCTGGGTTCGATTCCCAGCAACCATGTGGCATTTCAAATAGTCTATAACTCCAGTCCCAGAGAATCTGATGCCCTCTCTGGCCTCTGTGTGTATCAGGCATGAACATGGTACACAGAGATGTGTGTAGGCAAAAAAAAAAAAAAAAAAAAAGCAAAACCAAAAAGACCCCATACATATAAAACAAAATTTGAATAAAAATGAAATATTTTCTTTTTTAACTAAGTGTGTGTGTGTGCATATAAGCTCAGGTGCCCCCAGAAGACAGAGTCCCAATCCTCTGAAGCTAGAGTCACAGGCATTTGTGAGCCACCCAATGTGTTTGTGTGTCCTGGGAACTCTGGTTCTCTGTAAGAGCACCAAGCACTGCTAACCACTGAACCATCTCGCCAGCCCTAATCTTTTTCTAAGGTACAAATTAGGGGCTTCAGAGGTGGCTCAGTAAGTAAAGTGTTTGTCATGAGGTGAGGACTTGAGTTTGGAGCTCCAGAGAAATCTCAAGTGTGGTGTCTCATGCCTGAACCCCAAGGGGAGGCTTCAGAAATAGGCAGCTCACTTGCCAGCCAGCCTATCTGAACCGTCACACCCCAGGTTCAGTGAGAGACCCAACTCAGAAAATAAGACCAAGGGTGATGGGGAAATGAACCTCAGGCTTCCACATGTATACACACATATGCATTCATCTGTGTATACACAACACATCTGTGCATATGCAACACAGACAGAATCAAAAATAAAACAAGTATATGAATTCATGTGTTGGGGTCTTGTCTGGGTAGATAAGGTCTTTCTCTAGAGTCTAGCCTGGCCTTGAACTTACTGTATAACCCAGGCTAGCCTTAAATTCAGGTCCATCTGCCTCGGCCTCCTGAGGGCTGGATTACAGGCTTATGCCACCATAGCCAACTAGCTATTAGCTTTTTAAGCACCAAACCATGAGAAACATAGAGCCTCGATTCTGCTAACTACAATCCTTTCTGTCTGCACTAATACCTTGTTTGGTTTCATCTGGACATTTTACAGATGTTTGTTGGCTTGTTTAATTAAAGACAGATGTATTTATTTTATGCGTTTTGTCCATGTGTGTGCGCCACATATGTACCAGGTGCCTGTAAAACTCAGAAGAGGGTATCTGATTCCCCAGAACTGGGGTTATGGTCAGTTATACACCATCATGTTGGTGCTGAGAATCAAACCCTGGTCCTTTGGAGGGCCACCATTGCTCATAACCACTGAGCCATCTCCCCAGGTCCTTTGTTGTTGTTTTTAATTTTTAATAATTTAAAATGTATGTGTGTGTGTATTCAAGTGCAGGTACCCAAGGAAGCTAGAGATTCCTGATCCCTCTAAAGCTGGATAGCCTTACAGGCAGTTATGGGTAGCCTGGTGTGCATACTAAAACCAAACTCCGTTCTCTGCAAGAGTTGTGCCCTTAACCTCTGAGCCTTGGCTCCAGCCTCTGGCCTGTTTCTACTAGAGCTTACTGGGCACGTGGCCTTGTGGTAGGCAAACTTGGCTGTTAGTGCTTTTCTACTACAAATTTATGCCACATGCCTTTAATCCCAGCATTTGGGAGGCAGAGACAGGTGAATCTCTGTGAGTTAGGGGCCAGCCTGGTCTACAGAGCTAGCTCCACGACAGCCAGCACTATCCAGAGAAACCCCATGAGGGGCTGGATGAGAGCCAGGCCATCCGTGTTGGTTATGGTTAGTGTCTATGTGTGCATTTCCTCCATATGGCTACTCAATGATCCAGTGTATCCAAACTTCACACATGACATAAGAGAGAGGGGAGTTGGACTTGACCATCTCAGGTCTGGATGCAATGGCTTGAGTCCTAGGGATATAAAAATGCACAAACCCCAGTGGGAACTGTTGAGCCGCCTCATCACTTCCTGTGGTTCATGACAAAGGAAGTGATTTGAAGCCACCTCTACTATTTTCTTTCTCTCTTTTTTACTTTTGAGACAAAGTCTCACTGTATAGCCTGGGCTAAGCTAGAATTTAGTGTGTAGATCAGGCTGGCCCAACAGGGATCCACCTACATCTGTGTCCTGAGCACTGTGGTTATAGGAGTACCCCAACACCAAAAAGGGATACCCCAACACCTCAGGCAAATGTGTTATTTTCAACAGGAATACCATCTACACGTTCTTCCTCCCCCACCCTTAACATTTGATTTAAACATTTAAATTTACATGGTTGGGGATATAGCGCAGTGGTAGAATACTTGCCTAGCACCCATAAAGCTTGGTGTAATTCACAGCACTGCCAAAAATAAAAGCTGTGTGTGTGTGTGTGTGTGTGTGTGTGTGTGTGTGTGTGTGTGTGTAAACCTAAACAACTGGACATCAGAAGTAACATAAATCTCTAATTAAGGGCTAGAGAGATGGCTCAGCGGTTAAGAGCACTGACTGCTCTCTCAGAGGTCCTGAGTTCAATCCCCAGCAACCACATGGTGGCTCATAACCATCTGTAATGAGATCTGATGCCCTCTTAACAGTGTGCCCATATAAATAAAATAAATCTTTAAAATAAATAAATAAATAAATACATCTCTAATTAAATGCATTGTTTACAAAATTAAACTTTGTTTTTTTTCCGCTTTACAAGTAATATAAGATTTAGTTTAAATTATTTTTCTGGGGCTGGAGAGATAGCTCAGTGATGAAGAGTATGACTTGCTCTTGTCAAGCACCCGAGTTCACATCCCAGCCCCCACACCAGCTCACCCACAGCTGCAATAAGCTTCGAGTGCTGAGCAGGTACCCCCACTCTTCTGCCAGGACCACGGTGTTCTACTTCACCAGCAGCGGCGGGAATTCATCTACTCACGCCATGTACTCAGGAACGGACAACTTTGAAAATGGAGATGCTCGGTTTCACGTGGACAAACTGTCTTTGCCTCCCTCGTGCCTACGATTACAAAAGGGAGAGGAGGCAGAAGGTATCTCCAAGGAGGTTCTGATGGACTGCGCCCATCGATAGCGTTCAAGGCTGCAAGCTGAACAACGTTAATGTGGCTTACATGCCGTGGTCGAACCTGAAGAAAGCAGCTGACGTGGGTGTGGGGCCGACGGGCTTTCACGGGCAGAAGCATGTAAAGGTGGCGGTGGCGAAGAAAGTGAAGGAAATCTTGAACCGATTAGAAAAGATCAGTTTGGAGAAGTTTCTAGACCTAGCAGCAGAGAAAGAAGATAGAGACTTCGAAGAGAGGAATGAGAAGAAAGCCCAGACTCAGGAAATGAAAAGGAAAGAGAAAGAAGAAATGAAGAAGCAAAGGGAAATGGATGAACTTGGCTGCTTATCCCTACTGAAAGTTGACACTATGTCCTCAAATCAAGATGGTCATGGTTCCGATGAGTTCATGTGTGCTGAGCAAAGAACCTGGGAAGACATGAAAGTGCAGGCCATTACGGAGCTTCTGAGTTACATCTGTCAGTACTTCGGGAAGGCTGGCTGCCTTTGTTTTTGAGATAGACATTCGAGCAGGCCAACTCTGAAAAGTGTTTCTGTGGCTGTGGTCTGTCCTGGAAACAGATGTCATGCAATGCATTTTCTATTTCCAAGACACTGACTTGTATGAAGAAGACTGTTGGTGGGTTGTTCGGGCCAGGCCCTCCTGACAACAGTTTCCTGATTAGAGGAAAGGCACGTGGGTTTGAGGCCAGCAGCAGTATTTACTTAACATGGATATCTTTTTCTTTATTTTTTTAAAAGAGCTATCAGACCACCATTTGCTTTTGAGGGTCATCTGTAACTTTTGTATTCACTTGCACTGTTTTTTTTTTAAAGCTTTATTTATTATGTATGTGAGTACACTGTAGCTATCTTCAGACACACCAGATCCCATTACAGATGGTTGTGAGCCACCATGTGGTTGCTGGGAATTGAACTCAGAACCTCTCAAAGAGCAACCAGTGCTCTTAACCACTGAGCCACCTCTCCAGCCGTTAACTCGGATTTCAGTATTGGCAAATTCTCTCTTGCTGGCGTCAGAGTAGCTGGCCCAGCTCCTAGCTCCTTCTCAGGGTTATGGTCTCACTCCTCTGAGGTGAGGGCCCCATCTCAGCATCTAGTTACATAGTTGGTCTTGACCAAGCTTGGGAACTCCTCACCCGGAAATCACAAGTGATCCAAGCCACACATATGACAGCTAGACTTCTGAAGTCATTTCTGTGTGTGCAGGGAGACAGGAAAGGGTGCTCTACTAGTTGTGAGAGGGACACAGATTGCCTCATGATTGTCTTGACTGTATCATAAAACAAAAGTCCACTGTGGGTTGCAAGCTTTAGAAAGAACCAAGCGTTTCCCCTAGCCAGCCAAGGGATCTGTTTCTTTCCTTTGGAATAATACTGATGTGGAATTGTAACCAGCAGTTGTAGGCTCAGTGACTTCACGTGGAGCACTGGTGCTAGTCTGAGCCACCTGCTATCCAGCAGATACCTTTTTGTTACAGTGTTTAAGGGAACCCCTGTAGAGACTCAGCAGAACAGTGAGAGAGGAGAGCGAGCAAGGTCGAAAGGGCAGTGAGTGAGTGGTACGCAGATCCCTATTGTGGTGCACCACACAGTCAGTGCCCACAGCGCTGGGGCGCTGAGCTGGCAGAAATGATTTCTTCGGCCAATGTACCAGCTGTCATCACTGACGCATGGGCAAAACCAGACCGATGACTTCTGGTATTGAGCTGAACGGGAAAATTCCCTGAGGCATAACTTGTTAGCCAATTTGAGGGGTATGAAAGTCAGCACCAGAGATCAGAGCATGCGTTCGTGTGTGTGTGTGTGTGTGTGTGTGTGTGTGTGTGTGTGTGTGTGTGTGTTACTTAGAATGGAGTTCTATGATTTAAAAAAAATTGTGATAAAGTATCATTTTTATCAGGAAAAAAAAGCCAACAAGCCAGGGATGCTGGCACAGGCCTTTAATCCCAGCAGGCAGATCTCTGAGTTCGAGGCCAGCCTGGTCTACACAGTGAGTTCCAAGACAGCGAGAGAAAGCCTGTCTCTAAATAAATAAATAGATAAATAGATAGATAGAAGACAATAAAGATAGATAGATAGATAGATAGATAGATAGATAGACAGACAGACAGACAGACAGACAGACAGATAGATAGATAGATAGATAGATAGATAGATAAAGTTCTTCTTATGCAGCCCAGGCCGGCCTTAGATTCCCAGCAGTCCTTCTGTTTCACCCTTCAGGGGCAGGAGGAGCGTGCTGAAGGGTCTGTCCTCGTTCAGCCCAACCCTCCATGACAGGACTGCTAGGTTTAATTCATCCATTAGTTAGTCCTGTGGTTCCTGGGTCACTGACAATTACATTGTCACTACCAGATTCTAGGAACCCAGAGCCCATGAGTGAGTTTTCCCAGCAAGACACGGCATGGTTTAACAGTGACACCACCACCATCACCAGAAGATTGTGTTACAGTGCCTTTCGTGACTCACAGTATCCAGAATCCTCACTCAACACTAACAGTAACATTAACAGTATTGTCATAACCCTTTTCACCCCTTTCCCATATACCCCCCTTCTGTTGAGGGAACCCGCCTGAACAGCACCTCCCACCCTAATAGTGCAATCATTTAAACAAATCAAAATGGAGGCTGGGTAAGACCCACTCTGTGAAGTCTGGATGAGGCAGGGAGAGGTCCAAAGCCATCAGGGGATGACAAAAGTCCAACACAAGCCGACCCTGTACTATCCCTGAGGTGCAGAGAAAGCAACCACAGTACGAAGACCCTGTTATCACTGATGTCCCAGGGGCCTTACTACCTGACTTGGTGAAAGTTCCTTTCCTACAGAGAGCACGTTATGGACAGAGGGGTGGCCACTGCAGGGCGGCCACACAATCACAGTCTCCCAGTCTCCCACCTAGGTCTCCTGGAACTTCCCTGACAGAGGTGAAGATCTCCCCAGCATGCGGCCTATGCTCACAGAGAGGGGGAGCCACACCAGCCAGCCCTTCCCACCTCTCCTCACCAAGTCTCTGGTGCTTGTCTGTTTGATTTGAGACTGGACCCCCTCTCCCTATGTAGCTCTGGGTACTCTGCTACTATGTAGCCATAAATAGACAGTTGCCATCTGACCATTACAAATGAATAATTGAATTAAAACAACATAGGAGTTGGACCAACTCAAAAAGCTGAAGTAGAGGGATCATGAGTTCAAGGTTATCCTTGTTTCAAAATTAAAAAAAAAACAAAAAAAAAAAACAATTAAAGGCTGGATTGGCCAAGTGTGATGACTCATGCCTTTAATCCAGTACTCAGGAGACAGAGGCAGGAGGATCACTGTGAGCTACAGCCCAGCCAATCTATGCTGTCCTAGCCACATAGTGAGAGCATCTCAAAAGAAAAAAAAGGAGGGGGTGGTTCCGGGGATATGATTTTAGGTGGCACAGTGCTTACCTGGTGTGCAGGAAGCTCCGGCTACAGCCACCAGGACCACAAGAAAGAAAAAACGATATGAATTTGAATAACAAGAGGAAAAAAAGGGGGTCAGCACACACAAAGGCCCTTGGGCCTACTCTGAAGGAAACTAACTATCTTCATAGACTTGAGCCACAGTGGCCTGTTCAGCAAGCTGAGCCCAAGCAGCCACCAGTCAGACAGTAAGGATATTTTCATTAAAGAGATATTCCTTTTGGCTGGAGAGATGGCTCAGAAATCAAGATTGAGTGCGGCTGATGCGGAGGACCCGAGTTTGATTCCCAGAACCTCCTCCTCCTGCTGCTGCCGCAGCCGCCACCGCTGCAGCTGCTGCTGCGGTTCAGCATTGTCTGCAACTCCATTTAGCCCCAGGGTCCTCTGTCTTCCATCCTCACCTTTCTCTCCTACCTCTAACCCTTCCCTCACTAGCCTAAAGGCACAGCAAAGATGACTCTGTCATCCGAGTTCCCTGCCAACCTTCAAAGAACTTGAGCCAGGCACTGTGGCAGGCACAGCATCTTGAAGGTTACATCTTCCATGTAACCTCACCGATGACACAAAGACTCTTTCTGTTCCCCTTTCTTCCTTAACATAGTCTCAGCCTCCAGGGAGCTGGGATTCCAGACTAGTGCCATTACAGCTGACTAGAAATGGCCTGTATTTTTAACTGGTTATGTTTTTTTATTATATATATGTGTGTGTCCCTGTGTGGGCATGTGCATGTAAGAGCAGGTGCCCCAAGGGGGCAGAGATGTTGAATCCCCAAAGTCCTTAGATGACAGTTCAAGCCAAGCTGGATCCAGAGGAAATGTTAAGCTAGGTAATAATACTATTGAAGTTCAGGAAAGAATAGAATTCCTCTCAACTCTTAAAACACAAACAAACAAAACCAAAGCCAAGTGGTGGAGCACGTCTGTAGTCCCAGCACTCAGAAAGCAGAGGCAGGTGATCTCAGAGTTCAAAGCCAGCCTGGTCTACAGATGGAGTTCCAGGACAGTCCGGGCTATGCAGAGAAACCATGTCTTGGAAAAAACAAACAAAATAGATCCTAGCCATTATTTGCCTTCACCCATTAAGGCTTTTATTGGCCATGAAAACTTCATTCTGCCCAGGATGATGGGAGCCTTGGGCCCAAAGACCACACTTCTCTTTCTTGGAACAAATTGTTGGAATTCAGGAATCGCCCCACAAACCACACAGACACCGATCTCAGATGCAGATGCTTTATTGAATGCACTTCCCACGACTGACCAGGGACATAGCTTCAGGGAGCTGAAAGCTAGGACCCTGAACATTTCTCAGAACCAGCTTATAAAGGCTCAGACGACAAGACCCACAATGCTGCAGGTGCCGCCCAGTGGTTGGTCCTGACTCAAGCTATTTTAGACATAAAGTTCATATTGAGCTTTAATTTGGTGGGACCTTAGTGAAGCTTACAGTTATGGAATTTCTTTAGATTAACAAACCTTAGAGAGATGGCTCAGTGGTTAAGAGCACTGACTGCTCTTCCAGAGGTCTGGAGTTCAAATCTCAGCAACCAAATGGTGGCTCACAACCATCTGTAATGGGATCTGATGCCCTCTTCTGGTGTGTCTGAATACAGCTACAGTGTACTCATCTATAATAAATAAATCTTTTTTTTTTTTAAAGTAACAAACCTCATAGCATTCAGAGCATAACAGGATGTGGTCATCATGACCCTGCTCTGACTCAAGTCACTTCTCTGTGTCAGAGTCGGGTAGGCTGTGATTACAGTATGAAGTAGCTGGCGGGCACGGAGCAAAATGGTTGCTGCTTTGGGGAGGGCTTGGCTCTGCTTTGCAGTAGATTAAAGACTGTTTATCTTCTGTGGCTGCAAAGTCAGGAGACGTGGTTGAGATAAGAGATAGTGGGCACATTCTGGTGTTACGTTTTAGTGTAAGTTGTTTCAGGCTAGGAAGGTAGAAAGACAGAGCTGTTGCATTTATAGACCTCGATTTACCCTGTAGCTTGGAGGCCAGGGGAAGGCCCTCAACTGCTATTATGACCTCCCCCCATTGTTTTCTTTTAAAGACAAGGTCTTATGTAACCCAGAGTAGCCAAAAACTCACTACATAGCCAAGGATGACTTTGGATTTCTTACCTGCCTATCTCTCTCAAGTATTGGGATCACAGGTGTGTGTGTGTGCTCGAGCATGCGCGGTTTATAAAGTGCTGGGAACCGAACCCATGGCTTTGAGAATGCTATGCTAGCACTCCTCAAATTGAGCCACGTTCCCAAAGCTTCTGCTAACTTCTTTGAGATTTATTTTGTGTATATATGGGTATCCTCCATGTATGTCTGTACCTACTGTGTGCATTCAGTGAGCCAGAAGAGGACATTGGATTCTCTGGAAATGGAATTACTGACAGTTGGTAGCTGCTATGTGGGTGCCGGGAATCAAACCCAGATCTTCTGGTCGAGCAGCCGTGCTCTAACCACTAAGGTATCCAGCCCCTGTCCTTTCCGGTTATTTTAACCTCCACAGTGAGCAGTTTGAGGATTACTTGCTGTATCTTAAACACTAACGGTAACCCTAGTGTTTGAAAGGGGTTTGTTTATTGTTCCTTACTTTTAGTCCGCGTTTATGAATGCTTTTCTTGCATTAGATGTATTTGAGTCATGCATATATGCCTGGTGCCATCAGAGGCCTGAAGAGGGAATCAGATCCTCTGGAAACAGTTACAGAGGGTTGCGAGCTGCTATATGAGTATTTGGAATCGAACCTGGGTCCTCTGGAAGAGCAAAGAGTGCTCTGACCACTGAGCCAACCCAGGTGAGCTGTAATCTCAACACTTGAGAGATAGAAGTGGCAGGATCTGGAGTTCAGGGATGCTCTTAGTAACTGTAGGTTTGAGTCAAGCCTGGGCTACATAAGGCTTTGTCGTTATAACAATTAATTTTTTAAACAACAACAACAAAAAGTCATCTTGAAACTGTCTCTTTCCCTCTCCCAACCGCCTAGAGCTCTGCTCCACCCTACCACCACCGAATCACCTCATCTTTCGATGCCCCGATTTCTCTATCCATACAGGGAGAAAACAGTGTTACGCATCCTTAGTGCCCATGCTGATGTCTAAACCAGACAATGTGTAGCCGAGAGTGTGTTCAATCCCAGTACTTGGGAGGCAAAGGCAGGTGGATCTCTGTGAGTTCAAGGCCAGCCTGGTCTACAGAGCAAATTTCAGGACAGCCAGAGCTACATAATAGAGGGACCCTGTCCCCAAAAAATCATTCAAGCAATGTGTACAGCATAGTTCAATACCAAACTTGTCATGGCCCTTTGGGGTGTCTGGTTGCAGAGAATATGGCTTCTCACAGAACTGGAGCCAAGGCTGAGGCTCTGACCAGGCTGGGACCCTCACTTTCTGACACATTGGCCCTGTCTCCCGGTCTCTCTGGCAGCCAAGCTTCTGCTTAGGCTTGTGCTGTCCCTGCCATTGTTTCTTTGTATGTGCGCTTGCACTTGTAGAGGTCAGAGGTCAGCGCTGGAAATCTGAGTGGGTGATGAAATAGAAAACAGGCTTGACATGAATCGAGTTCGACTGTGCAGAATCCGGTGACAACTAAGAGATGCTAGAGGAAGGAGCCCCAGTGGAGACTGCGCATGGCAGGTCCCTGCATTACAAACTTCTTCCTAACGCCTAACGTATAGACAGGGGTTGGCTATGTTAAGTATTAGTGGAGTGAAGGTCTGGGTAAGTAGCTCAGTGGTAGGGCTCTTATCTAACACACACACATATATATATATATATGAATATGCATTAGACTAATATTAATATACAGATACTAATATTAAACTAATATATTACTACTAAGTATATATGATAATATGATATATAACTATATATATTAATAACTAAATATATAATATATTTATATAATATAAATAATATAACTAAATATGTATAATATATATAATATATGTTAATAATATTGTATATATATAGTAATACTATAGGCTTATATATATTAGACACACACACACACACATATATATATATATACATATATACTGCACACACACATACATACACATTCAGTGCACTGGGATCCAGAGAATTTGGGAATCACCACCATCAACCTGCCTTCTTTAAAGGTGAAAAAAAAAAAAAAAAAAAAAAAAAACCCAGGAGAAGAGGAAGACTTAGTGACAAGACAGGAACCAGAACACAGTTGCCACCCCCACCCCCACCCTCACCCCCATTCCCAGTTTCAGGCAAAAGCAACCAGGCTGCTGGGGAACAGCTCTGTGGATGAGCATTCCCCTGGTGTGCCAGAATCTCTGGATTCCATCCCCTGCGCGCACACACACACACACACACACACACACAAAATCGGCTTTTCTGGAGGCATCAAATCTCAGTTTCCCACGAGGGGGTGCTGAAGTCATAAGCTTCTTTCCGGTCCCCCGGTCCCCTCCATGGGCAGAAGAGCAGAAGCCATCTCTTCTGTGACCCTGTTTCACTTCACACTTTCACTTCACGTGAAAACAAACACCCGCCCCACCTTTTCCTGAGAGTTTCCAGACCCCCCAGAAGTTTCCAGACCCCCCTCCCAGGTTCCTTCCCAGAAAGTCAGATTGAGTCAAGGTCTCAGCTACAGCCTCAATGTGTCCACCAGCAGGGACACACTGTCAGGAGTTCCTGGGCTAGGTATTTCCCTGGGAGGTGTGAAAGCCAGGGCTGGTTGGCTCTCTTTTGTCCTAACATTTGTTGGACACCAGATTATCGAATGTTCTACGCCATGCTCTTGCACACACTTGTGGCTTGTGAGGGTTCGGAGGCACACGGTCCTGTGATAAGAAAGATGAGTTACCAGACCTGACGAGACTACGTAGCAAGGCCGTGGTGCCTCCAAAATCTAAATGTTAGGTTCCAAAAATCCAAAACAACCCAAGCAGTCACAAGAGTGCAGAAAAGCAAGATCTTCATTTGAATTAAGCCGCAGGACAATGGCTCACACTCGGGAGCTGACTGTGTGTACAAACATTCTTCTTAGTAAGGATTTAAACAGATGAAAGAAATGTATTGCATCCAGGCCACCGCTGATTGATCAGGGCCAGGGGACAGGAGCTGATCTGCCACCCCAAGCCAGAAAACTGTGCAATCATCTGTGCCAAGTTACCCCACCAACCAGGATTGAGCCATAGGGGACTTCCTTAGGAACATGTCTCTGTAGTGCGCTTGTCTGCTCCCACTGACTGGGTTATGCAACTGTGGCAGGGTAACTTGCCTACATTCAACTTGCCAACTAGGATGTCAGTTACTCAGGGAGGTCTTGGGGACTTAGACTTTATTTGACCCCTATTCAATGTAGAATGGCTTCTATTTGGTTCCTTCTTGCATAAAAACTATAATAATAGCAACAATGATGACAACAGCAATAATAATAAACAGGAAGATGAGAAATTCAAGGATAGCTTTGAGCACATTTTGAGTTCCCAGAATAGCCTGGACTAGATGTAACCCTGTCTCAGAAAGGACATGGCTCTGTGGGCAAAAGGGCTTGCCACACAAGCCTAATGACCTGACTTCAACCTCCCAAGCCCACAGGTGTGTCGTGGTTCTTGAGCTTCTCTGCTCACACATATGTAACACGCACACATAGTGATAAGTAAGTAAAATTTAAAGCTAAAAATACTAACAATGATAATAATAAAATAAAACAAAAGTAAAAAAATGAGTCCTTTCTCCTGAAAAGATGTATAGGCACTAGGCTCATTTATTTAGTTAGTTAGGGCAGGCGTGCTTGTGTATGCCTTTAATCTCAGCTCTAAAAGGAGACAGAGACAGATCTGAGTTCAAGCCTAGCCAGGTCTGCAGAGTGAGCTTCAGAACAGCCAGGGCTACACAGAGAAACCTTGTCTCAGAAAACCAGATGATAGATAGGTAGGTAGATAGATAGATATAGATAGATAGATAGATAGATAAATAGATAGATAGATAGATCACAAAATAGTTTTAAAGCATTTATTTATATTTATTTTTATGTGTACAAGTGTCTTTGCTTTCATGTATGTCTATGTACCATGTGTGTGCCTGGTGTTTGCAGAGGTCAGAAGAAGGCATTGGATCCCCTAGAACTGGAGTTATAGACAGTTGTGAGCTGCTATTTGGGTTCTGGGAACCAAACTCTGGTTCCTTGCAAGATTGACAAGTGCTGTTAGTCTCTAAACCATCTCTTCTAGCCCCATGCATGGTGTGTGCGTGTGTGTGTGCGTGTGTGTGTGTGTGTGTGTGTGTGTATACTGTCTCAATTGCTTTTGAGACAGGATCTCACTGTGTAACTTGGTCAGGAACTTGCCACATAGACCAGGGTGTCCTCAGATTCATAGAGATCTCCCTGCCTCTGCTTCCCAAGTGCTAAGATTAAAGGTGTATGCTACCTTCATTTTGAAAGGATCCAAAAAAAAAAAACTTGCCAGTTTCCAACTTCAAAAACTACAATAGATGTCCTTGGCCCACTTGGCCTCCCTAAGAGGTGGCCAATGGGTGGGTATGGTTATTGTCACTTCGCAAAGGAGAAGACAGACTTGCCCAAAGTCACATGATGAGAATGAGAGACAGATCCAGAGCAGCCACTTGTTGATTGAACACATCCTTGCCCGAGAAATAGGCCTTCTCGAAGGCAAGCGTGTGACTTCCAGGGGGTATCTCTATCTGCCTGTGGACAGGGAGCCGGGCTTCCTGTTGCTGTTGCATCCTGTTGTTCTTGTTAGGACGTCCATCAAACGCATGCATTTCCTTTCCTTATTCACTCTGGACAGTAACAGTCCTCTGCAGCCACGTTCTGCCTGAACGAGGCAAGGGAGCAGCCGTAGCCACTCAGCAAACGTCTATGCTGACTCTGAATGGGGTAAGGCATTCCCTAACAGTTAGTTAGTTAGTTGCTTCCCTAACAGTTAGTTATTTAGTTAGTTGCTTATTTACTTATTTGAGACTTATTTAATTTTGCTATGTTGCCTACGCTGGCCTTGAACTCATGTCACCCAACATTAAACTTACAACAGCCCCAGCCTCAGAACTCGAGAGATCCTGGCTTCAAACACACAGCAGCCTGACCTCAGCCCCCTGAGTACTGGGATTACAGGTATGTGCCACCATGCCTAGCAATCCCTACCAGGACTTATTTATTTATAATTTTTAAATTTTTATCTTATTTTATTTTTATTTACTTCTTGTTCGTGTGTGTGGAGGGGAGGTGTATATGAGGGTGTGGGTGCATGCATCAGATGTTCCGTGTCCTGCTCTGCTGATGTCTAATTTACCCCTTTGTAACAAGGTCTCTGGCTGAACCCAGAGCTAGGCTGGCGGCCAGCAAACTCCAGTTGAGCCTTCTGTCTGCTCCAGACAGTGCTGAAGTTTTGTGTGTGTGTGTTTGGCCACTCCCAACATTTTATATGAGAGTGTTTGGAACTAAAGTAAGGTCCTTGAAGGTGCCTTGTCCACTGAGCCTTCTCTCCAGCCAGCACCCTTGCAACTTGAATTTTCATATTAAGGTATTGTACGGATGAAATCAAATCAAGGCTGGGAATAGTATTGTTTTTAATTTTATTACAATTTTATTTATCTATTTTGTGGGTATGTGTGTATGTATGTATGTGGGCATGTGTGCCACAACCGGCTTCTGGAGGCCAGAGGACAGCTTGCTTTGTTGACTCTGCCTTCCTTCTTTATGTGGGTCCAGGGGTTCCAGCTCAAGTTGTCTGGCAGGGACCTTTACCAAGTAACCTGTCTTTCCAGCCCCAGGAGCAACAGTCTGTAGACATTAAATTCCATGCTCTTGGTTATTGATATAGTTGAGAGGCAGGCAGCATGTAAAATTGGCCCACATGTGTGGCCCACATGCGCAGAGCATGCTGGGAGACTGATGCATGGGGGGCAGGCTTTGGAAAGCTCCACTGGGCAGATGAGGCAAAGGAAAGTCCTGGAGGGCTATGAAGCCTGAGGAGAGCCTGGAGGTCAAAAGGCGAGTTTCTCCAGAAGCAGATGGCCAGCTGGGTGGGGTTTGGGGCTAGAGTGGCCCCAGGCACATGCCTTTGTAGCACAGTGGACTGCTTTGAACCCTTTATGTTCATGCAAAGCTAGTGTATTGCAGTGGGCAGTGAATTAAGCTGCCCCATAAACACACAACAGAAGCCATATGTGTCAGTAAAAGTTTTCCTATGTCCACACAGAAAAAGAAATAGGGATGAGGAAATGCACGCAAGCGCACGCGCGCGCGCGCGCGCACACACACACACACACACACACATACACACACACACACACACACACACACACAGAAAGTATTTTAAAAATAAGGAAAATGAGCTAGAGAAATGGCTCAGTGGTTGAGAGCACTGACTGCTCTTCTAGAGGACCTGAGTTCAAATCCCAGTAACCACATGGTGGCTCACAACCATCTGTAACGGGATCTGATGCCCTCTTCTGGTGTGTCTGAAGACAGCTACAGTGTACTCATATATATATATATATATAATCTCTTATAAAAATCAAAATAAAGAAGGAAAGAGGAAGAAAGGAAGAAAGGAAAACAAAACAAAGAACAAAACCAAAACCAAACAGTCAAAGGGGCCAGGGAGATGGCCCAGACAGTAAAGTGCTTGCTGTTTTTGACTTGAGTTCATTTTCCCAGAACCCACATTTAAAAAAAAAAAAAAATCTAATTACGGTGTGGGCCTGAAATTCTAACATTTTAGAAGCAGAGAAAGAAGGATCCCTGGGACTTGTAGGCCAACCAGTCTAGCTGAATTGGTAAGTTCCAGGAGAGACCCTGTTTCTAAAAACAAGATGGAGATCAATTGTGGAAAGCATTAGATAATGACCCCTGGCCTACACAAACACATACATACACACTCACATACACACACATACTCACACACACATATACACACTCACACATCCCACACATTCACACACACACATATGCACACACACACACACACACACACTCACACACATATACACACATCCCATACATTCACACACACACTCACATACATACACACACACATACATACACACACACATACACACACTCACACATGGAGACACACACACAGACATGTTCATACACACAAAACTGCATACAGACACAGGAATGAAAAATAAAAAGTAAATTAAGTCTGGGTGTGGTGGTGCATGACCTAATCTCAGCACTTGAGAGGTAGAGGCAGGTGGATGCCTATGAGTTCAAAGCCAACCTGGTTTATGTAGAGAGGTCCTCTCTCACTGGAAAAAATAAAAATAAATAACCGGAGACAAAAATAAATAGATTAAAAGTTTATATCAGTTTATCAGCCCACAATGTCTGACTTCCTCTGTTCCTTCTTGGGCTGAATTTCCTCCTGCTTAAAAGACAAGTGATTTTTTGGGAGGGGGGGCAGGGTAAAGGTCTCTTAAAGGACAGTTTTATTTTGAGGGTTGATTGTTTTGTTTTGTACAGATAAAATTAGCCCTGGCTGGCTTCAAACTCTATATAGACTGCAAGTTATTTATTTATTCATTAATTTTCGAGACAAGATCTCCCTAGGCCATCAGGGTTGGGCCTGAACTCAGTATGTAATCCAGACAGGCCACTAGGTTTCCTTCTCCTCCCTCTATGTGAGTTAATTTTGAAACAATATTTATTGCCTTTATTAATTTTAGCACTGGGAGGCAGCAGCAAGTGAATCTCTGGGTTCAAGGCCATCCTGGTTTACAAAGCAGGCTCCAGTACAGACAGGGCTACATAGAGAAACCCTGTCTTAGAAAAAAAAAAAAAGCTGGGCAGTTGTAGCTCGTGCCCTTAATCCCAGCACCAGGGAGGTAGAGGCATGAGTTTGAGGCTAGCCTGGTCTACAGAGTGAGTTCCGGGACAGCCAAGCTACACGGAGAAACCCTGTCTTGATAAAACTAAATTATGTTTGTTTATTTATCTATTCATTTATTCTCACGTGTGTGTGTGTGTGTGTGTGTGTGTGTGTGTGTGTGTGTGTGTCTCGGTGTGCTGGGTAGATGCATGTGGAAGTCAGAAGACAACGTTCATTCTATCACATGAAGCTCAGGACTGAACTCAGCATTGAGCTGTGTATCAAGAGTCTTTCTTTACCTGTGGAGCGGTTTCATTTACCTCTGGTCTCTATCTATCTATCTATCTATCTATCTATCTATCTATCTATCTATCTATCTATCTACCTATCTATTTATCTATCTATCTAGTTAGCTTTGGGGGTAGCATTGGCTGTCCTGGAAGCTCAGTAGACCAGGCTGGCCTTGAACTCACAGAGACCACCTGCCTCTCTGCCTCCAGAGTGCCGGGATTAGAGGCATGTGCCATCACCACCCAGCCCTTCTTTTCATTCTTTATGAAGTATACCCAAGAGTTACAGAAATCTCTTGGAAATGGGAAATATAACCCTACCAGCTGACACGTCTGCTAACTCTTGCCTGCTCATTGCTCATTCCTGGGCTTATGAGTTCAAATTCCAGGGGCCTCTAGGCAGAATAGTCCACATTATCTGTTTAGAAAATTTGTCTTTGTGGCCGGCTGTTGCCTAGGAAGGGCATGTCATCTCGTTGCTCGCCACGCTGCGATGGTAAAGGGGTTCTACTGCATTTTGTCACCACTGGAGAGACTACACCTTCCTGAGGACCAGGCCAGGAACAGACGTATTATTTTGTAGCTGTCAGGAGCCAGGACTCTGGAACGCTGTTTGCTGCCGTGGCTCTTCTGTACTGACAGGGCAGCCGCACAGTCGCTTCAGATCCACCACTGTTAGATACTTCCTGCCGCCCATCCTAGGAGTGTGTAGCTCCTGGAAAGGAGTGACAGCCACTGTCAGCAGGAATCCTCACCCCACTCCTGTGGTTGTCCTCTCCATCATGCCAAAGAATAAAGGAGGCAAAAACAGGCGCAGAGGTAAGAATGAGAAGGAGTCTGAGAAGAGAGAGTCGGTGTTTAAGGAGGATGGGCAAGTGTGTGCTCAGGTGATCAAGATGCTGGGAAACGGACGCTTGGAAGCAATGTGTTTTGACGGCGTGAGGAGGTTGTGCCACATAAGGGGAAAGCTGAGAAAAAAGGTTTGGATAAATACCTCAGACATGATATTGATTGGTCTGCCAGACTATGAAGATAACAAAGCTGATGTAATCTTAAAGTATAATGCAGAGGAAGCAAGAAGTCTGAAGGCATATGGAGAGCTCCCAGAACACGCTAAAATCAATGAAACGGACACATTTGGTTCTGGGGATGATGATGAAATCTAGTTTGATAATATTGGAGATGATGATGAAGACATTGACGATATCTAACCTAACCTAAGCGTGTTACATTCCAAGTTCTCTGAAGATAGATAGCTCTATACATTTGGGATCTTGACCTTCAGCTGTTAAGTAAAGCTTCATTTAGCATGCGTATGACTTGTTAATGCAAATTGATGAATTTTATTTTTGAACTATTATATTCCTTTGAAGACCAAAGATGTTGAGTTATCTTAAAGTGACTTGTTGACACTTTGTGCTTACAGATATGACTGAACTCAGGGCACAGCAGTGTGCACTGTTAAGAAACTGCCTTGCCAGTTGTGACGCTTCATTTCTGGCCCAGGAGTGTTTTTGTCAGTAGGTGACCATTGTGGGCTGAAGTGAGTCTTAGTTCAGCACATACCTTTATAGTAATCATCTTGCTGCATTTGAGACTTCTCATCCGACTTACAGATATGTGAGTCTGCATGTGGAGTCAAACAGAATATGGCTATTTTTGTTTTGTGGAGCCATTTTATACTTTCATGTTCTATACATTCATTTTATCCTTCAAGTTGGTGCCACCCACAGAAAGGCATCTTACAGCGCAGTGTTCAAATTTCATGGGTAGCAATTTTGAGTTTTAAAAATGAGTCATTGCAGAAATTAAATACTTAGAGATAATCCATTATCTTGATTTTAGAAATATAATAGTTGACAATGTTTACACATAGCTTTACTTTTCTAAGGCATACCCAAAATATAGAAAATGAAAATAAGAAGAGAAGGAAATCTGTTCCGATACTCACATAGAGAAATTCTTAAAGAAGGTAATTGTTCACACAAAATATTGACTTTGCCAAGGAGGTTGTTTGTGTTAAGTCATTTCCCAAAAGTTAGCTACTGTATCAAAGCTTTGGATAATTAATTACCACGTATTGATTAAAGTTAGTTATATAATTGTACAAGCAAAGTTTTCCTTAAACTACGCTGAGGTTAAAGGAGAAGGAGCCACAGCTTAGTGAAAAGGTGGTTCCTGTTTTCTAAATGGAGGGGTCCAGAAACAGAATAAAAATATGTTGGTATAAAAACATTTTTCTTTTTAATACATTTATTACATCTCTGGTATATAACCAATAAATGACTGGATGATTTCTAGTAAAAAAAATTGTCTTTTTAGAGAGAGGTTTAATTTGATTTCTTGTGGTGTTTAATAATGCTTCATGCAATGTTCACTTGACCTAAGTTTTTTCTTCCATATTCAGAAGATGCTTATCTTAAGAAAATGACTCATTATTCGATATTTAAATTAATGGGATTTCTACATCTTATCTAGTACAGTTATTTTTTTAAGAGTTTCACATAGCCAAAGATGACTTTGATCTGATGCCCTTGCCTTCACCTCCCGAGCGCTGTGTTTGAGCTATATTCCCTACAGGAGTATAAAGAAGTTTCGTTTTCAGACAGGGTTTCCTATGTAGCTCAGGCTAGCCTCCAACTTCCAGAGATCTGCGTATGTCAGCCTGCCAAGTGCTGGGATTAAAAGCATGCGCCACGACACCCCATAAAATATTTATCTTTTAGAGTTTATCTTTCCATCACTTGAGGTGAAGCCAAAGTACTGCTTCCCATCCCCAAATAATTACCAAGCTTTTAGGAGCTTGCCAAAGCTGGAAGAACAGAAATAGCAAAATGAGAGATATAAGCCAGGTTTGATGGTGCAAACATGTCTGGAATCCCAGCTGCTTTGAAACCTAAAATAGGAGGTTCTTTTGTTCAAGGCTCCCCGTGAGACCATGTCTCAAAAAAGCAAGATGGCGTAATGAGTGGTGAGAAGCCTGAAGGCCTGAGTTCAATTCCCAGGACCCGAGGTAGATGGAGAGGACTAACTCCTGACCTCCACGCGTATTCTGTGGCACACTCATGCCTGCACACACACATCGCATGTGTGTACACACACAATAAATAATAATAATAATGAAAACAAAATTTCTTTTTTTAAAAGATTTATTTTATGTGAGTACACTGTAGCTGTCTTCAGACACACCAGAAGAGAGCATTTGATCCCATTACAGATGGTTGTGAGCCACCATGTGGTTGCTGGGAATTGAACTCAGGACCTCTGGAAGAACAGTCAGGGCTCTTAACCACTGAGCCATCTCTCCAGCACCAAAGAAACAATATTCCTACACCTTCAGTTTCACTTCTAGGGTTTGTTCTCATGGGTGTTAACCCTCTAGGAATTCCCCTTGAATTCCCCTTGGTTTCAAAGGGAAGTTTCAGGATTTGTCTGAAAACAAAAGAAAACCAAAGACCAAAAAAAACCTTGCAGGTCACTTCTGCCTGTTTGGAAACAAAAAGCCCCGGTTTGAAGATAAAAACTTAAGAAAAGCTAAATGCTTGACAGAGACTATGCATGGATATTTTCGGCACCCGGGTAAACGCTTGTTGCGTGTCCGCTCTCACGTTTCTCCGTCACTGTTAACACTCAAGGATTCTTTTCTCCTTATCCACAGCCCCGTCTTCTGGGACAGCTCCCGTACAAGCCAAAGCCTGTTCATGGCGGGATGCCTGGAGATGGAGGTGGCCAACGGCTCCGAGGGCGGCTCGGAGTTCAACCCTATGAAGGAATACATGATCCTGAGCGCTGCGCAGCAGATTGCTGTGGCCGTGCTCTGTACCCTGCTGGGGCTGCTGAGCGCCCTGGAGAACATGGCGGTGATCTACCTTATTCTGTCCTCCCTGCGGCTCCGCAGGAAGCCCTCGTACCTGTTCATTGGTAGCTTGGCTGGTGCTGACTTCCTGGCCAGCGTGATCTTTGCCTGCAACTTCGTCATCTTCCACGTCTTCCACGGGGTCGACTCCAAGGCTGTCTTCCTGCTGAAGATCGGCAGTGTGACCATGACCTTCACAGCCTCAGTGGGCAGCCTGCTGCTGACCGCTGTGGACCGATACCTATGCCTGTGTTACCCACCGACCTACAAAGCTCTAGTCACCCGTGGGAGGGCGCTGGTGGCTCTTTGTGTCATGTGGGTCCTCTCGGCATTGATCTCCTACCTGCCCCTCATGGGGTGGACTTGTTGCCCTAGTCCCTGTTCTGAACTTTTCCCACTGATTCCCAACGACTACCTACTGGGCTGGCTTCTGTTCATTGCCATCCTCTTTTCTGGTATCATCTATACCTATGGGTATGTTCTCTGGAAAGCCCACCAGCACGTAGCCAGCTTGGCTGAGCACCAGGACAGGCAGGTGCCTGGGATAGCCCGGATGCGGCTAGATGTGAGGTTGGCCAAGACTCTGGGCCTAGTCCTGGCTGTTCTGTTCATATGTTGGTTCCCTGCACTGGTTCTTATGGGCCACAGTCTGGTCACCACGCTGAGTGACCAGGTCAAGGAAGCCTTCGCCTTCTGTTCCATGCTGTGTCTTGTGAACTCCATGGTCAATCCCATCATTTATGCCCTGCGGAGTGGGGAGATCCGCTCCGCTGCTCAGCACTGCCTGGCAAGCTGGAAGAAGCATCTCCAGGGCCTCGGATCCGACGGGAAAGAAGAAGCCCCAAGGTCCTCAGTTACAGAGACAGAGGCGGATGTGAAAACCACCTTGGGACCCGGATCCCGACCTCCAGACTGCTCCAATTGCTGATACCACCTGTCTTTCTCTTGGAAACAGCCCAAGTCAAAAGTCAGTTCACTCCCTTGAGAAGAGAGGGGTCCGAGACCCTGAATCTTTCTGAAGCCAGCTCCAGAGTAATGGAAACAGACCTCCCTTTTTGCTAAGTAAGGAGTGCTGGTTCCATGGCTGGTGGGTGGCCCAGTCATAGCTACCTTACAGAGTTACTGTCGAGGGGCCTGTAAGAATGGCAGGCTCTGTTCACATCAAATCAGGAAACCTTCCAGACTGGAGAGACCGAGGGGCCAGAGGGGGTCTCCAGGGATGCTAATAAAGGACTCAGGAGATCTGTGAAGATAAGGGGCCTGTTCTCCTGGAATCTAGAGTTTTCTTGGGGCCACTGCCTGCAACTTCACAGATGTCCATATCTTCCATAGTGTGGATTCTAGGCTGTCCTGGAGAGACAAGCTACTTGTGATTCCTGATTCATTGACTGGGACTCTGGCTGCAGAGCTATGTGGGGCTCTACTTTCGGGCCACCCTTGCCTCTTGAGGATCAAGAATTATAATGTGCTGAGGACCCAGGAGCTTCACTCACTTCCTTCAGCCAGAGTCAGGAGCTGTCAGCTCAGGGTGTCTTGTTGTTGGGAAAGGGCCCTCCTGCTATCCTGATAAGCCTTGAAAGTCATGACTTTACATCTTTGGGGACCCACAGGAATCTGTGGGTTCACTTGAGGTACAGACTCTTTACAGAACTGTATTGACTTTGTGACATTTTGCTATGTCTTACACAGCAGTCTCCCAGTCTATCCTAGCTTCAGTAAACAAGATATTCACAAAGATTCTTTGGGTCCCAGATTGTTCCTAGTAATGCTCAACAACCTCTCCCACACTCTGGTCCTAAAGGATAAGCAGAAGGAGTTGGGAGGGAAGACTTCCTCCTGCAGACTAGGCATCCTCTGTCCACAGCCCCATGCTGTGTCTCTGGGTACCTGCATTTCACCTTCAGGAAAGGCTGCATTCCCAACAGACGAAGTTCAAGGCGCTGCTGGTGGTAGGAGGTGTAGGTAGCGCTGGGGAAAGACTCTTATTAAACACTTTCTCCTTTTGCTTTTAGTAGATCCAGCCAGCAGACAAGACTTCCCCATTGCCCAGAGGAACCAACATGGTGCAAAGAAAAATCAGCCTCCCTACTAGTCTACTCTGTTCGAAACCCTCTCATATGTTTCTGCAAAAGAACGCTTTGTTTTCTCTGTTAAGGTCAAGTGAAGGTCAGGGTGTCTCATTTTTTTATTTCCCAAGACAAGTTCTGTGCTTCAAAAGCCACTGCAAGTTCTAATTGCTATTTGGGAGACTCAGGGAAAGAAGTTGATTTGTCTGCACTTAGTGCTTTAGACAGTATTTCAACATAAACTGCGGAAGAAAGAAACAGAAAATACACTGTGTTTCCTTATTACTCCTCAAAGGAGGAAGTGCTTTCTTTGGTCAACATAAACCAATTTCTCCAAGGTGCCAGACAGAGTAGGTGGGGATACGGTTTCCACAGCTGTGAGTTCCGGCACCACCTTTAGCCTACACTTGCTTATATGATGATCTTGGGCAACCCTTGCCCTTTGCCTTGTTTTGGCTTCCTCCTCGGTAAATTGGGAATGGTAGGAAAGAAGATGCCTTCAAGGGACATTAAAACCTCTGATTGCTTTAACATGCTGTGGTTATCTCTGCAACCCTGGACACGGTTGTGCCATATGGGTCATGTGACTCCCATACTTCCTGCAGCTACGGACACACGCATACCATTGCGTGTGTGCTGACTGTAAAGGAATTAGGTGACTGGCCGAATAAGTTTTATAGATTTTTTTTTCAAGGGCAGGAGTTTCTCTTGGCTCTCAATTTTCTAGTCATACATGGTTCAGTGGTCCTCTGGCTTTCTAGTATACTAAGCAAGTTCTCTACTTCTGAACTACCCCGCAGCTCCTGAGTCAGGTTTTCTTCAGTTAGATGCTCAGCTCTCTGAAAGACCCTCAAGGTTTTTGGACTTCATTTGCATGAGCAAATCTCTGGGTTCAAAGGTCAGTACTGCATAAAACCAGGAACGGTGGTGCTGTGCCGACCTGTAATCCCAGTACTCCTGAGGTAGAAGCCGGAGGATCAGAAATGCAAAGTTACTGTAGCTGTAAGTTCGAAGCCAGCCTGAGTTAGTTGAGATTTCCCCCTTATCTCAAAATAAATGTAAGTTATAATTTTAAGTTAAATTAAAATGTTTAAGTGCCTCGGAATTCTCAAAATTAAGTTAAACGGACAAAATATAGGCCAACATAACCATGTCTGCCCTTAGACTTTCAGCAGCCATTTCTCTCCCTCTGCATAAAGATCCATCCTACCTTGTTTTTACTTCGTTATTTCTAAATCTCTGACGCCACTCCAATCTGCAAAGCTCCACCTGCTGGCTGGATGTATAGCATAAAGAACCCATGGCTCCTAAATAGTCACTAAATAAAATGACCTGGTTTCAGCCTTCTCCTGAGGATTGGTGCAACAACGTGGACTTTTCCCAGTTTTCCCCCACTTGCGGTAACCTTGCAATTCAATTCTTAGGGGAGTCTACGATTTTAAATTCTATAGATCAGAGCTCCTTAAATCTTTCTCCCTTTCAGTGACAGGGGGCGCTCGGCCGGAGGGACCACAAGCCTGACCCTTTCCCCTTCCAAGCCAATCGTTACTCCGAGAGGCGGGGCTACTCGCCAGCGCCTGCGCGTTAAGAGGGGGCGGGGCAGGCCCGGAAACAGGGATGTGGGAGCTGGAAAGGGAATGGCGGGCGGTGGGCTTAGGGCTGCTGCTGCTGCTGGCGGCTGCAGCCCAGGCAGTAGCCAGGGCTCCGCGCCGCTACACTCCGGACTGGCAGAGCTTGGACTCGCGGCCACTGCCGAGCTGGTTCGACGAAGCCAAGTTCGGGGTGTTCGTGCACTGGGGGGTGTTCTCGGTGCCCGCCTGGGGCAGCGAGTGGTTCTGGTGGCACTGGCAGGGCGAGCGCATGCCGGCCTACCAGCGCTTCATGAAAGAAAACTACCCGCCCGGATTCAGCTATGCCGACTTCGCACCGCAATTCACAGCGAGCTTCTTCCACCCGGACCAGTGGGCTGAACTCTTCCAGGCTGCCGGGGCCAAGTGAGTGCAGGCCGGGTGCGAGGCGGGACTAGGCAGGCCCACGGTCCGCGCTGCCTCCTGACCTCGGAAGGCCCCTGACCCCGCGTTCTGCATCCTGGAGGAAGGAGCACTGATGTAAAGAAGAGAATCTAGCTGGGGATCGGTTAAGAAAAAATTAAGGCGGGAAAGCACTGGGCAGTACACCTGTGCGGAGAGATTAGAACCGGGCTACACCCGGTGTCCCCTTTGAAAGGTCCAGAACACAGCCCAGATTTCTGTCAGTGGCTCTGAGTCGTGGACCTGAGCCAGTCCCCTTAGGCTACGTGCAGCGTCCGTGGAAAGGTTATAAAAGAAGCCGCCTGACTTCCTTGTAACCCTGTGCATATAAAAGAAGGAAGGATGAGAGTTTGGGGTTGCTCTCTGTTGGGGTCCCCCCTCAATTCTCTTCTCACTTCCTTGTGGTAGAACTCGGAGGAGAAAGGGGTTGTTTGGGCAGAGCCCTCCATAGGAAGTACATTGTGAGAGCCCTCTAAAGCCAGAGAGAATATTGGCTGACGGAGGGATTTGGCCACAGGGAGAACAGCCTCCGGCTTCTGGTTTAGGGCGGTCCTCCAGCCTTCCTGTTTTGTTGATGGACAAGTGACTAACTCAGAGAGAGGAAGAAGCCTGGTGTCCTAGACCACAGATCTATGATCTAGAAATGACCACTGCACCCAGGGTCTGCAAGCCATACCCAGAGGGAGTGGTTATTTTTGCTTGTTGAGTGGGAAGAGTTTTTATATTTCAGAATGATTGTTTAAAAGAGGCAAGAGATATATTGCAGGAAGGACTGTATGAGCCTAAGATACTGTATAACCTTGAAGTCCAGGGGCCCCTATACCAGCTAGTAATGAACTCGCATGTCCATGTTATCTTTTTTTTTTTTCTATAAAAGTAAGTAATACATGGGATGAATTGGTTATCTCAATTCTTAGTCTTTTCAGTCCCAGATATTTGAGTCTTTGTCACCTTAAAGGAAAGGCAACTCCACGGTGTTGGTAAGTGACAAACAGTGACCGTGACTACCCTTTGCTCTTGCCAATAGAACAGGGCAGAGGGTTGGAACAGGTTCATCACCTACTCTGAGAGCTAAGTAGCACAGCTTTTCTCTTGCCAGCCTCCCCTCCCTTCTGGGTCTTCAGTGCCTCCATCCATTCTTGAGTCATACCTGCTCGGAGATATTACCACTTGTAGAAGCATCGTGGTTGTCATAGTGACTCATCCCAGGACGTATCCTTTCATTATGACTTGCCAGACAAGGTGATGGCTGTGGGCATTGCCCAATTCCTTTGTTCTCGTTTGGTTTTGATGCCTGCAGGTATGTTGTCTTGACCACAAAGCACCATGAAGGCTTCACGAATTGGCCAAGCCCTGTGTCTTGGAACTGGAACTCGAAGGACGTGGGGCCCCATCGTGATTTGGTTGGTGAGTTGGGAGCAGCCGTACGGAAGAGGTGCGTGTCTGTGGGCGGCCAGCTACTTCCCCTCCAGCCCTCTAGAGATCCATCCCGCGCCCTCTTGTCTTGTCTGCTAAGGTCATTTAGCCAGTGAGCAGATGGGCTCTCAGACTTGTGAGTTTGAGATTTAGTGGTTGTCACACAGCCAAAGGTGATGCAAAGAAAGTTCACAGTGTGGCGGAGGACACCTATCATAGACCGTGATGGTCTAGTTGCAGCCTGCAAAGGATTTCCATGGGAGAACGTGCAGTGCAGAGCCTTCTCCAGTATGTGATGGAAGCCAGGGACTAGGCCCCACCTTTCTCTTCCATAGCTACCTGCATCCAACACCAAGCTGTTCAGCCATGGGACAAGCTCTGATAATGGATGATCAAACACTAAAGAGGGCATCTTACAACTGTCTTTAACACTCCTCCATACTTGTCACTTAATAGGAAGTGATGCTAGTTATTTGGGAAGCAAAGTAACCCAAGCCAGATAAAGTAGCCTAACACGAGGCAGGAGGGTCAGGTGTTCAAGGCTGGCTTTAGGTATATAGTGAGTTTGAGGTTAGCCTGGGCTAAACAAAACTGTATCTCAAGAAAGCTAAGTAATAATAATAGAAATTATCTTCTATTAATTTCTATTATTAACTGAATGTGACAGAGGTGGGGTGGCTTTGGGTTTTGGTGCTGAGGGTCAAACACAGGATCCAACCTCATGTATATTGAGCAGTTGCTTGTCCACTGCATGTATTAGATACTTCTGTGTCAGTGGCCACCATACCTATTAAAAGCAGCTTCAGGCAGGGAAGGTTGGTTTTCAGGCCACCATGTTGGAACAGCTGCATACATGGCGTCCACACACTGTGATAGAAGTTATTCATTCATGTAACAAATGACTAGGGAGCAGCAGGAACCAGAGGATGTCCTTCAGGTGTCCCACTTCTGCCAGCTTGTCTACCTTGCTAAGGTTCCATAGATTCCCAGAACAGCACCATCAGGAGAGGAACAAGGCTTCAGAACATGAGTCTGGAGGCAGGCAGCGCAGATTCAAGCCATGACACCAAGCCCTGTGCTCAGCTACCAGTGCATATTCAAGTTTTGAGCCCTACTGGCTATGTTTGCCTTTGAGAAGGAAGATTACTTTCTGTTATGACTTTGACTGCCTGTTTATATAAATGGAGTTTGATTGGACACTCTGCCTGTCTTATATACTGCCCAGGACTGTCCCATGAGCAAGCTGAGAGCGGGACAGAGAGCGCAGAGCTGGCGAAGTCCAGTGGACTATGGACCTTTAAGAATCCACTTGATAATCCTGTTACCTGCTCTGTTCAGTGCCCCACACTGCACTTGGCCACTAACCTTGTGCTAAGTGTTCATGTGATCTGAGATGTGGATCACACCTGGACTTTGGATACAGCCGTTTTCTTTTTGTTTGGTTTACTCTTAGGAGACAGGACCTTGCTGTGTATCCCCAAAGAGTCTGAAACGTGCTGTGTACTACCTTCTAACTTGATGCAGTCCTCCTGCCTCTGCCTTCCAGGTGCTAGGCTTCCAGATCTGTGTCACCAGGCTCAGCCTTAGCAGGATGCATTGGTACCTTCTCTGTCAGTGGCTAGTCCCCAAGTCACATACTAAGATGACCGACCCCCGTCCCTTCAGTTCTTCTGCTGTTATTTTTCCTTCATTACCCGCACAGCACCACATCTTAACTGAACCATAATAATTGTACATTTTTATGAGGCACAGTGTGACACTTGTGTCATGTATAAAGAGCAAATCAAGGCAATTAGCATTTCTAGATCCTTAATCATTCGTCATTTCTTTGTGTTAGGAACTTTCAATCTCCTTCTAGTTCTTTAAAGAAATATTTAATGCAGATGGGGATGTGGCATGTGACTGAATGTTTGCCTCCTGGCATAGATGATTCCGCCACCATAAAAAATAAAGCAAGGAGATAGTGACTGCGCACGCCTTTAACCCTAGCTCTCAGAGGACAGAGGCATGTGGGTGTCTGGAACCAGCCTGATCCACACAGTCAGTCCCAGGCTGGCCAGAGCTACATATTGAGACCCTGTCTCAAAATGTGCGTGTATGAAATTATTTAAATAAATGAACAAAGAATCTCAGATAGCTCAGGCTGGCCCCAAACCCGGATGACCTTGAACTCCTTATCCGTCTGCCTCTCCACACCCAGCTGCTTTGTCTTGAAGCAGATTGGTTTCTCTCTGCCTAATGCCAGCTGCTGCTGTATTTTTCTGTTCAAGGAACATACGCTACGGCCTCTACCACTCGCTCTTGGAGTGGTTCCATCCACTCTACCTACTTGATAAGAAAAATGGTTTCAAAACTCAGCATTTCGTCAGCGCAAAAACAATGCCAGAGCTGTACGACCTCGTTAACAGGTAAGCAGGAGGGCTGGGGCCTGACCACTGTACAGTGCTGTTACAGGGCTCCAGCCCAAGGCTGCTTCATGAAGAACACAGACAATATCAAGATGATAGAAGTGGTGCTTGTATCAATGCAAAGCTTGCTTCCCTCCTTCCCTTCCCACCGCTCAGAACCTCTGGGCTGTGCTCCCTGATGCGCAGTCACAGGGACCTGCATGGCTGGCCATGCGGCAAAGCCAGAGCTTTAGCACCCTCCTGCCTTGCCACTGGGCCTAGTCAGGACCTCTGAGGGGTCACCATTCTCAAATGGATGGCTTGCAAAGTGGAGTTTGTTGCTAACGGTAGCTTTTACTATCCCGCCTAAGCTCTGGGAATAGGCTGTGCTACCAGCCCCCACCCAGATTCCCTTGAATCCACAGATAAAACACACACACATACACACACACACACATTGCTCAATTTCAACTTGCCTTTTAGGCATAATTGCTGGGCCCTGCTTATCTTCTGCCTGGAGAAGCCTGCCCTTATCAATACTCTTAGCTCCACACCTCTCCACCTGCCCTCAGCTTTAGTCTCTCAGTTACATCTAGTGCCTGCTCAACACCTGCAACCACCTGCCTATGGAAGTGGGCGCAAGCCACTGCTCCATCTGAGATCCCACACGGCTGGTCACCTTTTCTCCCTCTGAAGCAGTGTGAACTCTCTCTCCCACTCCCTCTCCCTTCCTCCCTCCCTTCCCTTGCATCTCTCTCTTCCTGCAGGGACCTGAAAGTCCCGCCTATTCCTTCCATCCAGCAATTGGTTCATGGCTTTTTTACTGATAGATCAAGAACCAACTGGGGAACAGGACCTAGCATCAGATCCATCCCTGCAGCTAACCTGCCCCATGTTTCCTTTTACATTGATTGATTGATTGATGATTGATTGATTGGAGGATGAGGGGCAATGGCCTGCCACAACGTATGTGTTCAGGTTAAAGGACAGTTTTGGGAAGTTAGTTTTCTCAGTCTACCATGTGGACTCCAAGGATCAGGCTTGATGGCACACACTTTCACCCACTGACCCTCTCACTAGTCCATTTCCGTGGGGGACCACTGGAGCCTGGGGGGGGGTCCTTTGCCCCAACTCTGATTTTATATATTTTGTTTTTGTTATTATGTTTGGATTTCTCTCTTTCTTTTGGTTTTTCAAGATAAGGTTTCCTGGCTCTCCTGGAACTCACTATGAAGACCAAGCTGGCTTCAAACTCTGCCTGCCTCTGCCTCTGAAGTTTCAACCTCTAAAAAGTGTGAGGACTTCAGGCCTGAGCCACCATTCCCAGCCGGCAGGCTGGCTGGCTGGTGGACATATTCTTGAGACAGGTCTTCCTTTGTCACCTAGGCTGGCCTCTAATCTCAGGCAGTACTCCTGTCTCCCCTGAGTGATGGGATTACAGCCCTGAGCCACTGTCCCCAGCTTCTAGTTCTAGCCAGCATCTGGTTCTAGCCAGATGTAAAAGACCTGCAGATGTCTGGAGTTCTGAAATCACGTTTAGTTTTGGGGCTTTTTTTCTTTCTTTCTTTTTCTTTTTCCTCTTTTCTTGCTTATCTTCTTTTCTCTCTCCTCCCTCCACAGTCTTATCTAACCTTGGCTGGCCTCACTATAGCAGACCTGCTGGGTCAGGATTTCCTGCACTTAGATTATCCACCGGTGCTGGTGCCCCTGGCTTTTTTTCTTTTGTAAATTGTGTGGCTTAGAGCAACTTGTTTAGTCTCTCCCTTGTTTTCTTATTTATCTCTGAACTATGGTTAGTAATTATGGGAGCTGACGAGATAATGGGCATAGAGCCCCAGGGTAGCCTCTAACTTGCAAATCTCCTCAGGTTCAAGTCTCTAAATGCTGGGTTTACAGGCATGAGCCACCACACCTAGATTTTTTTATTATTTTGGTCCCTGACAAGACACATGTCTTTGAACTTGCTGGGCACTGCTCTGCCACTGGGCCACACAGTCCCGGCAGTGAGCACTGCTGTTGTCTTGTCAGCCACATTTGATTATTTTGTGTCCATGCATACGTGTGCATATGAGCACATATGTGCTGCAACACACATGTGGAGGACAGAGAACAGCTTGTGATCCTGAGGAACAAATATAGGAGTTTTACCAGCTCAGCTCTGGCCTGCCCAAGCACCAACCTCTTTTACAAAACTTAATTACTATTTATGTGTTGTTTATATACTCCATGGGCAGCAGCAGGTGCCCAAGGAAGTCAGAGAGTATCAAATTCCTGAAATAAGCGGTTGTGGGCCGCCATGACGTTGGGAAGCAAACCCAGGTCCTCTGCAAGCAGTAAGCATGCTCGCTCACCCCCTGAGGTGATTGTCAAGCCCTGGGAGCAGCACCCCTAATTAGAGCTAGTTGCTTGAAGGGAAGCAAACTCTAGATACTAGTTACAGCTCCTTTTCTAAATGGGGCAACACAGGAGATTGGAGAAAATGTGCCTTAGCACTGTATTTTACTGTTATTACTGTTACTGTTGCATTTTAGTATTGGGTGTGTGTGCATGCAGAGGTCAGAAGACCACTTGCAGAGTCAGTCCCAGGGGGTGCTCTCAGCTTGTAAGACTTGGTAAGCAGGCGCCTACTTCCCGACCAGTAGCCGGTGCTCTTCCAGAGCCTGAGCCATCCACTGTGGACTCCATGCTACTGGGCCACCTCTCTACACCCCGTCTCTGAGGCTCTTTTAGATGGTGGTTGTGTTAGAAAAAAAACAATTTCATATCTCGTTAGTTTCTGCATTATAATTTTTATGGTCCTGTCTAATCAAGAGACTTTTCTTTCTGACGGGCTAGGAATGGAACCCAGGACCTTACATGTGATCGGCAAGTGCTCTGCCACAGAGCCACACTCCCAGTTCTAATAAGACTGGACTAGGTGTAGATGCCAATGGCAAACTGTTGTGGTCACATGTCTTCCAGCTACCAGCCTGACCTGATCTGGTCTGACGGGGAGTGGGAGTGTCCTGATACGTACTGGAACTCCACACATTTCCTTGCTTGGCTCTACAATGACAGTCCTGTCAAGGTAGGTGGCTCTAACTTAGGAATTACTGGCTCTGATAGAGTATGAGTGAGCTGCTGATACTCACCCGTACTGTCGGCGGTCAGCAGGCTCTGGCCGGAGAGAATCATAGCACTTGAGCCTCTGCTTTCCAAGAGCTAGGACTGCTATAGGTGTGTGGCACCGATCCTAGCTTTATACCCAAGTTTTAAAGGTATAAAGTTTTAGCTAACTGAACCTTCCCCATAACTAGCTAGTACAGCTGGCTAGTACACAGGCTGCTTGTTTACACCTTGTGTTATGGAACTTTTATTGAATGGCTGAAGTCTTAATCTTTATGACAGAAAATGTCAAAGATTTTACATGTTCTTGATTTATAGAGTTTAAAGAAAGATCTAAGTATAAAGCAACTTGGCCCAGGTAGTGGTGGCACAGGTCTTTATCTGAGAGGCAGAGGCAGACAGATTTCTATGAGTTTCAGATCATCCCAGGCTACAGAGTAAGTTCCAGAACAGCCAGAGTCCCAGAGAAATTCTGTTTTAAAAAACAAAAACAAGGGGGCTGGAGAGATGACTCAGCTGTTAAGAACACCAACTACTCTTCCAAAGGTCTTGAGTTCAATTCCCAGCAACCACATGGTGGCTCACAACCATCTATAATGGGATCAGATGCCTCTTCTGGTGTGTCTGAAGACAGCTACAGTGTACTCACATAAAATAAACATAAAAAAAAAAAAAGGAAGGAAGGAAGGAGCGAGCTTGGTAGTTGGAGGAGTAACCCAGTGATAGAGCACGGGTGCTTAGCATGCACAGGCCTGGGTGTCATCAGAAGCACAAAACTAATCTTAAAGGTGCCCTGGTGGATTCCTGTCTGTGTGCCATATTGGGAAGTTATTAACTACACTTGGAAAATGGGAGGGAGAGGAAAGAGAAGGGACCCCTAAGTGCTGATTGGAGGCATTTCTCATGCTGGAGACTTCACTCATGAGACAGCATGCTAACAGTGCAAGCCTTGCTTCCAGGGGCTTGCCAAGTCTCTGGGGACTCTCAGATATGCGGTTCATCCCCAGGTAGTTAACACAGACAGAATGCCATGGTCTCCATTGTCCACATCTATCTCTGCTCAGAGTTTAAAGGGGAAACACTCTGTTGTTCACCACGTCACCCCTTTCTCTACCTCAGTTATATACTGTTATGAGTAAGCAGTTGACATCCCATCCAGACTTGAGATGGGCCAGGTATGGTGCACACCTTTAATTCTAACACTCAGAAAACAGGTAGATGGATTTCTATGAGTTTAAGGCCAGCCTGGTCTACCCAGTGTGTTCCCAGGCCAGCCATGGATGCATAGTAAGACTCTTACAAAACAAAGAAGCTGAATGTGATGGTGCACACCTTTAATCGTACACCCAGGAGGCAGAGGCAGGTGGATCTCTGTGAGTTAGAAGCCAGCATGGTCTATAGAATGAGTTCCAGAACAGCCAAGGCAACACAAAAAAACCTTACCCTGACAGTCCAAAGTTAAGAGATTGATACCTCATATGCCTCTGAGCCTCTCCTCCGGGCTGTGCCTTCATGGAGCTGGGGTGTATGCTACATAGGATGATAGCCCTATTAAGGAGAACCACAAAAGAAAAAAGATAAGCAGAGATGCAGGGTTGGGGAAGGAAGCAGATGTCAATCACATTTTTGAAAATCACAGCAAGGACTGGGGAGAGGGCACAGTGGTTAAAGCAGGAAGCTCACAGACCCAGCATGCTCACACATGGTGGATCTGAAACTGCAGTACAAGGGCAGCTGATACCCTCTTCTGGCCTTCTTGGGTACTGCACACATGTGCACTAACATACATGCAAGCAAGGCGGCTGGAGAGATGGCTCAGTGGTTAAGAACACTGACTGCTCTTCCAGAGGTCCTGAGTTTAAATCCCAGCACTACATGGTGACTCACAACCATTTGTAGTGGGATCTGATGCCCTCTTCTGGTGTGTCTGAAGACAGCGACAGTGTACTCATATATAATAAATTAAATTTAAAAAATCCATGCAGGCAAAACACCCGTGTTTTAAAATTGTTTATTTATTATATGTGTATGTATATCTATGTAATATTATGTGTAATGTGTGTGGCCCATAGAAGCCAAAAAGTGGCACCAGATGTCCAGTAAAAACATCAAGCACTTTTAACTGTTGAGCCATCTTTTTTGTGCCATGCCTGCTTTCTTTACAAATGAGTGCTGAGTCCTCATGCTTATACAGAAAGTGCTTTATCCTTTGAGCCATCTTCTGGGCCCCACAGGCAGTCTGTGAAGCTCTCCCTCTATGCACACTTACTCCATGCATCCCTCTGCTGCGTCCCTGGATTCAGGCGCTGCTGACATTAGGGGCTGGATGCTACTTTGTCTTTTGGTGGTGATAATGGAGTTTTTTGGGTGGTTTTTTGTTTGTTTGGTTTTTGTTTCTTCTTTTTTTATTTCATGTACATTAGAATTTGTTGGCATGTATATCTATGTAAGTGTGTGAGTTATAGACAGGTTCTTTGTTGCTTTGAACTGTCATGTGAATGCTGGGAAGTGAACATGGGTCCTCCGGTAAAGAGCAGCAGTTAAGAGCTCTTAGCTGCTGAGCCATCTCTCTAGCCCTGGATGTCTTCAATACTGTAGGACATTTCTCAGCATCTCTGGCCTCTCCCTCTAGATAGCAGCACCACCCTCATGGGGACAGCCAAAAATGTCTAGAGTCCCACATGTGCCCTTTGGAGCAAGACAGCAGGGGAAACACTAGTGTAGTCCTGTTCTTCCTTGTAAACAGACTGTTGCCAGGTGGATCCAGGCGGTGCTGTGCCGATGTCCCAGTTTTCCTTCCCCCTTTAGGATCAGGTGGTAGTGAATGACCGGTGGGGTCAGAACTGCTCCTGTCGACACGGAGGATACTACAACTGTCAAGACAAATACAAGCCACAGAGCTTGCCAGACCACAAGTGGGAGATGTGCACCAGTGTGGACAGGGCGTCCTGGGGCTATCGAAGGGACATGACCATGTCTACCATTGCCAATGAAAACGAAATCATTGAGGTAAGAGCACTCTCTCTGCCTTAGCTGTTTGCTTGTCTCAGACCTGCCCTCTAATCTAGAGTCCAGCTGCTAGAGCCTGCTCAGGCTGCAGCATAGAGACTGCCTTAGTTAGGGCTTAATTGGGGGCAACAGACACTGTGACCAAGGCAAGTCTTATAAGGACAACACTTCATTTTGGGCTGGCTAACAATTTCAGAGGTTCAGTCCATTATAAAGGTGGGAGCATGGCAGTGTCCAGGCAGGCATGGGGCAGGAGGAGCTCAGGGTTTTACCTTGTTCTGAAGGCTGCTAGCAAAAGACTGGCTCTCATGTAGTTAGGAGGAGGGTCTCATTGCCCACCTCAACAGTGACACACTTCTTCCAACAAGTACACCTCCTAAAAGTACCACTCCCTAGGCCAGGCATATTCACACACCTCAGAGACGAAGCTCTCCTAAGGACATTGTTACTATTACTGAGGAAGGGGTCAGAATTTTAAAACCTTAAACTACATGTACTTATTTGTTTGGGGTGGGGGCAGGTGTGTGCCACATTGTACATGTAGAGGTTAAAGGGCAGCTTGAGAGCCACTTTCCTCCTCCCACCCTGTGAGTCCCGAGGATCAAACTTAGGTCATTCATCTTGGTGGCAAGACTTCAACTTCTGAAATCATTGCCTTCCCCATCTTCTCAGCCTCTGGGAAAGCTCTATCTACAGAGATATTCTTCCAGAACTTTCCTTTTTCTTCTTTGTGGGACGTGTGTGTGTGTGTGTACACATGTAATGTGCGTGTGCTAGTGTTTTGTTGTGTGTATGAAAGTGTGCTTGTGACATCCAGTGCAACTTCATTCCTCAGTTTCCGTCTGTTTGGGAGACACAATCTCTGGCTAGCCTGGGACTGGCATTCATCTAGGCTGCACTACCAGCACACTGCAGTGAGCCTTCTGGTTCTGCTCCCCAGGACAGACTTTACAAGCAGGCACCACGACACCCACAGTTTTGGCCTTTGTTGGTTTTAGTCTGTCTTGTTTCAGACATGCACTCTGAGCTTAGGTCTTCTTGATCGTAAGGCAAGCACTCATCCTCTGGGCCATCACTGTCCCAGCCCCTTCCCAGTTCACATGAGTGGTTTCTGGTTCTTGCAACTCTAATGGGTAATTCAGTAGGCAAGACAGCCATGAGCTATAGGGACTGAAGAGTGCTCAGCCGGCGGCTGCTCAGGTGTAGGATCAAGTGTCATTTATGGCTGCAGCTACGTAAAATCAACAGTGGGAAGAAGGAAGGCTGAAAAGAGACATCAAAAGTCAATGGAGAGTTTCCTTAGGTGCTCTCTAATGGGCTCTCGCCTTTAAATTTTTCTAAATGTAAAATTAGTCCTGAGAGACAGTTGTTAGAAGTCACAACAGGATGCCTTCAGAATGTCTCCTTGTGGTAGTTCTTCTTTGTTGAGACTGGGTCTCCATGCAGTCCCTGCTGGCCTACAACTTGGTAACCAAGGCTAGCCTTGAATTCCTGGTCATCTTGCCTTTTCCCACCTCAATTATGGGCCAGCATACCCAGCATTCCTTGCATCAGTTTTGCCGAAGGTGAGTATGATCTGTACTTAAACAACTTGGAAAGACATTTGTTGCGCACCTAGCTCTAAGTGTAACTCACCTCTCAGGGTTTCCCTTTGTGGTGCTAAGCATTGAAGCCAAGGCTGTTTTACTCTTAATATTTCTTAATGTCTGTGTGTCCTAGAGACTGGCCAGCTTAATAGTCATGCCTCAGCTTTTATTGTTTATGTCTTTAGGAATTGGTTCAGACGGTAAGTTTGGGAGGCAACTATCTTCTCAACATCGGACCGACTAAAGATGGCCTGATTGTTCCCATCTTCCAAGAAAGGCTTCTTGCTGTTGGCAAGTGGCTGCAGATCAACGGGGAGGCCATCTATGCCTCCAAACCCTGGAGGGTGCAGTCTGAAAAGAACAAGACAGTTGTGTGGTGAGCCCTGCCTTCTTGTGTGGTCAGGAGAATGACTGATGATAGCTATATTTCAGTTCTGAGTGATAATAAGCCAAAGTCAAAGATTTATAGCAAGGGATAGCAAGATGGATGGATGGATGGATGGATGGATGGATGGATGATGGATGGATGGATGGGTGGATGGATAAGGTAGGTTATAGATAGGTTGATTATAGATAGATAGATAGGAAAATATCAAACTGAGTACTTAAAACACCCAACCAAAATCACTTGGGGAAGCCCTTAAGGCTGGAGTTCCTTCCGCAGGGTCCTGGGTAGAGCAGAGTGCAGCCTCTCCCTAAACAAGAACAACACAGTGAGTGATCCCATCACCCTGAGGCTCACAAACACTGGTAGAAATCGACTGGGGTAGCTGGGGCAGTCAGCTAGAGTTCCAGATGTGCCTTTTCTCCATGGATGAGCTGCCCATAGCTGAACCTCTGGCTTCCTGTTTCCCCTGCAGGTGCTTTTATATATCAGGAATAGACGATAAGAGCCCTGTTGGAAATGGCTAAGCTAGATGTTCTCAAAAAACATCTAGTGTTTTTGCTTTTGGCCTGTTGTTTCCCTTTCAGATACAGGGTTAGGGGTCAGCACAGCCCCTGACAAGGAGCCTCAGGACACTTTGAGACAAACATGATTGGGCCCAAAATATGGTGGAGAGTGCCCCACTTCCAAAGCCAGCTTCTAAGTGAACTCAACAACACAGGACAGCCTGTCAGTGTACGGCGTACTTCTGATGCGTGTCAGCATTGGCCTGTGGCCGTTGTGGACCTGGCACAGTGTCAGGTCCTTCCAGCCTGGTTACAAGGGTGGAGGCTGCCTTGCCTCTTGTGTAAGATTCATGTCCCAGCTGGGTTTTGTCTCCACCCACCCTGTGCAGGGCTCCAGCCTAAATCTTCCCATTCATACATTGACTTCTAGATCTAGTTATTTGGACCTCAGTTTCTCCAAGTGCAAAGTACATGATGGTACTTAGCTTCATAGACTTGCTTGGAAGACTAGATGACATGGTCTGTGTAAGGACCCAGCAGAGCACCAGGCCTGAGCTCAGGGAGCCTGGTGTCACACCAGAGTACCTTGTTCTTCCACGGGGGACACATTAATCCCTGTGGATGAATTTCTGTGAGGTAGTTTTTAATCCTGTGTCTAAACATGGTGACCTCTTAGGCCAGGGAATATGTCGCCTCTGTACCTAATAAGTAGGACATGGCAAGTAAAAGTTCTGTTTTGTTGTCACTGTGTGGGTCACGGTTTCACCATGCTGCATAGGCTGTCCTCCTGCCTCAGCCTCCATAGTAGCTGGGATTATATGTGTGCATCACCATACCCAGGAAGGTTTTGGGAGTTTGTTTGTTTATTTGTTTTGAGAAACCTTGTAACTGTGTAGAGCAGACCAGACTTGAACTCATAGATGTACCTGCATCTACTTCCTGAGTGGTTCTGGGACCACCTTCAATGGCTGCCACCACCACTGTGCTGTCTTTCTCTTTTTCATCTTCTCTTTAGGGGGTGGGGTGGGAGGGGGGGGGAGACAGCAAGCAAAGGTTATTGAGGCATCAGGGAAAGCTCCAAAAATGAGTTGCCCAAAGATTAATTTAATTTTTCAACAAACCTTAACCACCCAGTGACGGGATAATAGAGTAATCCAGAGTTTTCTAGTCCATTTCCTTCCTGAACACCTTCCTGGAACTTCCTAGTAGTCAAGACAAACACAAGACCTTAATGTGTGAGCTATCTAAAGGAGATGTGAGGGTCTGCCAGTGAATACCATTGGACTCAGCTTTGGGTAATAAATAATGTCTCTTTGCTCCCAGGTACACCACTAAAGACTCGGCTGTTTATGCCACTTTTCTGAACTGGCCAGAAGATGGAATCATAAACCTCAAATCCCCCAAAACTACCTCCGACACAATGGTAAGGAGACTGTCAGTCCCTCCTGTCACAGATCTGCCCAGGCCTTACAGGTGCTGTGGCAGGACACAGCATTGCAGGAAGGCCAAAGACTGATGACCTCTGGTCATGTAACTCTCCCTTACTCATCTGGGGTCCAGAAGCTGATGGCTTCTGAGAACTAAACTCTCTCTTGCTATTTTGTGGCTAAAAGCCACTGGTGTCTGGTAAGTAGCTCCAGCCGTTAGCAGCACACAGAAAGAACACTGACTCCCTCCTGATGGAGCAAAAGAAAGAAGCTCAACAGCCTTTATTTTCTGTCCTCAGTAAAAATTCTTTCTCTAAAGTCTGCCTCATACAACCAGCAGGCAGAACTTTCCAGCAGGGTAATTGATTACATGATTTTCTAAATACTTTTCATTCCATTAAGCTCATAGTAAGTTTAAGGCAATAATCTATGTCATAAATTGATAAGACTTGAGGTATAATAGCAGAATTGTCTACATGTCTTCCCATAAAAACTAGCATCTCCCTAAACATCTGTAGCTAGCCCCATACAGTCATTATAAGTTTAAAGTTTTATGTCACAAGTTAGCACAGTTTTGTCAAGAGATAAATCATCTGCCTTGTGTGTTATTATTTTGAAGTTTTGCATAAATAAACTAGTCAATATTCATTTTCCATCCTTCCACCTACAATAAATTGCCCATGTCCAGTTTATGACCTTTAGTTACCAGATAATGGTCTCACAGCTACCCTAGAAGAAATGTTTTCTTTGATTGTGAATTTGTTCCACCCCTGCTTTTCCTTCTAATGCAGCTAGCCTGAGACATGAGCTTACAGAACTCTAATTGCTTGAAATTACTTGTATCCATTTAGAAATCTTATAAAATCATTATCAGGAATTATGGAATTATTAATTCGTCTACACAACATTACTATATGAAAGTTCATCTTCATGTTGATCTACAGAAAACCTGTCCAATAGGGTGGGCTGATGTCCAGGAGTCATTAGGCTGCGTAATAGTAACAGGAAAAGCATGTCAGCAGTGAGAAGCAATCCTGGAATGAAGTCTCTTGGGCCTTGAATTCCTAGAGCCCACCCACTCATTGCAGGCCATGCAAAATGAGGACCCATCTCCAGAAAATGCACCTGCATGCAAGCCTTTCCTAGATGCATTCTGACACCCTCCTACGCTTTAACATGTTCTGGTTTTGTTTTTCATTTTTCTAGTGCTAGGAATAGACCCCAGTGCTGGGGATAGATATTTATGATAAGCCTTTAAAGCACTAGAACTAGACAGATATCAGCCCTCTGTGCTATTTTTTCTACTTCCCCAACTTAGACCTTGCCATATTTCATCTGGGCTGCTTTTAACTCCAATTGGCCAGCCCTCATGGCTATGTTTTTATGACTCCTCTCTCCACCTTGTGGTCCTGCCTTAGACTCCAAGCCTGGGAACTAAAATTCCACCTATCTCTCCTCTGCCCAGTTATAAACTGTTGGCATCTTTATTCAACCAGTAGTTTTAAATTAAGGAGCAGGGTCACATGGCATTACTCTGTGTTTGTGCAGATTCTCTCATCCCTGGGGGCAGCCAGGCCTTGGGGCCAGTATTTAGAATTACAATACATGGCAACCCACCAGACCTCCACACTCCTGACTCCTCCCTTCCAGTGTCAGGCTTTGGCTTCTTCCTTCCCAGGTTCCCTGCACATTGTGACCCACCAGCCTGTCCTCACTGCTCTGCCCCAGCATACTTGTTCCCCAGCATATGTGAGGCACAGTCTGCTCATTGGTGAATAACAGCTGCTCCCATCCACGTTTGCCTCCTGCAGATAACAATGCTAGGAATAGAAGGAAATCTGAGCTGGGCCCAGGACCCACTGGAGGGCATCCTCATCTCTCTGCCCCCATTGCCACCAGCCGCTCTCCCTGTGGAGTTTGCCTGGACTCTGAAGCTGACAAAGGTGAACTGATGGTGGAGCTCAAGGACAGACCGCCCGGTGTGCTGCTTTCTCTTCCAGGACCATCCCTGCAGCAAGGCAGTGGCTGATCTGCCAACCCATTCTGATGGATGGGAGCCTAGTACCCTGAGCTGCATAGGGAATGGATTAAGATGGGCGAGCCCTTGCTAGCATTTCTGGTGGGCAGAAAGACCTGGACAACTCAACTGAGTCACCTATTCCTTCACTAGGATGACATTTTCATCTGTTCTCTGATGAACCTACCTGGTAATGAGCCAAGTCATTCTTTTGCCTGTGGGAACAGGTCAAAGAAGTCTGACAGACTCTGTGCCTTATCAGTTTTCACTAGTCCGGAAGAGATGACACTGATCCCACGGGGCTTGCCAGGCTGTCAGGCTCAAGTTCACAAAGCAAAGCTCTGACACTGAGCACATCTTCAGAGATACCAATGAAAGAACCTGATTCTGCCTTGCCTTTAAAAAAAGATGGAAGTAAATTTGTATGTCAGATTATTTCTACCAAAAGCCTGGGGTAGGTTTCTTTCCCTAACTTCGGTTACAGCTTTACACTCATTTTCTGGTTAAAGTGGCCTGGAGATAGAGCTCACTTGGTGTCAGGCTTGCCTGGCATGCACAGAGCCCTTGGTTCGATTCTGGCACTACATAAACCAAGTGCGGTATGCATGCCTGGGATCCAGCAGCCTCAGAAGCTACTCAGGCCTGTCTGTACAGTGAGCTCAAGGCTACCTTAGGCTGTATATGACCCTGTGCAGAGAGTGGGAGGAGGAAGGAACTTGTGTCTCTTTAATGCAGAACACAGCATGTGATCTCACAGCATGTGATCTCTGGGGTTTCTCCTCTCCTTATTCCAGTGCCATTTCATGACCAACCTTTGAGTCACTGTGTGTGCTCACGTGTGTTTATGTGATCCTCCGGAACTGGAGTTACAGATAGTCATTAGCTGGGTGCTGGGAACTGAGATCAAAGCACAGCCAGTGACCACTGAGCCATCTCTGTAGCCCTGGCTGTCCGTGAGCTTAGAGATCTTCGCCACCACTGTCTGGCTTCCCTTGTATTTTATTTAAGATATATGCTGGCTGAGGAATGAGGCTTTGGTTTGGGTTTTGTTTTGATTTTTTTGAGACTTTTTTCTATGTAACAACCCTGGCTATCCTGGGCCTCCCTTTGGAGACTTTAAGTGTTACATATGTACTTGAGAAAACCATGAAGGCTGGAGAGATGGCTCAGCACTGGGCTTTCTGGCGCTCACAAGGCAGTCTGTTGCCCTCTTCTGCATCTTTGAGCACTGCACACATGGACCACAAACAAATGCTGGTGAAACACACATAAACAAAATAAAAATAAATCGTTAAAATAGTATGGGTGGCACATGCCTTTAATCTCAGAAGCAGGGGCAGGTGAATCTCTTTGAGTTTAAGGTCTACAGAGTGAATTCCAGGACAGCCAGGGCTACATAGACAAACCATGTCTCAAAAAACAAAAAGGGGGGGAAAAAGCCCACATACACGTCCATGGTTTTTGTATATTTGCAGGTTATCCAACCACCATTGCAATAGTTAGGCCAATCTCAGCATCCCCATAAGAAACAATGGCTGTTAGAAGTTCTCTCTCCAGCACCTTCCTACCTCTAGGCCAGTGGTTCTCAACCTTCCTAATGCTGCGGCTCTTTCAATACAGTTCCTTATGCTGTGGTGACCCCCAACCATAAAATTATAACTTTCACTTCATAACTGTAATTTGCTACAGTTATGAATTGTAATGTGAGCATCTGTGTTTCCCAATAGTCTTAGGTGACCCCTGTGAAAGGGTCAATCAACCAGCAAAGGGGTCATGACCCACAGGTTGCAAACTGGTGTTCCATATACTCTGTGTGAGAACCACTGCTCTAGACAGTCACTGTCACTGTGTCCCTGTTCTAGGTCTCATGTCTCATCAAACAGCACGAGCTCCTTGTGTTTGTCTTCTAACATCCAGCACGTTCGTTTTTGGAACGCATCCCAGCACCTTTATTCCCTTCATGGCTGAACAGTGTTAATGGACATACATGTCACTTGGTGAACATTTGAATTGCTCTCAGACATGTCTAATCCATAGTGGGGGGGTGCACATATGTCCCGAGGTATTTACAAAGGTGGCCTAACAGGAATCATAAGCCTAAGCATATAAACGTCGTATTAGTTCCTTGTCGCTCTGACAAAAACCGTGACAAATGTAACTCAAAGGAGAAGCATACAGCATGTGGTCAGTGTTCAAAGAGAAAAGGTAGTGGTCTCATTTGGGAACATAGCTAGAGACACAGAGCAACTGTTAAGATTGGGGTGAGAGACGAGTTTATCGACATGCTTGGTGTGCTGGCTGGTCCTGTGTCACCTTAACACAGCTTGTCATTTGGCAAGGGGGACCCTCAGTTGCCTGGTCCTTAGGCCAGCCTGTGAAGCATTTTCTTAATTAGTGATGCGAGGACCCACTCAGCCACTATGAGTATCATCACCCAGGCGGGTGATCCTCGGATGTGTAAGAAAGCTGAGCCAGGCAGTGGTGACGGATGCCTTTAGTCCCTGCACTCATGAGCCAGAGACAGTAGACATCTGAGTTCGAGGCCAGCCAGGGCTACAAAGAGAAACCCTGTCTTCAGAAAACAGAAGGAGGAAAGGAAGCTGAGCGACCCGTTGGGACAAATAAGCAAAGTCTCCATGGCCTCCGTGTTCAGTTCCTACCCTGACATCCCTCATAAGAGGCTACAGCTGGAAGCTGGAACAAGCACTTTTCTCCATGGGTTACCTTGTCATGGTGTTTTCATTTTTTCTTTTGTTGTTGTTAGGTTGGTTTTGTTTGTTTGTTTAACCTAAGAAAGGAAGGAGGATGGAAAAAGAGAGACTGCATTTTTTTAGTTGCCCGTTTGAGGCAGGATCTCACTCAACAGCTTAGGTCTTTGTGGAATTCTTTGTAGCGCAGGCTGGCCTCAAACTCTTGGATCTTCCGGCCTCAACTTCACAAGTATGTGGTTTGGAGGTGAAGGAACAAATTCATTTTCTCTGTAAATTAAAGAATTCAAAGGCAGTAGAGAAGCATTACCAGGAGTCTTGGAAGTCCCAGTGGAGCCTCATGATACCGGGGAAGCCAGGGACCCCTCTTGGGCTTCTCGGTTTCATTAATAAAAAAATTGAAGAACAAACACAAACAATTCTAAGGACAGAGATCTGACTCAAACCCAAGCTCAGGCAATGGATTGGTTTGAAAGAAGCCCAGGGCGGGTGAGCTGTACACCTCGCAGCTTCCTGGAAGGAAGGAGGAGGGTGGAGAGGAGATGGAGCACCCCGCTAGAGATTAGGCTGGGAGGTCAGCTGCCTGGAGCCAGCCAGAGGCTGGCAACCCCAGCCCAAGAAAAAAGAACAAGGAAACCTGAACTGTTAACTTGGGACCCTCACTGCAGCTTAGGTTCTGGACCAAAATCTAAGAGCAATAAAATGGGTATGCTAAGGAGGAAGGATGGGGGCCAATGCTACCTCCCGAGTCAGGGGCTTAGACTACATCCAGTGCAGTCTCATGGTGGCCTATAAGGCCAGTGGGGACTGCATTAGGAGGTGGGAATTCTGGGAAGGAAAACTACATCTTTTTAGGTGAACCTAGCTTTCCAAGGAGTGTCCCCTAGCCAGATCCTGTTGCACTGGCTAAACCCTTAAGTAGGAGGCAAGGGTCTGTCTCCACTGAAAGGTGGCTGCTTTCTTACAGTGAGATTGCAAGTGCAGACCGCCATCCCAGGTCCCTTGGCCTCCTTTCCAATGTAGCTAGGTTTTGTTATGTTATTATTTCAGTCCTAGGAATGCTTTACATTCCAGTGTGTGCATGTGTATGCCTGCAGGCAAAGGCATGTAAAGAATCATGTGGAAGTGAGGACAGGTCTCAGGTGTTGTGGCCTCAGGCTTAAACACTGAGCCACCTCACTGACCTCATTCTATTTTTGGGCCCCCTTTTTTTGAGTAGGGTCTTAGTTTACAACCCTGGCCGGCCTGGAACTCACAGAGATCTTACTTCTGCCTCCAGAGTAAAGATACAGGCCCCCAAAACCTAATTCTAATTAAAACAAAACCAGAATCTCTTGTTGCCCAGGCTGTCCTCAAATTCACCATGTAGCTAAGGCTGGCCTTGAATTCCTAATCTTCCTGCGTTTATCTCTGAAGTGCTGATATTGCGTGCTTACACTATGAGCAGGGGGCTTATGAAAGGGAACAGCACCAAGTTGGTACTTCTCATTGATGCAGTGGGGATGGCCGTCAGCAAGCATGAGAGGATATGAACTTTCAATACCAGTAGGGAGCGGGGTGGTGGGCACACACTTTCAACCCCAGCACTCGGGAGGCAGAGGCAGGTGGATCTCTGAGTTAGAGGCCAGCCTGGTCTACAGAGTGAGTTCCAGGACAGCCGGAGCTACACAGAGAAACCCTGTCTTGAAAAATCAAAAAAAGGGTTGGAGAGATGGCTCAGCAGTTAAGAGCACTGTCTGCTCTTCTAGAGGTCCTGAGTTCAGTTCCCAGCAACCACATGGTGGCTCACAACCATCTGTAATGGGATCTGATGGCCTCTTCTGGTGTGTTTGAAGACATCTACAGTGTACTTATATATAGTAAATAAATAAATCTTTTAAAAAAGCAAAACAAAAAAAATGTAGTGTTGGGGGTGGGGTTGTTTCTGTTCGATGGGAGCGGCAGTTACAAAAGCAGGTTAGCAAAAGTTCCTGTCAGTCCCCTATGTGCCTGTAGGTCAGACTGATCTCAGTGTTAGCCCGCGGTCAGGTCAGGATTTAGGGAATAAGTTTTAATTTCTTCACTCTTACGGCCTCTGCCTGTACCAGGCACACATGTGGTACATAAACACACATGTAGGAAAAACAGCCATACACATGAAGTAAATACATTAGCAATTATTTAAAATTTTGCTAGGCACGTGGCACATATCGTTAACCCCGGCACTTAGGAGACAGAGGTAGAGGCAGGTAGATCTCTATGAGGTCTACATGGAGAGTTCTGGGGCAGGCAGGACTACACAGTGAGACCTTGTCTCAAAAACAACAACAGCAACAAAACAGTCTTTCTGCTTTTACACTAAACCTTTATATTCTACTTGGTGATCTTAACCTTTGGGGCAGGATCGACGTCGTCCTGCGTGATACATGTTTGTCGTTTGAATTGAAGATTTCCCACCTAGAGGCCGAGGACCGGAAGAAGGAAATAAGACAGTGTATGCACAGGAACACCATGATTCCCTAATTGGCCAGCAGCAGACACAAGTCATCCGAGGATCAAGGGTAGCACCTACCACATGGTTATAGCAGTCCTTCGATAACCTAGGCCTTCTTGCCTTTCCTGTTCCCTCAAGACTAAAGGAGCCTACAGCTTGGCCCACCAGCTTCTAAATCATCTTCAGCCCTAGCAACACGGCCTGGAAACACTATGCCTTTCAGAAGGCAGATAAAACGAACCCTGGGCTGGGAGCCGGGGTGTGATTTAAGACATGGGGGAAGCAGGTGGCAATGAAGATCTCGGGATCTGCACGCGAGCTGCGAGCTGTCAATTGTCATGGCTCTTCATGGGACACGTGTTCAGAAAATGATGATGTGGGTATGATCTGAGGGTGGAGCTATGTATCGTGGAGTAGAAAAAGAAAACAGGCAAACTAGGGCTGGAGCCAAACTGGAAACTTCACAGCAGGAGCGAAGCCCCGCCCCAGGCCCGGACCACGCCCACCGAGGTATCGGCGATCACGTGGTGCCCTGCGGGGTGGCCACCAGAGACTGGGCGAAGATGGCGACCGTGAGGAAGGCTTTCCCACGGAGGCTGGTGGGCTTGGCGTCCCTCCGGGCTGTAAGTGCCCCACGCGGGTGACAGTCGCGGGGATGGGTGGGGCTTGTCCGCTGCCGTGGCGAGCGAAGCGGGGCTGCTCCAGCGGCTGGCGCCCGGAGAGTTGGAGAGTTCCGGACCCAGCCGGTCTGGCTCACATCCCTTGCAAGAAACCGGGAAACTGAGGCGGGGGGGCTGCGGGGGATGTAAACCGACCCGCTGTCACTGTGGAGATGTGAGACACCGTCCTGGGCGTCCTAACTCCCTTCCGGTGACCCTGACTTCTAATCGAGCTTCGGATCTCTCCAGCCCTTCATTAGTGGAAAACAGTGTTCGGTGTTGGGGGCTGGGGGAGGTGAGCTCAAGCATCTCAATCTGCCACTTTCTTCAGCTCTTGTTACTTTTATGGACGCCTAAGGAGAACTTAGATCGCGTGGGCCGGACAGGAATTTCCTCAGAACCGTCCTTTGGGCCTGTTTGGTCCTAGCGTTCTGTCCTTTCCCATTCACAGTTATATTTGAGGGAAGGAGCCAAAGAGCTGTGCTGGTTAAAACGCAAACCGGTGTCCGGATTTCTAGGCTTTCTAGGCTGCGTGACAGAGGTGTTTACTCAGCTTGCTTATACATAGAATGGAGAGTCTTGTCTCGGTGATTTGGTGAGTGCTTTATAAGAGTTGGGCTTAGGGGAGATCAGCTCCAGAGTCTCCGCTACACCCTCAGCTCAGTGATGGCGCTATTAGGATTTTGTGTTGGGGAGTTTAGCCGGTTGTATCAGTACCTGGAAAATTATTTTCTCTGCAGCTCATGGGTATCTCTCAGAAAGGCACTTCTGTATCTTTAGTGTACCCACTTCATCACCCGGTTGCTTAGGGATCAAATGAAAACGCAAACTCCAACTTAAGGTAAGGAAATTTAACATTTCAGAAATCTTGGTGTACACCTGCCAGTAGGGGTGCCACACAGAAACCTTATTAGAGAGAGAGAGAGAGAAAGAGAGAGAGAGAGAGAGAAAGAGAGAGGTAGAGAGAGAGAGAGAGAATGAATATTAAATAATATGGTGGATAATAAAATTTCTTTATGAATAATACTTATTTATGACAGAGTTTCTTTCTATGTAATTTTGGTACTCACTACACTAAGATTTATTTATTATACATGAGTACACTGTAGCTGTCTTCAGACACACCAGAAGAGGGCAATAGATCCCATTACAGATGCTTGTGAGCCACCATGTGGTTGCTGGGATTTGAACTCAGGACCTTTAGAAGAGCAGTCAGTGCTCTTAACCACTGAGCCATCTCCCCAGCCTCACAGTAAGAGCTCTTAATTGTGGAGCCATTGCTTCAACCTCTGGGATGTTTTTTAAGACACAATCTCTCACATATCTCAGGCTGGCCTCAAGTTTGCTGTGCAGCTGAAAGCGGTCATGAGCTTCTGATCCGCCTGCTTCCATTTCCCCAGCACTGGGATGAGGGGTGTGATGAGGGGTGTGATGAAGGGTGTGATGAGGGGTGTGATGAAGGGTGTGATGAAGGGTGTGATGAGGGGTGTGATGAGGGGTGTGATGAAGGGTGTGATGAGGGGTGTGATGAGGGGTGTGTGCCACCACACCTGGCCTGAGTTGGTGTTGAAGAGCTGTTGTGCAGAAGGAAGTGGAACTAAGTTCAACCTGTTCCAAAAAAGGAAGTTGGAAGCAGGATTTGCTTCAGCGTTTAATTACTGAGCATCTGCCGTGACCCAGAGCCTTGGGAAGAGCAGTGTGTAGAACCAGTCCCTGATCCGCGACACTCACACCCTGCTGGCCTTGTTAGTTTTGATAGTCTGACTTCTTGGGTTGTATTATTATTATTATTATTATTATTGTATTATAATAACTATGTATTAATTATCCATTATTGTATTATTATTAATTTCTCTATTTTTACTTTTATGTGCATTACTGTTTGCCTGCGTGTATTTCTGTGAGGGTGTGGGATCCTCTCTAGCTGGAGTTACAGACAGCAGTGAGCTGCCGTGTGGGTGCTGGGAATTGAACCCAGGTTCTCTGGAAGAGCAGCCAGTGTTCTTGACTGCTGAGCCACCTCTCTGGTCCCCTGCTGACTTCTTGTAATTCAGAGGCTTGTCCTCTTGGTTTGTCAGAAAATGTTCCAGCTAAAACCAGAGCCACCCCAGGTGTGTTGACAGGCTGCAGTTGATTTCCTCAAGACCTTCACAGGCTTGGAGAACTTGGTGTCCATTAAATTACATCTTTCTCTCTGTCCCGCTGCAGTATGTTTACTTGGGAGCGGGGGAAGGGCTGGAGAGATATTCGCTGGTTTAAAGTGATTACTGCTCTTCCAGAGGACTGGGTCTTGATTCCTGCAACCCATCTGGTGGCTCACAACCATCGGTAACTCCAGTCTTAAGGGATATGCCCTTCCCTTCTGACTTACAAGGGCACTACGTACATGTGGGGTAACCTGTGGGCAGAATACCCATACACATAAATGAATAATTAAGCAGGTTTCTTTAGGTAGTAGGGGAAGATTTGAGACAGACTCAACAGTAGGACTATAAAGGCTCTAAAAATTAGGGGAGGAAATCTCAGACCCACTGTCCCTCCTGTGAGCCATTCGCCTCGAATCAGGCTTTCGACAGACCTTAACATAGCAAAGTCTTTCTCCACATCCCCTGTCGCCCATGAATCTGAGGCTCTCTTCTCCTGGGTCTCAGTGACTGCTGTCCTCTGGAAGCTGTGCCCTTTGTACATTGTTTGTTGTTCCTGTGATGATGTTCCTGAGTGCATTGGCAGGCACAGTGCCAGTCTGAATGAGAAGGGGTGGAGAACTTGTATTGAAGGAAAGAGTTGTCACGTTGTGAAATACAGAGTATATAATATGGTGGGCTAATCGCTCTTCTGAGGCTGGTGGGAGGAAGGATGGGGGTTCTAAGAAAAGTTGAACGTTCCCAGGCAGAAGGCAGCCCTGCTGATCTGGGCAGAGGGTGGAAGTGGGTGGAACGGTAGGGGTGAGTGATGGGGTCAGTCGGAGCTAAACTCTGCAGAGCCTCTAAGACAGAGGGACAAACGGGATGACTGGGGAAGGGGTGAGTCAGAGTCCAGCTGAGCAGCAGTGTGCACGTGGTACCTTTGCAGGGATAGAAAGGATGGGACCAAGTAAGTGATGGTGTGGCGTTTGGGAACTGCTGAGTGACAGATGTCCAAAAGGAGCTGAATGGGGAGCAAGGGAGGTGGGTCTGAACCAGAGAAGAACCTGTCTGGGAGCACGGCTTCCTTGCTTATTCCTGCTCAAAGTGGTTTGCTTTTTTTAAAATCCTAATCTTGAGAGAGCCTAGGTGCGTAAACTCCCTAGAGTTAAATAGGGAGAAACGTGGCTGCTTGTGGTAGCGAAGGAAGACCCTTGCTCTCCGAGTCGTCCTACGCTAAATCCTGACCCTTGTGTTTCCTCATTTAAACCAAAGGTGAGCACCTCCTCCATGGGCACTTTGCCAAAGCGGGTGAAGATCGTGGAGGTTGGTCCCCGAGATGGCCTGCAGAATGAGAAGGTAAATCGGGAAGTGGGCCGGGGAAGGATGGTTTGTGCCGGTGTTGAGCATTCCAGGGAAGTTGGGTCATATATTATGGACGTCGATAACCTGGAATATTATACAACTGTTAATATTATATAATATTGTAATAATATAATATTATAATAATAAGTATATGAAGTGGCTCAAGACTATAAAACAGAATATATATTCAATTTTATACCTACAAAAAGGCCTATGTATATGTATTAACTTAGAAAGAAATAACAAAATTTTCATTTAAAAAAGTGTTCTAAGGGCTGGAGAAATGGCTCAGCGGTTAAGAGCACTGTCTGCTCTTCCAGAGGTCCTGAGTTCAAATCCCAGCAACCACGTGGTGACTCACAACCATCTGTAATTAGATCTGATGCCCTCTTCTGGTGTGTCTGAATACAGCTACAGTGTACTTATATAGAATAAATAAATTAATCTTTTAAAAAAAAAAAGGTGTTCTAAACCTATGGACACAGGACTCATGTGGCCAAGCATAACTTTGATGTAGGTCATACAGCATTAATATGATAGCAATCTAGGTGGCTTTTGAGCACTTGAATGTGGGTAGCAATGGGGCTGGAGGCATGATTCAATGGTTCAGAGAACTGGAGTTCAATTCCCAGTATCTATATGGTGACTTACAACCATCTATAACTCCAGTGCCAGGGAGCATGATGGGAAGGCCTCCTGAGCCCTGGCTGCCCTGAAACTCACTCTGTAGACCAAGCTGGCCTCGAATTCACAGAGATCCACTTGCCTCTGCCTTCTGAGTGCTGGGATTAAAGGCATGGGCCACCATCACCTACCTTAAGGTTTATTTGTATTTTTGTGTCTCTGTGTGTACCTGTGTGTATCTGCCACATGCATGCAGTGCTCACAGAAGCCAGCAGGGGGCATCAGGTCACCTGGAGCTCTTGGAGCTAATGGGTATTTGTGAGTTGCCCAGCATGAGGACTGGGAACTGAGGAAGGATTCTCTGGAAAAACAGCAAGGGCTCTTTACTGCTGAGCCAGTCCTGCAGCCCAGGCCCCGTACAAGGCAGGAAAATAAGGCAGTGGAGCCTGTAATTCAGAAAGTTTCCTCCAGTGTGGATGAGGTGACAGAGGAAAACCATGCCGTGTACACCTTTGGGGGAGATTAGAGAGGAACCCAGAGTCTCTGGTGAGTCACCAGATGTGGGAAAGGAATGAAAAGAAGCTGAGGAGAGAGGAAGAGAAAGGGTGTGACATTTGGGGCTCCATCCCACAGCACCCAGAGAGCCGTGGTGGTTCATCTCCACCCACGCCAGCCTGGGCACATTGCTCTCGGTTTATGACCAACACACATTTGGAAGAGTCTGCATAGGAAGAAAAGGGTGTTTCCATGTAATTACACCTCGGGTAAGCAGCCATCTGTGCCAGGAAACAGGGGCGGTAGAACTTGGGGATCGTGTGAGAGCTCACGATAGTGTCTGAAATCAGTGAGGAGCTGGTGTAGTCAAAGCTTGGGCTGAGGCGTCGGCTGGCGGCCAAGACCAGTTTTCCTTCCCGATGTTGCTGACTTTCTTTTCTGAATTTCTATCCACTACAGAGTATTGTACCTACCCCGGTGAAAATCAGGCTGATAGACCTGCTTTCAGAAGCAGGGCTCCCCGTTATTGAGGCCACCAGCTTCGTCTCTCCCAAGTGGGTGCCGCAGGTGAGCCCAGCCTACCGAAGGAGCCTGTCCCAGGTCGGGGGTAGGGGTCCCATTTGTTCTTGTAGTCACTGAACGTTGGAAGTGTAGGTTTCCAAGGTCCCTGGCTTGCGGGATCTCGGGTGAATCTCAGCACTGTGTCGTATGGGAAGAGCTCTGCCTGGGAGCCAGGGGCTCTGGTTCAGTCTGGGCTCCGCCCTGGCTTACTGGAGCCCTTGCTAAGTAAGGCCTGTGTTCCCTCCAGTTAGAGGTGGCCTCCGAGGTCTCTCCTGGCTCCAAGAATATAGGATCCCCATGATCTGCAGCCTCTGTGTTTGTTAAGGGGAGAGTGAGAATTGTTGCTTCATAGTGGTGGGCAAACTATCCCATGATAGTAGCAGACAATGCAGAGGGAGTTCTTGGTACGTGGCTGGCAGTACTGGCGTAGGAGCTGGCAGGATCACGCTGTCCAGGGTGTCTCTTGACCCCTCCTTGGTCAGACAGATAAGAAAAGTATTGGAGACAGCAGATTAAGTGGTCAGGAGGTTTTTCTCTACCACTGAGCTCTTGGCTTCTTTGGCTCCCAAGATGGCTGACCACTCTGACGTCTTGAAGGGCATTCAGAAGTTTCCTGGCATCAACTACCCAGTCCTGACTCCAAACGTGAAAGGCTTTGAGGAAGCGGTAAGAGGTTGACTTGTTGCCCTTGAGAGAGAGAGAGAGAGAGAGAGAGAGAGAGAGAGAGAGAGAGAGAGAGAGAGAGAGAGAGAGAGAGAGAGAAGAGAGAGGGAGAGAGGGAGAGAGAGAGAGAGAGACTGATGGTTATCAGCCCCTGCCTTGTCCTGGGAAGTCCCTCTGAATGAATAGCTTGCCTCCAGTGGGGATGAGTAGCATCAGACTGGGGTGGGGGACAGGGGGAGTCCAGCCCTGTCACTCCCTCTGTTGTCTTGATGGATTGCTTAACCTCAGTCACTTCTGCCTATGAACCAGGAACAGCACTTACCACTGACTCGATGCTCCCATAATTAATGCTTAGTGACAGCTAAGAGACACAGGCCTGCTAAAACCACTAAGTCCTGGGATCTCCCACTTTTTTTTTCTTCTTTTTACTTTATTTGTACCAAGTAGTGTTTTATACCATGTGTGCAGTTTCTGCAGAGACCACAAGAGGGCATAAGATCCTTGGAACTGGGATTGCAGATGTTAGCAACCATGTGGATGCTGGGGATCCAGCCCAGATTCTGTACCAGAGCAGAGTGCCCCTAATTCCCGAGCTCTACTCATGTCAGCCTCTACTTTAGGGAAAGGTAACAGCCCACGGCATGGGCGCTTCCGCAGAGGTGGCTACACTCCCACCTCTTGTGATTTCTGAAACAGCGTCTGGAGAGGCCGATGGCATGATGTGGCATAAACTTATTTCAAGTGTGATGTTCCCCCACCCCCAGGTTGACAGTGGCAGTGGTGAATTTCTCTGGAGGACGTCAGCTTTGATGGGTTTTCTGGTATCAGCTGGAGCTAGGGGTCAAATCGAGATTCTCACGCTTATGAGGGAAATGCTCCAGCCCCGAGCTGCTCTCCAGCTTTGTTTTTCTTTTCTTTTCTTTTTGTTGTTGTTTTTTTTTCAGACAGGGTTTCTCTGTGTAGCCCTGGCTGTCCTAAAAACTCTCTCTGTAGACCAGGCTGGCCTCAAACTCACAGAGATCCGCCTACCTCTGCCTCCTGAGTGCTGGGATTAAAGATGTGTGCTGCCACCAGCCTGGCTCGTTTTGTTTTCTGGCTGAGGTGTAAGCCTTTCCTAGGGCTGCTTGAGAAAGCACCGCCACCTCCCATTCTGGAGGTCAGGAGTGTTGGCTGTGTCTGAGGCCTCCCGAGAGCCCTTCCCACATATCCAGTCGTAACTAGGGATGGACGGTTGATCTTGATACTGTTGGGTTTGTATGCGCCTCACGCCAGGGCCTGCCTCCACCCCCACATGGCCTTCCACAGCTCAGCGCTTCACACAGCCATCTTTGAGAGACACCAGTCATTCTTGGGTAGGGATTCCCCGCTCCTATGTGGTCTCTCTTTATCCAGTTACATTTTAAATGACCCTGTTCCCAAGTAGGTAACATGTTCTGGGAAACTAGGGATTGGGATGTCCACATATTTACTATTATTTAGTTTATTTACTTGTGTGACTTGATTCTCTCCTACCACGTGGGTCCTGGGGAATTGAACTCATGTCATCAGGCTTAAGGGCATATATCTCTTACCTGCTGAGCCATCTTGCCTGCCACAACATATTTCCTGAAGTATGTATATATGCACTGGAGAGATGGCTCAGTGGTTAAGAGCACTGACTGCTCTTCCAGAGGTCCTGAGTTCAAATCCCAGCAACCACATGGTGGCTCACAACCATCTGTAATGGGATCTGATGCCCTCTTCTGCTGTGTCTGAAGACAGCTACAGTGTACACATACATAAGTCTCTTTTTAAAAAGTGTGTGCGTGAGTGTGTGTGTGTGTGTGTATTATATGTTCCACCTACAACAGTCACATACCATAAAACTTGCCAACAACAAAAGATTTTTGCCAGTGGACGAGTTTCTTCTGGAGGAAAGTGCTGAAGGCATTCACTGGATATTGGCAGGTAGCGTCCGGTGCCAAGGAAGTGAGCATCTTCGGGGCGGCGTCCGAGCTCTTCACCCGGAAGAATGTGAACTGCTCTATAGAGGAGAGTTTCCAGCGCTTCGATGGAGTCATGCAGGCCGCGCGGGCTGCCAGCATCCCTGTGAGAGGGTGAGTCCGGCCTCCTGTGGCTCCTTTCTCAGGGCCCTTATAGAGTGGAGATCCCCGCCTCAGGCTCCTGCTGGGCGCCCCAAGCTCTGCTCCTGGGAACCTTTCTCCAGGTGCATGTGGTTTCTGTGAGACATAAATTGTTGACTGACCAAATGTAGGTCAGGCCAGCTGCCTGTGCCCAGCCCCGAGATTCGATTCTTACAGGGCTGGGAAGCCAGGCCTGCTGGCACGGGGACTGCTCATGGCTTTAAACACGTCTCAAAACACACACACAGACAGACAGACAGAGTACAGAGCTGGGGGTGAGGTTCTGTAACAAGCAAGGCTCCTCCGGCTGAGCTATGTCCATGCTGAGTGGCTGCTTTTACTGTGAGTTTCAGCCCTCTGTGAGGCACCCCGCCTGCCCTCCCTCCACAGCATTCTCCCCTCTCCCTCTGGCCTCAGGACCTTTGCACTCATTTTCCACAGGTGAGGAGATGCTTTCCCTCTGTTCTGTTTCTCTTCTTGCCTCCTAGGACATCATTTCCTCTTGGTTTCCTTGGTCCCTCAGCAGGCGACAGCGACAGCGCCCCACCTTGGGGGCCAAAGTCTTCTGATGCCCTGAAACATTTAGCTGTCTAGCTCCTCAGCCACCCTCACCACGCTGGTGCTCCGGCTCGGGAAAGCCCACTTCCCACAGTCCCTGGGTGCGGTGCTCCCCTGTAGGCAGGTGGAGGATGAGGAAGCTGGTTCTCCCGTCGTGTGGCCGCAGCTGCCAGGCCTGTGCTCTGTCTTGGTAAATCCCCACCACCACATCCTTCCCAGACAGGGAATCACTGTGTAGCTGTGTAGTCCTGGCTGTACTGGAACTCACAGACATCCACCTGCCTCTGCATTTGCCTCCCAGGTGCTGGCACGAAAGGTTAAAGATTTATTTATTATATGTGAGTACACTGTAGCTGTCTTCAGACACACCAGAAGAGGGCATCGGATACCATTACAGATGGTTGTGAGCCACCATGTGGTTGCTGGGATTTGAACTCAGGACCTCTGGAAGAACAGCCAGTGCTCTTAACCACTGAGCCATCTCTCCAGCCCTCTATTTTTTAATATATAGAATATTTTGCTTTACCATGAAGGGTTTGGGCTTTGGTTGTTTTGTGTAGAGCTTTTAGGTTTTTGTGGGGGGGTTGTTTTTTGAGGTTTGTTTGTTTGTAGACACAGGGTATCTCTATGTAACCCTGGCTGTCCTAGAACTCACTCTGTAGGCCAGGCTGGTCTGAAACTCAGAGATTCACCTGCCTCTGCCTCCTGAGCACTGGGATCAAAGGCGTGCATCTGGGTACCGCTGCTTGAACACCATTTCATTTTTTAGGTTCCTGTTAACCAGGAACTCATTTTGTAATGGTGGCTAGCAATCCTCCTGCCTCTACCTCCCAAGTGCTAGGATTACAGGCTTGAACTACCACCCTCAGTAGGGTACTAAAGATACCCCAGTGCCAGCATTTAGTAAGAGCAGACTCAGGTACCTCCCAGAGTCCTCAGCACAGCCCGCAAGATGGTCATGGTCAGCCCTGGGCTCCCCAACTGTCTCATGTCATACTTCCTTTCCCCCACCTTTCTCCATGCCTTAGATAGTCTGTCCTGAGCATGCCAGACTCTGGCCTTGACTAAAACTAGCTCAGGGAGCTGTGCCTCGCTAACCCTAACCACACTGGCTGCCTCTGCCTCCTCCTGCTTCCTTCATAGCTCATCTCTTTCTGGAATCATCTCCCCCTCCTAATGTGACTGTGGTCGTATTTACTGTCTTTCTGACGTGAACGCACTCCTGGAGGCTAGCCCATTCATGGGTCTTCTCATTGCTCCGTGCCCAGTGCCTGGCACACCCTCTTCATCTCCGTAAATAAATGAGTGGGTGAGGCATCGGGCCCTCGAGCCTTTCCATTCTTGCCGCTCTTGTACTAACCCGTGTGTTCACTCTGGCCCACCTCCCCCAGCACACGGGACTGCCTCTCCAGACACACGGGTCTAGCCTTGTTTCTCTTGTGAATTCTCAGCCACCTGCAACCCTGCTTCCAGAACGGTGGCCTCTAAGCCCCGCCTTCCCTGCAGGTTCTCTCTGCAGAAGTAGGGCAAAGAGCCTTTTCCCCACTCAGAGTTGACCTTTAGCTCAGCACTGAGCCTCCTGCTCAGCCTCATGTTTACCGTGGGCTCACCGGGGATGTGTGTCAGATGGTCACCAGCTGTTCTATTGGCAGACGAGCTGGGGACACTGACACCGTTCCTCCCCCTTTTCCACAGGTATGTCTCCTGTGCCCTCGGATGTCCCTACGAGGGGAAGGTCTCCCCGGCTAAAGTTGCTGAGGTGTGTGCAGTGGGGCCAGGTCTTGTGAGGGTAGAGACCCTTGCTAATCTGTATGCGCAGGTGCACTCACCTCCCTGTCCCAGAGGAACACACTCACTCACTCACTGAGAACACAGCCCCTGCCCTACAGGCCAGGTCTCATCAGCTAAGGCATGATCTCCAGTGTGGTATTCCCAGGAACCCCCGCTTCCTTGGAGTAGGAAAGAGCACACACATGCTTTTGACTAGTAACCATAGGAACTGGGTGTGAGTAACCCAGGAACTTGAGCCATTTCATCCAGAAAGCCCAGCAGCGGATTTGATGCTATTCTCCCATTTATGGTTGAGGAAGCAAGTCACTCACCACTCTGGGTACAGATGGCAGATTGGGTCTCACCCATTGTGTTCCACGGAGCCCTTTTGGTTTCTCTCCAATACCAATGTGGCATCTAGTCACAGGAATGACCCCTGGCTGCTGTGTGCTCGGTGACTGCTGTGCCCTGGTCTGTGTGCCCTGCCCTCATGGCCACCGCCCTATAGCCCAACCCCGTTTTCTAAAAGCAGAAATTGAAGCGTGGACTGGAGAGATGGTACTGACTGCTCTTCCAGAGGTCCTGAGTTCAAATCCCAGCAACCACATGGTGGCTCACAACCTTCTGTAATGAGATTTGGCGCCCTCTTCTGGCTTGAAGGCATATACACAGTACAGACAGTGTGCATAATAAATAAATACATCTTTTTGAAAGAAAGGAAGGAAGGAGGGAAGAAAGGAAGAAAGAAAAGAAATTGAAGCTCACAGAAGTTATGACCCCCTCCCCACCAAAGCATGTAGCCAGTGAGCAGCCAAGCGAGGACTTGAACATTGTTCCGGGGACCTGCCTGCCATGACTGTCACCTGATGGGCACATGGCAAGGTGGAGGGTGGTCATCACTCCTGTTCAGGCCAGGTATGGTAGCCTCCTTGGGGATGAGGGAGAGGCTGGCAGCTTAGGCTTTGCAATGACTCAGCCCATTGCAAATGAGCTTCCAAAAAGTTACATAGTTCCTGTGCTTCCTTAAGTATCAACCTAGTATCTTAGACCCACAGTCCACAGATCCTCCAGCAGAAGGGCTTCTCCGGATTCCAGTCGGCACTGCAGAGGAAGGGTAGGGGTGGGGCTGCCGGGGTGGCTGGCTGGTTCCAGGGCGCAGTCTCCCAGTTGCTGGGTAATGCTGGTCCTTTGCACTGAAACTGTTGGGAGCTAGAGCCCAACAGGAACACAGCACCCCTGATGGGGAGGCGAACTGCCTGGGCAGAGTCCCTGCTTCTGAGCCCTAATGTCACATGCTGGTGGCTCCAGGGTCCTCTAAGTATCTGTTCACTTCTCCAGGTTGCCAAGAAATTGTATTCAATGGGCTGCTATGAGATCTCCCTTGGGGACACCATTGGCGTAGGCACCCCAGGACTCATGAAAGACATGCTGACTGCTGTCATGCACGAAGTGCCCGTGGCCGCATTGGCTGTCCATTGCCATGACACCTATGGTCAAGCCCTGGCCAACACCTTGGTGGCCCTGCAGGTAATGAAAGCCATGTGCCCATTGTCCCAGAGGGCATGAGGCAGGGCAGGGCAGTTTCTTTGTATTTATTAATAAAGTATCGAGCCGGATGTCTATGAAGATACAGACGGTGGCACATGTAGGTTAATGGAATGGCTTCCCACAGAATGTAACTGAGACTTGGAGTTGGTTCTTCCCTTTCACCATGTAAGGCCTGGGGTTTAGACTCAAGTTGTTGGGCTTGTGGGCAAGCACCTTTACCCTCTGAGCCATCTTACTGGCCCATTACAAATCCTCTTGAGAATTCTCCAATCTCCCATTTCTTTGGCTGTGTTTAAAACAAAACACCTCAAAAGAGCTGTGCCTAGCGTCTGCCACTCTGGGACTGAGGAGCTAGACACGTGGCCGTGAGGAGCCTCTGAGGAGAGCCCCAAAGGGTGGAACGGAGGCAAGAACCAACCATCAAGGGATAGGGGAAGTCCTCTAGCAGAGGGAGCAGTGTGACAGGAGAGACTCACTGTTCAGGGAGAGAGGCTCTGTCCCTCGGTGGATTCCTCCTGACACGGAGCAGGAGGTTCATGAAGAGCGGCTCCGTAGACGCCAGGCCTCAGCAACAGCCATGATTCACTGTCTTTGTTTCCAGATGGGAGTGAGCGTTGTGGACTCCTCTGTGGCAGGGCTTGGAGGCTGTCCCTATGCAAAGGGGGCTTCAGGGAACTTGGCTACGGAGGACCTGGTCTACATGCTGACTGGCTTAGGGATTCACACGGTAAGTCGGCCTGCCCTCTGGTGGTGACATCCCGGAACTAACCAGGGCTTGTCTGGAGCCTGAGGACAGATGTGGCAGGCAGATGTGACAGACATGCTTAGGGTTGGTGGAGCTTAAGCGGGGATTGTGGAAGCTTTCTATTTGAGAGTTCTCTAGGGGAGTTGACAGTGGGTGGTCTGGAGTTCCCGCCCTCGTGGGGTCTGAGGTCCTGACAGAGCAGCCTGGAGTGTGTGTATCAAGAACCAGGAACTGAGTAGTAGCGGAGGCTTGGTGGGTGGCTTAGAGGGTGTAGACTAACCAAAAAGGAAATGAGGGGAGAGGTCTCTGGCAGAGGAAGCAACACGGCAGAAGAGACGTAGGTCTGGTTGAATGTGGTCATAAGCACAGGAGACCAAGATCCCAGAGTGACATCACACTTCAGTTCTAGGAGGCTGCCCAGGAAGTGTCTATGGAAGGATCCCTAAGAGGGACCAGCTTTGGGACCTGCAGTGTGAGCCACTTCCCCCAGACTGTTTTCTCTATGAAATGAGGGCACACTGTGAAATTAGTCCTACAGGACTCTGTAGGACCTAGGTGATGGCACAGAGGTCACACTGCATCTCTGCTTTGAGATCTGATGGTTGAAAACCCAGATCTCTTCTTTGACTTGGAGGCTGCTAGACCTCCAAGTATTTCATCTCTCTAAACCTGAGCAACAGCAGGGAGTGTGCCCACATTGTTACAGGAGGAAGAAGATGCATCAGAGGAAACTGTAGCGTGCTTGGTACCCAGTACCAGCAGATAGGAGTTACTGTTACAGACAGTCGAGGGAGGGAGTGGTCTAGCAGGAGAGCCCTTGTCTGGTATTAGCCATAGTCTGGGAACAGTCTCAGCACCCGGAAAGAGATATAAAAGCAGACATCACAGTATCTGTGGGGCAGGCCCTGTGCTGGACCCTGAACATGGAAATGGGACACCAATATGGTCCCTCCCACAAATGGCCTGCTGGTGCCAGCTGGAGACAATCTCAGACAGAGGTCGCCACTGTTGCTCTCACCCTCTGTCATCCGTTTGCCCTCACCTTCCCTTTTCCCTGTCACAGCTGTCTAGTCTGTTTGCCTGGGTGTTGAGGGCATGCACTGACTTGCTTTACCTTCTAACGTCAAGGGTGTGAACCTCCAGAAGCTCCTTGAAGCCGGGGACTTCATCTGTCAAGCCCTGAACAGAAGAACCAGTTCCAAAGTGGCACAGGCCACCTGCAAACTCTGAGCCCCTGGTTCTCCTGAACCGGAACAGTGGGAGTTGGGTGTATACAGTGATTCCTGGATGGGGAAACAGAATGAGAGCAAATGCGCCGGCATCGCCGAGGTCTCTCTCCTAGACAGGAGGGGGTTGAGCTGCCAGGTCCAGACCAGTTCCCAGAGCTGTGTGCCTCAGCACTTGCTTGGGATGGCCCTCGGTGAGTCCGCTAGCCAACAGAGCTGATATCCACTGTGCCACAACTGTGGGTCCTGTGTTCTACCTCTGAGGACAGAGAGCAGTTTCCCCTTATGCCTGTAGAGCATTTGCTGAAATGCTGGGGGTTGATCTGCCGTGGCCACCTGCCAACTCTAGCATCTCTGGGAAATCTCCACGCTGTACATGATTTTTGAAAACAGCTTATGTAATTAAAGGTTTAATTTTCTAATACTCAAAAATGTGTGTTTATGAGTGGAGGAATAAATTTATTCTGGAGGAAGATTAAAGTCGTTTGCTGGTTTATGGCTGGATTTCTTCCATCTCCACACCTAAGCCCCAGACCAGTGGCTGGAAATCATAGCTGTGGGTCTGATCCTGAAACCAGCATGGCGGCTGGCCAGGGCACCCAAGGAGTTGCTTCTGAGACTGTGCCTTTGCTCCCAGAGCAGTAAGATGGGTCTCTTAGGATCTCTTATTGGTCTGGAACTATCTAAGGAGTCTAGGCTGGCTGGCCAGTGGAGCCCTAGGGATCCATCTGTCTCTGCTTCCAGAGTGCTAAGATAACAAACTTAGACAATGGTCAGCTTGACATTAATTTTATTTTTTGAGGGGTCCTCTGTATAGCCCTGGCTGTCCTGAAACTCTGAAATCCAGGTTGCCCTCAAACTTGGAGATCTGCCTGCCTCTGGCTCCTGACTACTGGAATTAAAGGTGTGTGCCATACCGGCTTTAAAAATCAAGAATTATTTTTAATTATGCATACACATGCATATGTATGCATGTCTGTGTGTGCATGTGCAAATACAGGGGATGAGGCATCCAGAAGAGGGTGTGGGATCACCTGGTGCTGTCTATATAATTGGGAGTCGTGCAGGTCAGGTGCAAAAGGAGCACCAGCTCTTTAACTGTTCTGCCTTCTCCCCCACTTAAAAAAAAATATGCTGGAGGTGGGGAAATGGGGGGGGGAGATGACACTTGCCTTTAATCCTAGCACTCAGGAGGCAGACCGCAGGTGGATCTGAGTTCAAAGTCAGCCTGTTCTACAGAGTGAGTTCCAGAAGAGCCAGGGCTTCACAAAGAAACCCCCGTCTCAAAAAAACCAAAACGAAACCAAACTAAACCAAAAAAAAGTGTGTGGATGACTGCGGGAGCAAATCCCCTGTTGGTTGTGAAGAGCAATAGTAAGTGCCCTTAACTGACTTCATTATCTGTGGCTGGCCTGGAACCCACTGTGTAGAGCAGGCTGCCCTTGAAACTCACTGAAATCCGTCTGCTTCTGCCTCCCACCTGCTGGGCTTGAAGGCCTGTGCGACCAGGAAAGACTGATTGTTATTTACGAATTTGTGAGGGAATGCCAGACATGTAAGGTATATACCATGGACTGACAGGCGGTATGTGGGTGATGGAAACAGGACTCAGGTCCTCTGCAGAAACAGCAAGTGATCTGAGCCATCTTTCAGCTGCGCTTTGTGTTTTAAACCGCGACAAAACTGTCTTGAGTTGCTATACCGTGGTAGGTGCACTCACACACCTTTGGGGGAGGGAGGAGGCGGCTCAGCGATGGGCATGGCAATTGCTAACGTGAATTTAAAGGTTCCTTCCCCATCCTCGGTTTGTTCCCATATGGACTTGGATCCAAGTCGCAGCCCGGGCCAGCTATGCCCTCCAATTGCAGCATCCCGACAACGGGCTTGACACTGCGGGGAAACAGTGGTTCAAAGTAGAGGGACGCAGCTGTCAGGGATGAGCACTAGAAAGGCCCTCGTCCTGACCCTGTTTCTCCTTCGCAGCCCCGTCGGTCACCGGATGGTGTCCGTACCCCTCATTTCCATTTCCGCTCTCAATGGAAACGCATTGCGCAGTCGCCTAAAGCCTGTGCAGACCTTTTGTCCCTCCGGGGCCGCCGTACAGTCGGTAATCCAGGACACTCGTTTCCTGGAAGGCGTGGAGGGGGCGGAGTCAGGCTGGGCTGTCAGGTTTAAAGGGGCCGCTGCGCTGGCCGCGGGAGGCGGCGCCTGGAGTCAGCGCTGGATCCTCTGCAGGTTCGGCTGGTAGAATGAAGGGTTTAGTGAAGCTCCGAAGGGCCAGTGGTTGGTGGGGAGCGAGAAAGTTCCAAGAGGGTCGGTTCGTGTTCGGGACAGGGCAAGGCCCACTCCTTCTGCTCGCGCTTTCCGCTGCCGTAGCGGGGGCCATCCGAGCCCATTCATTCCGGGGCCCGGCTCCCCGCTCCCAGCCCAGAACCGAAGTCCAGAGCTAAGCTCCGCCTCGCCCGGGCTGTGGAGACCCAGCACCCGTTCTCCTCCCTTGTACAGACCAGGAAAACTGAGGCGGGGACCTCTGACCAAGGTCATTCCCTAACGGAGCGACCTCAGAGCAGCCTTTCTGCCTCCAGGGCCCCCTCAGCGACCGCTTCACCGCGTTCTCGCGCAGTACGGGAACCGCAGGGAGTAGCGGGGGACATAGTCTGGGGGATCCCACTCAGGCGGTTCTTCCTGAGAACCGACTGCCTCCGGGGTCTGACCCTAGTACCAAGTGCTAGTAGAAACACCTGCCTCATCCAGATGTTGGGAAAATAACGCACAAGTGCGGGTACGCGCTGGACGCCCAGTCCAGTGGGTTGCGGCAGAATAACCCCCAGCAGAAACTTGAGGCGGCTTGGAGGAAGACGGCAGCGAGCCAGGGTGTGAGAATGAAAGGCCTCAGTGTGTAGGTTTCCTTTCTGTCCGCCCAGCAGTTTGCTCAGGGTGGGGATGCACACCTGGCAACGGATATCGAGCCAAATCCACGTCGACACCGGCTCACTTGGTGCTGCCCTAGTTGGGCGGGATCTGTTGCTCCAAGCCAGGAGTGACCCAGCAGGGCCAAAGCTGAGCTATTGGCTGCCCCTGGGTAGGGTGAAGCCCTACCCACTCCAGGGCTGCTGTTATTGCAGCCTCAGAGCTAGGCACAGCCTTCCTGGCTAAGGACCCCACCCTTACTGCCCTGTGGTATTTTTACTGCTTCCTCCCAACTGACCTTGCAGGGGGTTGTTGGAGCACTAGGTATTACTCATCAAACCCAGGAACCCTTTTTCCTCCTGGGAAAAGACCTCAGTTTACAGAACAGGGCCCCCTTTCTTGAACCCTAGCCTCCCACCCTGAAGCTGCGTTCTGCCTGAGACTGTCCATTCTCCAGACATGAAGGCAGGAAGGGTGTGTCTTCAAAAGTCCCATCTTCCCATCCTGTGTCAACAGGAACTAGACAACATGGTGTGTCTGATTCCTACATATACTAGTGGCAGACGTTTAAATCACTTCCTTGGGCCCTCCAAATACATGGTGTGTGTCCTAATTCTTGTCTTCTAAACAACAGGTGCCATGGAGAAGGTGCTGGTCACAGGTGGGGCTGGCTACATCGGCAGCCACACAGTCCTGGAGCTGCTGGAGGCAGGCTACTCACCTGTGGTCATCGACAACTTCCATAATGCCATTCGTGGTGAGCGAAACTAGATGCAAATCGGTGAGCAGTTCCCGGAGGGGTTTGGATGCAGGACCTCATTTTCTAATGTTGAACGCTTCTGCGTGCCCCACCAGGAGAAGACTCCATGCCTGAGAGCCTGCGCCGGGTCCAGGAGTTGACAGGCCACTCTGTGGAGTTTGAGGAGATGGACATCTTGGACCAGGCTGCCCTACAGCACCTCTTTAAGAAGGTAGGTGCTGGGGCTGGAGAGATGGCAGTGAGGAGCACTGACTGCTCTTCCAGAGGTCCTGAGTTCAAATCCCAGCAACCATATGGTGGCTCACAGCCATCTGTAATGGGATCTGATGCCCTGTTCTGGTGTGTCTGAAGATAGCTACAGTGTACTCACATACATAAAATAAATAAATCTTTAAAAAAAAAAAAAAAAAGTAGGTACTTAGCTGGGTATTTGGAGCGGGCCTTTAAACCCAGCATTTGGGAGGCAGAGTTAGGCAGATCTTTGTGAGTTTGGGGCCAGCCTGGTCTACATAGCTTGGCAAGTAGGAGTAGCATTGCCAAGTCCTGCACAGTGTCCTCTGACCCTAGCTTTACCCCCACAGCATAGCTTTAAGTCTGTCATCCACTTTGCTGGGCTCAAGGCTGTGGGCGAGTCAGTGCAGAAGCCTCTGGATTACTACAGGGTTAACTTAACAGGGACCATCCAGCTTCTGGAGGTAAGAGGAAGGGGACAGAGACCCCAGCTGGGCCCCAGGTTGTCTAGCATGCTGGCCACAGTAAGGGCCTGCGTGGGAGAATCAGAGAGGACCCAAGCTGTACTATCTCGGACACGTGCCTTTCTTTACCCCCCCAGCCTGTTTCTCTCTGTGTAACTGATACCCATCGCCTCAGCCCCACCCTCATAGGTTGGGGTAACAAGTGTGACTTACCCGTGAGGCACAGGCCACTGACCCTCCCCTCCACGGCCAGATCATGAGGGCCCACGGGGTGAAGAATCTGGTGTTCAGCAGCTCAGCCACCGTGTATGGAAACCCCCAGTACCTGCCTCTGGATGAGGCCCACCCCACCGGGGGCTGTACCAACCCCTACGGCAAGTCCAAGTTCTTCATTGAGGAGATGATCCGGGACCTGTGCCGGGCAGACACGGTGAGGACCCCTCACCCCACCCTTTACTCTGGTCACTGGCCTCCTTGAGCCTGGGCTCTCTCACAGGGAGACAGAGGCTGAGAAGTGGCAGCATTCTGCCAAGATCTCAGCAGCTAGTACGCAGGCACCATCCGTTGCCCACTGGTTTAGAACACAGAGCACACATGGAGAGGTGGACGGCTGTGGGCTGAGTTGGGGCTCACTCCGTGTGCCCCAGTCCCACCCTCTGACCTGTACCACAGGCCTGGAATGCTGTGCTGCTCCGGTACTTCAACCCCATAGGCGCCCATGCCTCTGGCCGAATCGGCGAAGATCCTCAGGGGATCCCCAACAACCTCATGCCCTATGTCTCCCAGGTAGGGGGGAATCACTCTGGGGGGAGCGTTGTCTGGGATTACCATTGATGCCAGGCCCTTGATGTTGACCTGACCTCGGCTCTAGGTTGCAATCGGGCGACGAGAGGCCCTAAATGTCTTTGGTGATGACTATGCGACGGAGGATGGGACAGGTGAGCCTAGGAGTCAGGGCAAGGAGGGAGACGGGAGTGGAGGGCGAGAGGCAAACGTCCCACGTGAGCACGTCCTCCGCAGGTGTGAGGGATTACATCCATGTGGTGGATCTGGCGAAGGGCCATATCGCAGCCCTAAAGAAGCTGAAGGAGCAATGTGGTTGCCGGGTAGGGAGCCCAGCAAGGAGCCAGGGAGGAAACTGTTGGAGTCCAGGGCGGAGTGAGCACACGGGGTGAACGGTAGACTCTATTCAGCATCCCTTTCTCTTGGGCAGATCTACAACCTGGGCACAGGCACAGGCTACTCCGTCCTGCAGATGGTCCAAGCCATGGAGAAGGCCTCAGGGAAGAAGGTAGGCCCCACCCCACAGTAAGTACCCCAGCACAGCCATCTCCAGCCACCTCTGCACCTCAGTGCTCATTTGTGGATCCAGAGGCCCAAGGCCTAAGTACGCACTTCCTCCCTTGCAGATCCCGTACAAGGTGGTGGCACGGCGCGAAGGTGATGTGGCAGCCTGTTATGCCAACCCCAGCCTGGCCCACGAGGAGCTGGGCTGGACGGCAGCCTTGGGGCTGGACAGGATGTGTGAGTGTCTGCTGAACCCAGAAGAGGGCGGAACTGGCTGTGAGGGCAACTGGTTGGCTGTCCTCAGGCCAGCCCTGACCATCCATGTCTGCACAGGTGAGGATCTGTGGCGCTGGCAGAAGCAGAACCCTTCAGGCTTTGGGGCGCAGGCCTGAGGACCTCCTTACCACGGACCAGGAAAGAATAGAGCAGCTGCCTGCTTTCCAGCCTCCACAGGACTCTGTACCCTCACGCTCTGGGGCCAAGCTGAGGCCACCCTACCTCAAATGCCAGCTGTCTGCTCCGCCCTCCAGGCAGGAGACCTCTGGTTCCACTGACCAGAAAGGAGTCTGGGTCTCTCCAGCCTGTCTTCCCGAGAGTCCAGCAGCTCGTGTGATCCCCAGAGCCTTGGGGAAACCAGAAGGTCTGGGACCACAGCCTCCCCCAGGCACTAATTTATACTGCTGTGATTGAGCTTTCCAAAGTATTTAAAATAAAAGTGTTTTCTTATCAAGAGGCAGATTCTCACAGATGGTAACTCGGTACTACATAAGGCAGCCCTGAGAGTTGAAGCAATTTCTTTAATTTTTTCAGAATCTAGGACAAAACAAGAAAAACACCCAAAACCACATGAAGACAGAAGACAAGACACAACTCCTCCCCCACCACCTCCCTGGCCCTAAGGGGGAACATAGTGGGGGTGAGACAGCAGGGAGTTAGGGGCCCTTGAACCTCAATCCAGCCCTGCAGGCTCCAGGCCTGCAAGGAAGGGCCATGGGGAGGCAGGGCCCAGCCCCTCTGGGGAAAGGGGCTGAGGGGAGGCCCCTGAGGGACTCTACCTCCTCACTGACCAGCCTGCCCAGGAGCAGGCAGCCCACAGCAGCAGGGCCCCAGGCCATGGACACATTCGTGAGAAGCAGCGCAGTGAGGCAGGAGAGACGATTATCCGGGCAGAATCACGGGGAAGGGGGCCCATGAGGGCCCCACGGGCCAAACCCTGAGGTCACAGGAGGGGGCCCAAAGCGGGGCTAGTGGGTGAGGTCCTGAGTGAGCGGGTCAGCAGCTGGGCCCCTTTCTCCCGCTGCCTACAGCCCCTCCAATACTGCTGCTGGGGCCCGCCTCTGGGGAAGTGGGATAAGAGAGCAGCCCACCCCTGCTGCTGACTTCCAGATGGCCGAGGCCAGCAGGAAGGCCTGGCCAGCCTCAGCGACCTGCCCCAGAGGCCTGTGGGAAGAGGATAGGGTGGGAAGAGAAGGGACAGGGGCTCGACCGGCTCAGATCCAAGATGATGCGGTGCTTGCTTGCTGGGTCCCTGTGAGCTGGGGGACCACAATGGGAGCCAGCGACTAGTTAGACCGGAGGTAGAAGTTTCTCCAGAAATTCCTTTACAGCCGCCATCTCCTGGGGTGAGGGAGATTGTGAGGTTTCCTGGCGGAGGGAGGGGGGGGGACACAGGAGCAGGGCTATCCCCACTGACCTGAGGACAGGAGCTATGCATGACACCTGGGTACGTCTTAAACTGGACCCGGGCAGGTGTGACAACAGAACGGAGCTTCTCAGCTGTCAGGGCCCCAAACCGAACAGGTACCATGGGGTCCAGCTCCCCGTGGCACTGAAGGATGGCCAGGTCCTTAGCACTGCCATTGGCTGCCTGTGGGCCAGACAGAATTTCCAGGGCAGGGTCAGTGCGATGTGCAGCATGGTGCCCAAGCCACTGGGACCCTTGGGAGAAAGAGGAGGGGTCTGGGGAGGATACTCACTTGGGGGAAGTTCCGGTGCAGAGGCAGCCAGCAACTCAATGCCACGATGCCAGCCAGAGGGTGGGGACAGGTAAGCGCTGTGTAGAGGGACAGGGCCCCACCCTGGGAGAAGAGAATGACAGGTCAGGAAAGAAGGGCTTGAGCGTGCGCGTGCGCACACACACACCTCCCCTCCCCCTCATAGGCTCCTCACCTGAGAAAAGCCACCCAGGACGATTCGGTTGGCAGGGATCCCGTTCTTCATCTCATGTTCGATCAAAGCCTTGACTGGGGGTTGGGGGGAGTATGACGGGGTGAAGGAGATCGCTGGAAGCTCAGAGGGAGCAGGTGGGCGCTGCCCAGTGCTTTAGGAAGGGGGAGGGGGAGGGGATGCTGTGGGAGGGCTGGGGCCTTACTGTTCTCTGCGGCCTTCTTGATGCCAGCTTCGTCCTCTGGGGCATCCGGACTTAGCCCCATCAGGTCAAACCTGGGCAAGCAGAAGCAGGAGTTGCTGGGAGCTCTCGCTAGCCCCTGCAGCTCCTCTAGTTTCCATCTTGTCCCCAAACTCACCAGGAGGGCATCACCATCTTCATGTTGAGTGTCACAGGGATCCTGGGCCTGGGGAAGGGAAGGCCGAAAGGTCTCAGGAGAGATAAAGCAGAGAGCCCGGGACTGGGCAGATCTGCCCTTGGGGGCCCCTCCCAGCAGGCAGGCCCTGTGTTTCAAGTGTTGCCAGGCAACCTGCCACGTGGGGCTGGAGGCTGTGGTTGGGGCATCAGTGGTAACGATGGAGAGGCAGAGACCAAGGCTGACGGGGTCCAGCTCCGGGTGAGTACTTGGGGAAGGAAGGCTCTTTTTAGGAGGTCTTGGGTCTGGAAAGCCTTAGGTGTGAAAAGTGGAGCTGGAGCCCATTCCTAGGGTTCCTAGAGCTGAGGCTGACACAGGCAGATTCCTCTGAGCCCAAGCCCCAGGAGGCAGCAGATGAAGAGAACAGGCCTAGGACTGGAGGACACCCCGATACCCCTCTATGGCTGGGGTGACACTCACGCATGGGGACAGATGTACTTGACATGAGGGAGCCGGATGGTAGAGAGGGCGTCAGCCCAGCTGTGCCTGTGGGAAGCAGGAAGAGTTGATGGTGTAGGACAATAGTCCTCCAGCCCTGCCTGAAGAAGAAACACCCGCCCCTTGGCTCACTCACCCTGTGTCTCCAAGTCCGTGTAAAAAAATAACCTGGTGGGGGGGAAAGTCAGAAATGGGATGGGAAAGTCCTCCTTTAGACCTTCATCTCCCCTGCCCCGCAGCCCCTCAGACTTGGGGGAACCCAGGTGGGAGCCAACAGATTTTTACCCCCCCCCCAGCTTCAGGCTGTGCCCTTCGAATACAGCCACCTCCATGTTTCCCACGCTGCGTACAGCCTGTGGCCACCCACCACTTGCTGTGCCCTTACCGCGGCCGTTTCCCGCTCAGCTCCGGACACGGTGGCTGCGTCGGTGAGCAGGGGCACAGACATGGTGTTACCACACATACACTGCAGGGCTTCCTGCAGGCTGGGCCTGCACAAGAGAAGGTGGTAGGTCAAAAGCAAAGTCAGAGGAGTAAAGCCTCCTGGTTTAAGAAGCCCGCCCAGGCCATACGCCTAGTGATGTACCAGGGGTTTGATTCTGAGCAGACAAAATAAAGGCAGAAAGAAATCTCAGGCAGAGGGGTAGAAAGTTAGCCCCAGGGAACCAGAGATAGCTCAGCGGTTAAGAGCACTAGCTGCTCTTCCAGAGGACCTGGGTTCAATTCCCAGCAACCACACGGCAGCTCACAATTGTCTGTAACTCCTGTTCCAAGGGATCTGACACCCTCATAAAGGCATACATGCACACAACAAACACCAATGTGCATAAAACTAAATAATTTTTTTAAAAAGAAAGAAAAGGATCAGCTCCCTCCCAAAGCTGAGAAGCAGGGTAGTCATCCTCTTGGTCTTGAACTGGCAAGCCTGGTTTCTGAACCAACCTCAAAGTCAAAGCATGGCTCGCAGGCTGGCACAAGGTTTAGGGGTTGAAAGTGTAGAAGGTGGAGGCTAAGGTAAGTCAGGGTATTTCCTGCAGCCTTCCCCCTATAAGTCTCTGAGTCTGCATCTTTCTAAGGATCCAGGGATCCCCTTTCTGGAACCCCTCTTCCCTAAGTCCTGCCTCTATAGAGAGATGGAGGAAAATCGCTAAAAACAGGCTTTCAGCCCCACACACATCCCATCTTCTCCATCTTCCTCTCCTTTCTCCTATCCAACCCCTATCCAGTCTTCCCAGCAGTCTGACTCAGTAAGAAATTCCCAGGGCCTCTGGAAGCCACCCATGTCCCATGAGAGCCTAACAACTCCCTTCTGCCACCTTCTACCACAAACTGGTGCTCCAAGCCGTCCCACTTCCACAGGGCTAACCTGCTGTTGCTCTGTCACTGAATCCAGACGGGTCCCCAAATGAACAGGTGTTGGGACTCCCAACACAAAAGAATATCAGGCTGCCTGGCCCCTCCCCATCCTTAGCATCCTCTAAACTCCCGGAAGCTTTCTCTACCTGCCTCTGAAGTGTCTTAAGGGCGCCCCGCCCTCCCGCAGGCTCCCATCTTCCAGCTCTGACCCGGACTGCCCCTCCTCACAGCAGGATGATCACACAGCATCTTTCCACACCTCTGACTCTGGGGTTCCTCTTCCCACAGGGAATGCACCTGACACTCTTAGCTAGGTTCCCTTCCTCCTAGGCTCTGGGGACTCCCACCCCCACCCGGCTCCCACTCTCCAAAGGATGACCCGTCGTCTCCTTAATCTCCACAGTGGGAACTTGGGTTCTGACCCAGGGTCATTACATCCCTACAGTGGCATTTGCTGCCCTGCCCCACTGCTCGCACCTATCCACAAAGGGGCAATGACCCTGGGAAGCCTCCGCCCCACAATGGGGTCTCCCACTGCCCAGCGCGCAGCCGCTCTCCCGCCACGCGCGCAGCCCCTGGCCCGGCCGTCCCAGGACAGGACAGCGCCCTTCGGCCACTCCCCACCACCGCCCCAGGACCCTCGCCGCCTCGCTGCGCGATCGTCTGGGTACCTCACTCCCAGGGGCTTCCGAGACCGTTCGGGCGATTCTCCCCTTTCTCCCGCACAGACACACACTCTTCCCCCTCGGCCGCCCCCGCCGGAACTTCCGTTCGAGTCCCGGGAACCCAGCCATCCTGCTGCCGGAAGTAGCCCGGCCAGCAGTACGGAACCCGGAAGCGAGTCCAGCTTTCTAGGGTAGAAGCTGCCATGTTGCCCACAGTGGGACCACTCCCTGTGATGCGACACTACCACCTACAGTGTCTGGATGTGACATGGGATTGCCAGATGTCCTACCATCTGGTGGACCTCCGTCCTGGAGGAGCTGGGTTTCTCAGTATTCTTTAGCATAAAGTTAGCCATCTTTCGATTCCCATGGGGCCGGGCACACTTCCAGGTGTGGACTTGGATGTTCACCACTGTCTTGTTTTATTAAGATACATTTTACTGCTTATGTTTCCAGCCCGCAGTATCGTATGCATATGTAGTAAAATGGTTACTTAAGTGGAACACTATAACATCTCAGAGATTGGCTTCCCTCACAAAACTGGTGAATGCTTTTAGCTACACGCCTCGTGTTGTACTTTAGCTCTTTCTCCTCGTTCATCTTTCTTCTTGTTCGCCCTCCATACTGTTTTTCAAGATGATTCCAGTTCTGCGACATCAAGGATAGCATTATACACTCTGACCTGAAAAGACCTTCCAGCACCCCGTCCTCCTCTCTTATCTTTAAAGATGAGGAAACTAAGGCTTGGGGAAAGGAAGTAAATAAATAGCAACCTCAAGATTACACTGTAATCTGCCTTTCCTGACGGGCTTCCTCGGCTATAAAATGATAATAACCACCTGCTATTTCATAACGTTGCTGTTAAGCTCCAATGAGGCCACGTAAACTTGCTTTGAACACTGTGAAATCACAGTGTGAGGCCTTACCCACTTGAAGAAGGACCCTGGGAAAGTACGTAGGCCGTATCAGGGTACTGATACACTGGCAGGGCTGGCTTGACACTGTCCTTGACAAGTGATGCTTTGCAAGTTGCACAAAATGCCACCAGCTGTGAGCAAAGAAGAAAAGGGCTTCATCTGGTCACCACTGAGTCACACTGGTAAAGTGGAAATTGGGCTTGGAGTCCAGGCTGAGAGACAAGCTGAATTGAAGGAGAATCTGAGCCTTTAGGGATCTGAAAACAGGAAATGAGTCACAGGGGTCCCTCAGCTGTGGCGGACTCATTCTTCAGGCTTAACTACTAGTTTTTGGTTTTGCTTTTCTTTCCCCCTGTGAACCCAAAGCAACACAGGCTTGGACAATCAATAAAAACACTTCCTCCAGATGGGGAAGCAACTTGTTCTTGTATTCAGGTCATGGGGATGGTGCTTAAAATATGTGGATCAAAGGACCACAGCAAGCCAAAGACTGAGAAGCCAGTATCACAAAAGAAAGGGGATAAAGCAAGAAGAAAGCAATACAGTGCCTGGAGAATCCTGCTAGATTGGTCTGTGGATGAAATACAGCTCTCCCTGTATTCTCTGAACATGAGCCACTGTAGCACTTTGGCAAGTGATGCCTCAAATCTACATACTCAGTTCCAGGAGCTACCTGTGAGCATCTATTAGTGGAATGCATGGGCTAGTACTTTGATGTGTCGGGTGTTTTGTGACTCATATGCATTCATGTTTTGATCACGTCAGAGAACAAACTCAACATTTTAGTCCTCAGAACTTGCTAATGTAGACCAGACTGACCTTTGGCTAACAGAGATGTATCTGCCTCTGCCCCTCAAGGACTGGAAATAAAGGCGTGGACCACCACGCCCAGCACGTAGTTATTGAGGCAGTGTCTGGTTTGCAGTTATATCGTATACTCCAGTCAAGCTGGCAGAAGTGCTTTGAGGGAAATGTCCTGTTTCTGCCTAGCTCATTGGGATTACAAAATTTATTTATTAATGTATTGGGTACTTTGTCTCTGTATCTGCACACCAGAAGACAGCATCAAACAGGCATAGGTTGCCATGTGGGTGCTGGGAATTGAATTCAGGACCTTTGAAAAAGCAGAGTGCTCTTAACCACTGAGCTATCTTTCCAGCTTCACTGGGATTATAAACATATACTGTGTGCTGTTGCTTTTCAGCCGGATTCTGGGAATCCCAACTCCAACTTTCAGGCTTGAGCAGAGCCCACAGAGCCATCTCCATGGCTGTTTTGAGGCTTTTTTCCCTCAAATTGGCTAGAAACCAATACCAGACCATGCATATGCTAGGCATGTGCTGTCCCACAGAACGACACCCTGGTCACACGCCCTTCTAGTCTTGAGAATTTTCCGAAAAACAGGTTGGAGAGAGTCTGAGTGCACTGAATACTGTCTACCTTCTACTATTTCAGAACTTTGATTCCCAATATGGCTTAAAAGCTGAAGACCATTTTTCAAGATCAGGAAAAAGTGGCAATATGCTCCTGATAAGGATGAGGTATTCTCAGAGAATTCTCCAGGGCCAGACTCAAGCACTTGCTTGATCTCTTACCAACTCTTCCTACTTTCTGAGAGAAGCGGGGTCTCAGATGCTTCTAGTCGCTGGGATTCTTGCCAAGTACACTGCTCACCACAAAGCAACTGCTCTCAGTATCTACACCCTTACTTCCTGTGGTACCTCCAGAATCTCTGTGTTTAAGATTATTTTATGTATACAGTTGTTTCTTCTGCAAGTTATGTCTGTGTTCCATGTGAATGAAATGTCAACGGAGGCCAGGAGAGAGTATCTGATCCCTTGGAACTAAAGTTAGTTACTGAGCTACCATGCAGGTCCTCTGGAAGAGCAGCAAGTGCTCTTAATTAACAAGCCATCTGTCCAGCTCACAGCCGTTTTTACACATCACTCCACAAATTACTTCCCCCTCATGAAAAATGGAACCTAGGTTTCTAACCCCAGCATCCTTTCTACAAAATACAGAAGTAGGAATGTTTCTACCATATTGTACAGAATTGGGCTGAACCTTTCCTGGAGATATTGAAATAGTCTTTAATAGTAACAGTCATGATCTACCTAGATCAAAAGAAAACAAGATTCAAGTTCAATTCAGTTCCTAGTGAGATGTTTCACAGTACTACCGAGAGCACAGAAGAAAAGACAGACCATAAGTCGCTAAGGATTTATTAGGAAGCTCATTAGTCACCGTGAATGAAAGCCATGAACAGAAGGAGCAGGGTCTCCAGACTCCAGCACTGAGTTTACAACACGAGTTAGAAGCAAGTAAACACCAAGGGGGTCCCAAGGGGAATCTTTACTAAGTTTCAATCTTACCCCAAACAGGTCACCCACACAGAGAAAGGACTCCATGTTCTCCCAACTATTTGGCTAGACAGTGTGAAAGACCTTCCCCAAGCAGTCACATACCAGGAGATTCTTTTTCAACCACCATTGTGGGACACTTGTGTGTGACATATGACACCAGCTAGGCACCCTGACACAAATGCTGAGCGATGACAGGAGGAGGAGCAAGCAGGGATGTGTTTCTAGTTGGAGACCCTCCTGATGGCTAATTCAAACACAGAACTCGGGTTTCAGAAGGATTCCTAAGGTGGAGGAAGCTTCCTTTTTTAAAAAGGACAAACCACACAAGAAATCTGCCATAAGCAAGAAGACACTTGGGGTCCCAGGGCCAGACTAGAAAAGTGAGCATTATTCATGACTGTCAGATGCCACCCAGCCTAAGACCCAGTTTCTACAGTGCCTTAGAGAGAAACTGTCGCTTGGCACCCACACCGCTCCCGTGAGGCGGTTTCCACAGGCCAGGTTCCTGCAGCAACCCCAAGGCAAAGCCTGCCCAAGGCTCTGGCAGGCAACTCTTGCTGGAGCATCCTGTCCTTCCCAGCAGGTGGTCGCGCATCTTCACTAACAGCACATCTGAGGGAGCCCCAGCTGGCCCTAAGAAATGAAATGTGTCTGTGGGGTGACCTGATGCACCCGGTGGTCTGCTGGGTTGGCTGACGCTTCATAGTTGCAGATGGTCACCTCATGCCGGCGAAGCTACAAGAAAAGGTAGATGAGGTCAGTGGTCATTAAAGAACATATACACACTACAGCAGATCTACATCAAGTTCCCTGCCTTACATCTTGTCTAAAGCTCTCTCTATGGATGCCTTTAATCTTGAGAAGCCAGCAAAGACCACTGTCCACTCTCAAGGATTTTCAGCAGCTGAGAAAATCCAGGCAAGAACAGGAACGTGTCAAAGGAGCTTATAGCTGGTGCCCAGAACAAGAGATTGTCAAGAACATGTGATGGGTGGAACCCATGGCTTCCTATGTGCTAAGCATGAGAGCCCTGTACATACACATACCTCAATACACATATAATCATACACGCACACACACACAGAAAATACATTAATAATAAAAATAAAACTGATAGTCTATCCACTGAAGAAAGTTATGATGAAATCTAAAGAAGCAGAGGCAGTGGACCGGTGAGAGCCAGGCAAGACTGGTCTACAGAAGAAGTGCTAGGCCACCTGTAGCCATATAATGACAGCCTGTCACAAAACAAACAAAAAACAAAGGGACATGAACAGACAGAGCAGCCAGCCCCTCGTTTGCTCCTGCCCTCGGCATGCCTGTGCATGGTGGAGACGCACATGCACCAATGTCTTACCTCAGTCCACTCTCCCCTCAGGCCAATATAAAAGATCTTTGTGGTATCTGCTCCAAAGTTTTTTGAAATATGAATGGAAAGATGATAGACATTTGAAAACCGGGAAATTCTAGAGGATGGAAAAGGAAGAGGGAGAGAAGACACAGGTTACCATATCGAATGCATCTCGCCATTAGGGAGGACAACACTTCAGTCCCAACTTGCAGGCAAATATCAGGACACCTGATCCTTCGTTGCCAGTTTCCTTTAGAGCAGCAATTAACGAGGTAAACATGTACTAAGCACCTGTCCGACCTTGTCTGAGGCAGGAAGGACAGAGAGACAAATAAACCACACACCTGGCATGTGGCATATGCCATCTCTATACCCAGAAGGCAGAGGCAGGGCAATTACAAGTTTAACATCAGTCTGGTCTACAAGTGAATTTCAGCCCAGCCAGGAAAGAAAGAAAGAAAGAAAGAAAGGAAGGAAGGAAGGGAGGGAGGGAGGGAGAGAGGGAGGGAGGAAGGAAGGAAGGAAGGTCTGCTCTTTCAGAGACTCTGAGTTCAATTCCCAGCAACCACATGGTGTCTCACAACCATCTGTAATGGGATCCAATGCCCTCTTCTGGTGTGTCTGAAAACAGCCACAGTGTACTCACATACGTAAAATAAATCTTTTAAAAAAATAAAAAAAGGACTATTGTCCTAATGTCAAGGAAGAGGGAGGGTGTGTGGCCTCGCAGGGTTCTAAGCCATGTTTATTATGTTGACTTCACTAAAAAAGGGACCAGGTAGGCACAGGTGACTGAGTCTACCATAAGTCTACTTTGCAGAGGAATTCTGCAAATACCTTTCCTAATGGCTAGCTGTTCACCCAGGATTACCCGATACTTCCAAGTCAACAAGTCTATTTGTGCACTGATGTTTGCCAAGAGCACCCACGCCAAGGATCAAGCTTCCTTTGCTGTTTTAACTGGTTTCCAGTGCTCAGAGAGCAGGACACTGGCCAAAACACAGAGGCAAGCTCACAGGCTGCATGCTCCCTGCAAATGAAGAAGAGCCATGGACAGGCAGGATGCACTCTGGGAAGACAGATAGAGGGGACTGAGTTCAAGACCCTGTCTCCAGAATGAAATGAGGAGAGAGTGGAAGCCACATGCCCATGCTTACTTTGTAGCATATTCTAATTCTCCTGTAATATCTCGGTTCAGACTAAAGGTCTGGTCTGGCTCCCTTTCTGTATCATCAAATGACATCTGTGGGATGTTCTTGTACCTGAGGGGAGAAAAAAAGAAATGTCAAAGAATACAAATTATTAAATTTTTCAGTGTTTTAGAACTCCCTGATGACTGCTTGACTAGCCCCAGTTCCATCAAAAGTTTAAAATTGGGATCAAAATGGCACTCTCCTGGTATTTACACATAAACATCCTTAGGCCAACTACAAAGCGAAATGTGGCAGCCAGCAGCCTTACAGGGAGACCGAAGCAGGAGCCACTTGCACAGAGTTCATTCGGGGTACTGGGCAACAGAGCACAATCCCACCTTGAAAGAAAGAAGAGAAAGAAAAGGAGATGGAGAGAAGCAAGGAAAAAGCTAGGAACCGCAGCCCAGTCCAGGGTGTCTTCAAGTGGCTTGAGATCCGGGGTCACGTGCAGGGACTGATCAAAGAACGAACTCAGCACATCCAGCCCGCACCAAGACATGAAGCAATAAAGCAGCTTACTCGTAGAAAACGCATACTTTGGCAAAACACATTAACACAGTCAAGAGATACGATCAGGCAGCTTAACACTCAAGCAGGTTTTATATCCAAAACCCACCGGAACCGCATCATATTATATTTCTTTCCCCTTTCTTCTTCTTTTTCCTTTTTCTCCTCCTACCCCTTTGGACATAGGGTCTTTCACTATGTAGCTTTGGATGTCCTAGAACTTGCTGGGTACACCAGGCTGGCCACCTGTCTCTGCCTTCAAGTGATGAGATTAAAGGCCCATGCCACCATGCCCAGCAATATTTCTTAAAGTACTACAGCTGGGGGTTTCCATTTCAAAAAGAGTGCATAAAAGACCACAAACTCATAAAAGGCTTTGGAAAGTTAAGACATATTTTTTAAAAACCCAACAACTAACAAGTTCTGAAGCACTCCACGCCATGTCACGTCAAGGTATTTCATGGACACGCTCACAAAGGAAGGGAGTTGTATCTTCACCGCAGGAAAATGTGTGTCACTTAAGGCAAGGGTTTGCTCCACAGCAGGATAATGACAGTGAGCATTCACGAGCAGCATTATGAGGCAGGGCAGCTCTGTAGTTAAACCCCAGGCTCGATCTACAGAATGACAGAGGTGCGGGAAAGCTAAGACAGGTAAATAGTGTCAAAGCACACAGGGAACTCAACTGAAGCACATAATCTGATTAAAGGACAGTCAAGGAGCTGAAAACTTCACAAAAGACATGCAAGCCGACAGTGATGACGCATGCCTGAAATCCTAGCAAAGAGGCAGAAGCAAGAAGACCCAAGGCTGAGGTCAGTCTGGGTTACACTGTAAGACCCTGTCTCAGAACCCCATAAGGAAATTAGTCAAAGAGCCAGCAGGAATATGAAAACTGTTCAGTCACTCACCAAGAAAATGCAAATCTAAGCCATGGCTACCTATCATCTTAGAATGGTTGCTACCAAAAAGACAAAGAAATTCTAATGAGGAAGAAGAGAAAGGGGACACAAAACACTGTAGGCAGAACTGCAAACTAGGGATGTCATGGAAAATCACAAAGCAAACAAACAAACAGGAACCAGAAATACCGTATGATTTAACAATTCCCTTACTCAGTAAATACCCCAAGGAAAGGAACTGAGTCCGAGAGAGACATCTGCACGCCTACTGCCATCTGCTGCTGATTATGGTGCTAGTCACCAAGTCCAACAGACTCAACCTCAGTCCTATCAACAGATGAATGGATAGAGAAAAAGTGACGTAGGTACACTATGGGTAACTATTCGGTTATAAAAAGAATAAAATCTGTCATTTGATGCAATGAAGACAAGCCTAGAGGATACTACATTCAGTGAAATAAGCTACACACAACACAATGCTACATGCTCTCACACACCAAGAAGCAAAATAGGTTGACCTCATGGACACAGGAGCAGAGAAGCGACCACTAGAGGTGGTGTGAGGACAGAGGAAGAAGCTAACTAGGACAAGATGCAGAAAGGAAGAAGGAACACCCTCTAGCAAGTACCCTGCAGTACAGGAGAGCAACTATGGCTACCAACTGACCACCAGGCATAGTGACCCAATGTCAGCATGTGGAAGGCTGGCCCAGGAAGACAGCCATGTGTTTGAGACCAGTGTGTGCCACAAAGTAAAATCCCCTCTAGAGAAAAACAAAGCAAAGCCTTAAGAAAAGCTTCTCACGGGGCTGGAGAGATGGCTCATTGGTTAAGAGCACTGACTGCTCTTCCAGAGGTCCTGAGTTCAATTCCAGCAACCATATGGTGGCTCACAACCATCTGCGATGGCCTTTCTTAATGTGTCTGAAGACAGTTACTGTGCACACATACACATAAATTAAATAAATCTTAAAAAAAAAAAAAAAAAGAAAGAAAAGCTTCTCAGGTACACCTAAGCAACAGGAGGAAACAGGAGGATCAAGAGTTCAAAGTCAGCTTCAGCTACATAGCAAGTTAGAGACTTGTTGTGTGAAGCCTGGTCTCAAAAAGAAAACAAAACAAAAATCTCCCGACAAGCATAGTGGCACACACTTTCAATCCCCAGTACTCAGGAGGCAGAGGGTCACTGAGTTCCAAGCAGGCCTGGTCTACAAAGGAGTTCGGGGGGTGGGGGGAGACAGAGATAGAGACAGAGACAGAGAGAGAGACAGAGACAGACAGACAGACAGGGGGGAGAAAAGAGGGAGGGATGGAGGGGAAGAGAGGGGAAGGGAAGAGGGAGAGAAACACTAAGCGACTATGTCTCAGAGGTTAAGAACAACCAGTGTGGGTTCTCAGTCCCCACATGGTGGCTTACAACTACCTGTAACTCAGGTTCCAGAATCCTCTTCTGACCTCTACAGGTTACTGCACATTTGTGGTACACATACATGTTTACACAGTCTCAGGCATACACACATATCCATAAAATAAAGAATAGATATAAACAGTGTCTGGAAGTCATGGAGCCACTAGCAAGGATACAGAGTGAAAATGAACTGCTTTGCTCCATAGACCATACTCTTAACCAGAGAGCTGCAGGGAGAGAACAGCTTGACCCCAGCCAGTCAACCTGCCTCAGTAACAAAGTATCCAAAAACTATCAAAATTATCAGAACATCCTCTTTCCTTAAATGATTCAACACAGAGATATGCTTTTAGAGATTTTTATTTATTTAGGTATATAAGTACACTGTAGCTGTCTTTAGACGCACCAGAAGAGGGCATCAGATCTCATTACAGATGGTTGTGAGCCACCATGTGGTTGCTGGGATTTGAACTCAGGACCTCTGGAAGAGCAGTCAGCGCTCTTAACCACTGAGCCATCTCTCCAGCCCAGAGATATGCTTTTAAAGATTTATTTTTATTTATGTGTGTTTCTGTGTGAGTGTACACCACACAGGTTGTGTGTAACCAAGGAGGCCAGCAGAAGGTGTCTGATAGCTTGGAGCTAGAATTACAGATGACTGTGAGCTATCCAATGTGGGTACAGGGAATGAACTTTGGTCCTCGCCAAAAGACAGGGACTGGACCTGGGAATTCACACTTGGTAAGTCCCCTATCAGTAAGCTACACAACCTTAGCCCCAAATTGAAATTTTTATTATTTTAAAACTTGTACAAATGTTTTCTTCTAACAGGGTGTCATTCCGTAGCTCAGTGTGGCCTGGAGCTCACTATGTGGCCCCAACTAGCCTTCCTTTCAGCAGTCCTCCTATCTTCGCCTTCTAAGTGCCGGATTATAGGCATAAACACTGGACCTGGCTCAGATTTTTTTTCTTAAGATTTATTATGTGTATATGTGTGTGCCTGTGTAGGCTTATGTGTATGTATCACATGCATGCAAGTGACCAAGGACACCAGGAAAGGATTTTGGATCCCCTAGAACTGGAGCTACAGGCAGCTGTGGGCCACCTGAGGTGTGCTGGGAATCAAATCTTGGTCCTCTGCAAGAACATGAAGTGCTCTTAGTCACTGCACCATCTCTCTGGTCCCTTCATTTCTTTTTATTACTTTATGTATATGGGTGCTTGCATGTAGGTCTGTGTACTTCATTTGTGCATCCAGTGCCCTCAGTGGACAAGAGGGTGTCAGATTTCCTGGAAATGGAATTAGGAGATGGTTGAGAGCCATCATGTGGGTGCTAGGAATTGGACCTGAGTCCTCTGGAAAAGCAGCCAGTGTACTTAACCACTGAGCTATCTCTCCACTCTTTTAGTCTGTGTATGTGTGTGTGTGTGTGTGTGTGTGTGTGTGTGTGTGTACACGCACACGTGGTATGTGCACAAAGAGGTCAAAGGTGGCTGTCAAGTGTCCTCCTTTATCCCTCTTCTCCTTATTCCCTTGAGACAGGGTCTCTCTTGGAACTTGAAACTAAGACTGACCTCCAACCATCCCACTCTCTCCACTGTGGCCACACCAGGGTTTTTAACTGGGTGTTGGGGATTTGAACTCTGATCTTCACGCTTGATGCATCAAGCCCTTGAACCCATTGAGCCATCTCCCTATCCCCTGGGATAAAATATACCAGAAAAAGCAAAAAGGCAGTTTCCCGAGGGCCTCAACCCTTGCTACTCACAGTCTCATCTCCGAGGGGTGTGAGTCATCGTCTTCTCCCATTACGATGATGCCTTTGAGCTTCACATTCCCCGTAAATCTGCCAAAATTCCAACAAGAAGGTTGTCTACCTGGGATTGAACCCGGAGCGGCCGTGTGACCCCGACAAGACCCTTCCCTCTTTTAGCTCAGTTCGCTCATCTGCCACCTTTCAAAGACCCTGACATTTCATGCCTCCAAGAAATTTACCTCAGTTATTAATTCAACAAATGCATGTTTCCAGTCTCTCTCTCTCTCTCTCTCTCTCTCTCTCTCACACACACACACACACACACACACAATTTCTTTCTCAAACCCACCAAAGGAATCCATCCCATTTCTAGAAACAGAAGTGCACTCTTGACATAACCAGTGAAGCCATCTGAAGAGACAACTGGCTACAGCTTAGTTTGCCTGAGGCAAGAGCCAAGGTGATACTTACGGAATATTAAACAGAAGCTCTTCATCTGCATCACTTTCAACAAACTGGGTGCATGGGGAGAAAGCAACAAATGCTGAGAACCCACAATTTCGGGCATCTTGCCTCCCTGTTCTACAAATTGGGTTGCAATGCAAACTGACCTGTACCACCAACCCCCGCCCAGGTCCTAATAGCTTGGAGCTGCTGAGTCTCAGTGTTCTAATCACCACCGCCCCTCAAGAAGGATTCTAATGGGGAGTTTTCCGGGCTGCGAACTCAAAGACCAGTGCTTGTGTGTGTCCTAGGGAACTTTCAAATGGCTTTCAAAGGGGTCTGGGTTCCAGGTTAGAAATACGGATCGCGACCCCAGGCCAAGTGAGGCCATCGGACAGCCATGTGGACCATTGGTCAGAGGGAGAGGCAGCAGCCCTCGCCGCCTTGGAATGGAGGCAAAGCGCCAGCCTGGCTCCTCTGGGCCTCAGTTTCCCTGTCTGTCTACCCTACGAGGCCCCGCGGTTCCGGGCCCGCCCGAGCCGCCCACCTTAGAGCGGTCGGTCCGCTCCTCCCACGGCTTAAAGACGCCGCGGCCGCTGCCCTCACGGCTCTCGTTGAGGCACTGCAGTCGCTCCAGGTCGATGCGCAGGTACAGCCCGTAGGCCAGGCCGCGCTGCTCAGGCGGCTCCTCGCGTTCGGCGGCGCAGCGACAGCCGCCCCCGCCGTGGCTGTGGCCGTGCGACATGGCGACACCGCTCGCCCGTTCGCCTGCGACTCTGTCCGCACCGCCGCTCACCCGGAGCTCACTCGGCTCCACGCAGGCCGCCAAGCGCTGCGACTGAAGCGTCGTAAAAGGCGCCCCTGCGCGGCGCATGCGCGCGCGACCCAGTGGGCGGGGCCGGGAGGAATTGACGTGGGACCTGGGCCAGTGGAGCTTGAGGCGGGCGTCGGGGATTAGTGGTACCGTTCAAGCGTGGAAACTGTAGGGCTGGGGACGCGTGGCAGGGACGCGAATCCTCCCCTCCCGAGCCAAAGCATGTGCTTTCTTCCCTAGCGGCCACCTTTCTCCGGAGTGGTGGATAAGGCGGGGCCGACAGCACAGCAAAGCTTGCCTCCTCTCTCCAGCTGACTCTTCTATCCACCCCCTACTTTCTCCTCCCGCCTCTCCTCTCTCTCTCCCAATTTCCTTACATTACTTTAGAGATAGGTTCTCATGTACCCCAGGCTGACCTCAGATGATCTATGTACCTTCAACTCCTGATTCTCCTGCCTCCAAATCTCATATCCAGGGATTAAAGGCATGCACCACCAAGGCTGGTGTTAGATTTAGTTAGTTATTTACATTTATTCCTGTCTTTCTTTCTTTCTTTCTTTCTTTCTTTCTTTCTTTCTTTCTTTCTTTCTTCCTTTCTTTCTATCTATCTATCTATCTAATCTATTGTGTGTGTGTTTTGTGTGTGTTTACATAGTTATTTACATTTATTTCCTCTATCTATCTAATCTATTGTGTGTGTTTACATAGTTATCTACATTTATTTCCTCTGTCTATCTATCTATCTATCTATCTATCTATCTATCTATCTAATCTATTGTGTGTGTTTTGTGTGTGTGTTGTTGAGGAGGAAGCCAGAGGAGGACATTTGGTGTCTTGTAGTCTTCTCTCTCTCTCTCTCTCTCTCTCTCTCTCTCTCTCTCTCTCTCTCTCTCTCACACACACACACACACACACACACACACACACAATCTCTCTCTCTCTCTCTCTCTCTCCCTCCCTTCCTCTCCCTCCCTATTAGCTCGCTGTCTAGTTCCTGGAACTATCTAGTGAGCCAGGAACTCTCTGTGTAGATCAGGCTGACATACAGTTCAATAGAAATCCATTTGCCTCTGCCCCCGGAGCCCTGGGATTAAGGGCATGGGCCTTCCTGCTCAGCATCCTCTCTTTTGATGGAGTCTCTCACTGTACCTGAGGCTCACCATTTAGACTAGGCTAACTGGCCAGCAAATTCCTGGGCTCCACCCTTTAAAGCTGGGCTTGCTGCAACTTAGGGCAGTGCTTGACTTTTACATGCCTGCTAGGGATTTGAACTCTGTGCTTTCACAGCAAGCTCTCTTAGCCACTCAGTCATCTCCACAGCCGACAGCAACTTTCTTGATAGAAGGCTACAGTCACCACCAGACCTGGGGTGCAATGCTGGATCTGCCCCTGAAAAGTTTTTTTTTTTTTTCCTCTTCTGAGACCTTTGCCTCTGTTCCGTAGGCAGGATAGTATCTGATTATTAGTTCCACTGAATAAGACTGGTGAAGACTGGGATTCAAGAACTCAACATGTAAGGCACACACACCTTTACTCCTAGCACTCAGGATGCAGAGGCAGAATGATTTTATAGTTTGAAGCCAGCCTTGTCTAACACCCCAGTCCTCGGGCTGCCATCCCATCTGATACTTCAAGAACCTTTCATTTCTATTCTGAGTACTGTGTTCACATGGAAAGACGTTCATATTGTGGATGGAAGTCAAAAGAACTGAAAGTCAGGGCTGGAGAGATGGCTCAGCGATTAAGAGCACTGACTGCTCTTCCAAAGGTCCTGAGTTCAATTCCCAGCAACTACATGGTGGCTCACAACCATCTATAATGGGATCTAATGCCCTCTTCTAGTGTGTCTGAAGGCAGTGACAGTGTACTCATATACATAAAATAAATAAATCTTTTTTAAAAACCTGAAAGTCATACTTTATGGCTGAAATGATTTTGTCTTCAAAGTAAAGCACTTACTTCCTCCTTCCTTTATCCAGAGGAGAGACTCAGAGGGGGCTGAGGAAATTATTGGCATTTCTGAAAATTCCTTTCCCCTCACAGTTGGCTTGGGAGTCCCAAAACTAGGTTGGTAAAGAACAACCCCAAATATGTTCATTCAGAAATATTTTATATGCTATTTTAATTAATGGGCAAGCTCCATTCTTCTTCAGAACAGCTCAAGGTCATGAATTATTCCTGTTCTCCCATCGAGGTCTCTAACATTTTCCTAAGTATATTACACAATTCCTCCTGTGGGCAGCTGTGTATAGGCAGAAAGTACATTATACAGTTCTTCCTGCAGGCAGTGGTGTGTGTTTGTGTGTGTGTATGTGTGTTTGTGTATGTGTGTGTATGTGTGTTTATGTGTGTGTTTGTGTCTGTATGTGTGTGTTTGTGTGTGTGTGCTTGTGTGTATGTGTGTGTGAGTGTTTGTGTGTGTGATTGTGTGTGTGTGTGTGTGTGTATGTGTGCAGATTCATTTAACCATTTGTGCCAATGGCCAATGTGGAGGACAGAAGTTGACTTTGGGGGTCCATCTCTATTAAGCCCTCCCATCCCTCCCATTCTTTTTGTAGATTTTTAAAAATTTTTGTGTGGAGTGTCTTAGAGTTTTACTGCTGTGAACAGACACCATGACCAAGATAAGTCTTTTTTTTTCAAAGAATATATACACGAATACACTGTAGCTGTCTTCAGACACACCAGAAGAGGACATCAAATCTTATTACAGATGGTTGTGAGCCACCATGTGGTTGCTGTGAATTGAACTCAGGACCTCTAGAAGAGCAGGCAGTTCTCTTAACCACTGAGCCATCTCTCTAGTCCCTACTGGTCTCTTCTTAATCACCACTAATTTCTTAGCTCCAGCTAACCAGCATCAACTGTCCCAGTGGTCTCCTCCTCTTGACTATAAAGCCAGAGCCACATGGCCAAAGCTGCCAAGTTCTGCTGCTTGCAGGAGCTGGACTATCCTCTCACCCCCGTTATGTTACATTATCACCAACTTTCTGTTTTCCAACTGGTTAACTGCCTAAGCTTGGTTGTTCTGGAACTTCATCTGTAGACTGACTTTGAACTCAGAGATCTACCTGCCTATCTCCTAAACATGTGATTAAAGGTGTGGTCCTCCAAGCCTGAATTTAAGTTTTTCTTCACCTAGAACTTGCTCTGTTCTAGTCTGGCTTTGAACTCAGAGATCTTCTTGTCTTTGCCTCCTGGGAGTAAAAGTTCATACTAAGGTTCCTGGACCTAAACTTAGCTGGGTGGGATCTTGCCCCAATTCCCTTCATTCAATTTAATATCCTCGAACACAGGATTCAGCTCCACTTCACTTCCTGGTGTCCCTTTTATACTCACACCATATATTTTGTATTTTTCTTTTCTCAACTTGCTCCTTTTCATTAAAATGTTCTTCATGAGAGTGAACTTTAGTAACCACACAAAAGAATTAAGACCAGGCTGTTTTGAGACCTTCTTTTTTCAAAGCAATTCATCTAAATCTCTTCATCTTAGCCTCAGACATAACCCTCAGACAATGGCAAAAAACAGCCACATCCCCCCTCCCAAATACCACAAAAACTGTCTCTAGGCCAAATACTGAAATTCTTCTTCACTGAACTGTTTTGGACCAGGTTAGCACAGTTCAAATCACTCTCAGTATCAAAGTCTTCCATATCCCTTCTAGGATAGCCCATTAAACCCCATTAAAGCATTCCAGTGCTTTCCAAATCAAAGTCCCAAAATCCACATTCCTCCAAAGAAAATCATGGTCAATCCTATCACAGCAATACCCGACTCCTGGAACCAACTTCTATCTTAGTTAGGGTTTTACTGTTGTGAACAGACACTATGACCAAGGCAAGTCTTATAAAAGACAACATTTAATTGGGGCTGGCTTACAGGTTCAGAAGTTCAATCCAGTATCATCAAGGCAGGAAAATAGAAGCATCCAGGCAGGCATGGTACAGGAGGAGCTGAGAGTTCTACATCTTCATCTGAAGGCTGCTAGTGGAAGACTGAGTTCCAGGCAGCTAGGATGAGGGATGAGGGTCTTAAAGGCCACACCCACAGTAACACACCTACTCCAACAGGCCACACCTCCTAATAGTACCACTTCCTGGGCCGAGCATATACCAACCATCAAGGGGGTGGGGGATGGGAGGCAGGACAGTACATATGTACACATGAGTGCAGGTGCCTGCGGAAAACAGAAAGAAAAGCTTCAGATCCCTTAGAACTGGAATAATAGTTGTGAGCACCTAATATGGTTTCTGGGAACTAAACATGGATTCCTACAGCTGAGCAGCATGTGGTAAAACTGCTAGTACATCTCTCTAGTTTTTTGTTTTTTAAGACAGGGTCTTAGGGGCTGGAGAGATGGCTCAGCGGTTAAGTACACTTACTGCTCTTCCAGAGGTGCTGAGTTCAATTCCCAGCAACCATGTGGTGGCTCACAACCATCTGTAATGGGATCTGATGCCCTCTTCTGGTGGGTCTGACGACTGCTATGGTGTACTCACATACATAAAATAAATAAATATTAAGAAAAAAAAAAAAGACAGGGTCTCTCATTGGACTTGAAGTATACTCTTTCAGCAAAAGCAGGCTGGCCATGACTTCCAAGAGAATCCTCATGACACCACAGCCCCTAGCACTGGGCCACAGACACATGCCCTAAAGCCCAGCTTTTACATAGGTGTTGGAATCTAAACAAGGATTCTACTTGTGTGCAGCAAACATTTTACCCAGGGAGCCAGCTTCCATGAACTTTGAGGGAGAGACTCTAAGTTAAGGTGATGTTCAATTTGAAGATAATGAAAATGGAGGCCGAAAGGGGTGAATTAAGCTGTCCGAGTCCACACAAGGTTAGGAAGTGACCCAGTTTTGTGGTCATCCAATAGTAATCCTGAATGAAACACATCCTTCCAGAACACCCTGCAGGGGAGAAAGGTGAGACACGCGGAAGTCATTGTGTTGAGTCAATTAGCTAGAGGCATGAACACTCACACAGATCATAGCTTTAAACATCATTGTCTCTCCGATCTGTGATTAGCTGGGTAGCTCTTTCCTGGGCTGCAGCCTTAAGTGTCGAAAGTCTGGGCTTACCTGGTAGTCTAGTTATGCTGGCTGTCATCTGGGATGATTGGGACCCACATCGCTAGCAGGGGGGATGTGAGCTTAGATACAAGATGATAAACACCACATTTCCAGGATCACATTTTTCGTTTTTAAAGTGTGTGTGTGTGTGCTCACGCACGTATGCGTGTGTGTGTGTGTGTGTGTGTGTGTGTGTGTGTGTGTATAACTCATAGGAGTCTGTTCTCCCTTTCCACCATGTAGGTCCTGGGGAATCTAACGTAGTCATCAAATTTGGTGGCAAGCATTTCTGATCGTGAACCAGGTTTTTAGCCTGATTTGTAGTCTGGTTGGTATTTGTTTTGTATTTTATATCTAATGACTCTCATTAGATAACCCAGGTTAGCCTCTTCAACTCAATCCTCTTACCTCCACCTTCTATGTACTGGGCTCCCAGGGATAGCCTGCCATACTTTTTAACCCTCTGCTTCTGTGGTTTGTGTATGATGATTCCCTAGTCAAAACCGGTTTTGTAGATGAGTCCAAATTCAAAGATGGAAAGACAGACTTTGTTTCTTAGGCTATAAAAATACCTGGGCTCTGCCCACTTCTCTTTGTTAAAACTGGGTCTCCTTTGTTATATAACACCCCAGTTAATGGCCTCAAACAACAATTAAGAATTATTATCTCACAGTTTCTGAGTCAAGAATTTGGGCATGGCTTCCTTGGGTGGCTTCTGACTTGGGGTCTCTCAGGAGCCTGAAGTGGCTTAAAGGTCCAAGGTAGAAGACTCAGGTGAAGAGCAAGTTTGTGCAAGCCTAGCTTCCTTTCCAAGTGGACCCATGATCTGACAGTCGCTGGCTGTCACTAGAGCAAGTGATCCAAGTCAAGGCAAGGTAGAAGCCACAGTGTCTTTTATGAGCTAAGCTTAGTCATCCCACACTGTCAGGTCTGAAGTGTCCCATGGTTCCATGGGGCAGACATGTTCATTCAGTGTGTGAGGAAACTGCATCATAAAGGTAGCAGAGCTCAGGAGAGGCCAACTCAGAGGTGGCTGTCATACAGGCACACATGTCACATAATACTGAAGATAAGGAGCTTGTTATTTGACTGTTGTCTGGTTCATTTTTCTAATCCTGTGATAAAAACCACGAACAAAAACAAGCGAGGGAGGAGAGGCTTCATGTGGTAGTTTGAATGACTCTACTCCATAAGGCCCCATGGCCTCATGTAGTTTGATTCCCAATAGGTGGAGCTGTTTGGGAAGGATTCAAAGGTGTGTCCTTGTTTGAGGAGATATATCACTGGGGGTGGGCTTGGAGGTTTCAAAAATACACGCCCATTCCTTTTTTTTTAAATTAATTTATTTATTACATATAAGTACACTGTAGCTGTCTTCAGACACACCAGAAGAGGACATCAGGTCTCATTACAGATGGTTGTGAGCCACCATGTGGTTGCTGGGATTTGAACTCAGGACCTCTGGAAGAGCAGTCAGTGCTCTTAACCACTGAGCCATCTCTCCAGCCCTACATGCCCATTCCTAGTTAGCTTTCTGCTTTATGTGTCCGTGGATTAAGATGTAAGCCCCCAGCTACTGCTCCAGTGCCATGTCTGCCTGATGCCATACTCCCTGTTATGGTGATCATGGACTGACCCCTCTGAAGCTGTGAGCTCCAAATACTCTTCCTTCTGTAAGTTGTCTTGGTCATGGTGTCTTCTCATGGCAACAGAAAAGCAACAAAGACCCTTGTCTTCCTTCTTGTCTTGTAGGAGTGTCTAGTACAAACATTTATTTATGGAGGAAATAGCACTGTGTATACGTGGATTCAGAGGAAACCTGACAACCGGCTGAACGTGCTTCCTCCTTCTACTACATGGGTTCCAGGAATAAAACTCAAGCTGTCAGCAAGGTCTCAGCTTGGCAACAAGCACTTCATATCTGCTGAACCATGTCACTAGACCAAATGGGAATTCTTAAGGACCTTAGGACTGCTCTGGAATGGATAAGAAATGTTTGCAAACTTCTTCTTTCTCCCATCCCTAGGGTCCACTGTAAACATTTTTGACTTTAAGGAGCGGTCAAGTTGGAGCTGGAGAGGTAGCTCAGTGGTTAAGAGCACTGACTGCTCTTTCAGAGGTACTGAGGTCAATTCCCAGCAACCACATGGTGGCTCACAACCATCTGTAATGGGGTCTGATGCCCTCTTCTGATGTGTCTGAAGACAGTTACAGTGTACTCACATACATTAAACAAATCTTTTTAAAAAGAAGCAGCCAAGTCGGGGTCCATCTTTTTCTTTCTTCTCAGTGAAACTAGAGAATGGAAACTGTTTTTAACGTTTTATTCTTATGTGTATGGGTGTTTTGCTTGAATGTATATCTGTGCATACATCCTGGTGCTCATGGAGACCAGAAGAGGGCAATGGATCCCCTAGATCTGGCATTATAGGCAGTTATGAACCCCATGTAGGTGGTGGGAATGAACCTCGGGTTTCTAGAAGAGCATCTCTACAGCTTGGAGGTAAGAACCAGATGTGGTGGTGCACAGTTTTAATTCTAGCACTGGGGAGGCAGAGGCAGGAGGATCTCTGAGTTGGAGGCCAGCCTGGTCTACAGAGAGAGTTTCAAAACAGCCAGGGCTACACAGAGAAAACCCTGTCTCAAAAAACAAAAACAACAAGCAAACAAAACAACCACAACCCCAAAACTAAAACCAAAAAAGAAAAAAAAAAAAAGGAGAGGAGGAGAAGGAGAAGACTGTTAAGATTTTGTTGCTTTTGATTTTTTTTTTTTTTTTTTTTTTTTTTTTTGTGGCATATAAGATGTAGTGGCTATTCCTGGTTGTCAACTTGACTATATCTAGAGTAAACTACAATCCAGAATTGGAAGGCTCACCTGTGATCCTGATCTTGAGGCTGGGAGATGCAAGTTTCTCACCTGGATCTTGGCATGGAGAACTTGAGGCATAGTGACTATGAATCCCAGGACACTAAGGCAAGGAGATATCTGAGTTCAAGTCATCTGGGACAAAGTAAGTCCTAGATCCAGGCCTGGTGGTACACACCTTTAATCTGGGACACACCTTCTGCGGGAGTACATAAGGACATTGGAAAAAGGAAGACTCTTTCTTGGCCTGCTTGCCTTGTGGGACTGAGCATCTGCTAGATCCTCTGACTTCTATTCACAGCTGCTGCTGACCATTGTTGGGGATTTGGACTACAGATTCTAAGTCATCAACAAATTCTCTTACTATATAGAGACTACCCCTAAGTTCTGTGACTCTAGAGAACCCTAATACATCAGGATATAGCAATAATTAACAGTCAACAAGAAGTATGAAATCACAGGTGTTCTGCTAATTGGTTCTTTTTCTTTTTTGTTCGTCTGTTGCCCAGGCTGGCTCTGTAATGTTCCTGCGAGTTCCCCACTCAAGAGCTGGATTCCAGGCTGGGGGACTCTACTCTGGCTTGGGTTGGGGGGGGGGGTTCCAACTTTTCTTGTTTTCATTTGAGTTGTGTTTGTGGAGGCCTGAGGAGGACCTCCGGTGTTCTGTTCTGCTGGTCCCTCCCCGTTCCTCCCACACAGAGTCTCTCTGGGTCCGGGGAGCTAGGCTCTCTGGTACCCCCACCGTGCGGCGGTTACAGGTGCAGCTGCCCTGGCTTTTTACACGGAGTTTTGGGGATCTGAACCCCAGTCCTCAGAACTATGTCTCCAGCCTCCACTGCACAGTTCCTTAAACAGTAGTGGAGTGACAGTAGTCCCCCAACCCCCAGGCACGTGATGAGCAACTTTCCATCCCTGACCGTTGGCGCTGCAGGCGAGAGCTACACACAGCGAGCGCTGTCCGCTGCAAACTCCGATGCAATACTTTTCACGAATTTTAGGACGACCGGCCCCAATGGCTGCCGCCCCGGAGTACCACAAGCCGGAGAAAAAGCCCTTCAAGCTCCTAGGTATCTTAGATGTTGAGAACACTCCATGCGCTCGAGAATCTATACTCTGGCTCCTTAGCATCTATTGTGACTGGCCTGGGACATTTCTTGGTGACCAGTAGAATTAGAAGATCCTGTGATGTTGGAGAGGATTCATCCTGGTGACTTTAGGATGCTGGTTCCACTGTAGGTTTCATTTTGCTAAGCAGAGGATCCAGGAAAGAATTGCCAGAGAAGGAACCAGAATCGCCCTTTGTGAATCAATCATAAATTAAAAAGACGAGAGAGAGAGAGAGAGAGAGAGAGAGAGAGAGAGAGAGAGAGAGAGAGAGAGAGAGAGATAATAATTTTTTAAAAAGTTTAGATATGGTGTCACGCAGCCCAGGCTGGTCTGAATTCACAGTCCTCGGCCTTCTGAGGGCTGGGATTACAAGCGTGGGCCAGCACACCAGGCTTAGACAGGGAATATCCTCTCCACAAAGCTGAAGCCCTCATGACCTAGTTACCTCAAAGGCCCTGCCCCCTAACACCATCACGCTGGATTTGAGGATTTCAGCTTTAGAACTAGTGGGGGAGGGGAAGAGGACACATTCATGCCAAACCCCTTGTATTGCTTTTTTTTTTTTTTAATGTATTCTCTCATATTACATCCGACTGCAGTTTCTCCCCACCCAGCCCACCTCCTCTATCCCCCGCCTCCCCAGCCCCCATCCACTCCTCTGTTTCCCTTCAGAAAAGAGCAGGCCTCCCAGGAATATCATCCAAACATGTCATATCCAGTTGCAATAAGATTAGGTGCCTCCCCTCATATAAGGCAGGACAAGGCAAAGCAGTAGGAAGACAAGGGTCCCAAAAGCAGGCAAAGAATCAGAGACAGTCCTACCCCCTGCTCTCTCTATTAGGAGTCCCACAGAAACACCAAGCTACACAACTGTTTTGTGTTTGTGTGTGTGTGTGTGTGTGTGTGTGTGTGTATGAGGGGGCAGGGAAGTCCGGTGGATTTTAAAGATGAACTGTGACATTTCTCTACTTAAACAGTTAGGGAGACTCAAAGAAAGGAGACACTCTGAGATAACCGGGACCTAGACGGCACCGAGCCGCACAGAGGATTCCGTCAGGCGCCCTGCAGCAGAAAGAGTCCCAGACTTGCCCATAGAAGAACATCTTACACTACCCCACCCCCCAAATTTTAATGTTATGAAATGGCTCCTGGAGTTTATGGTCATTTGCCCTCAGAGACAGTAAGGATGATCTTGAGAGTGGATTGACTTCCCAAGAATTCATGTGCATCCGAGATTTGTAGATGAAGATTTCAAAGAAGTTAAAAGTGTTGCCTATGTAAAAAGAGAGATGCCGTTTAGTGCAGGTGATAAGATTGTTCAGCTGCTACTGTTTCCCTGTACCAAAGGCAAAGCTGCTCCAGCAGTCAGAACAGGAGGGTTTGGAAATACTGGAAAATGTGTGTTGTGGCAAACAGTAGTTTATGATCAGAGGCCAAAATTAAAATTGCAAGTAAATAGTATTGAAAGAGAATGTTTGGTGGATACAGGAATTAATATAACTATCATTTGACGAAAGAAGGTGGAATTCAGAATGGCCACTTCAAAAGGTTTATACAGTTTCTAGGACTCAGGAAGTTACCTCAGATAAAGCCAAGTATGAGGTAGATCAAATGTGTAGGACCAAAGGGTCAAATAGGAAAGTTAATACATGGCTTACATACCCATGACTTTCTGTGGAAGGGATCTTTTAAAATAGTGGGGTGTCCAGATTAACCTTTCTGAAATCCCAGAGACAGCAATGATGGAATAAGGGGTGAAATAGTAGGCGCGCCTCAAGGAAAGTATTGATATATGTCATTAAAAACAATCCCAGGGGCTGGAGAGATGGCTCAGTGGTTAAGAGCACTGGCTGCTCTTCCAGAGGTCCTGAGTTCAAATCCCAGCAACCACATGGGTGGCTCACAACCATCTGTAATGGGGTCCGATGCTCTTTCCTGGTGTGTCTGAAGACAGCTATGGTGTACTCATATAAATAAAAATAAATAAATCTTAAAAAAAAAAAAAAAAAAAAACACAATCCCTGGCTTACCAATTGTCCAAACACAGGACATCACCCGGATTGAGTTTTCAAATATGAGGAGCCAATGTTGTAATACCAACAGCCCTCTCCTTATGACTGACTGAGAAATCAGTGTGGGTGTAACAATGGCCCTAACTAAAGAAAAACCACTGGCATTTGAGCATCTGGTGCAAGAGCAGCTGGAGGTTCAACGTATAGAAGAGTTTACCAGCTCATAGAATTCCCCTGTGCTTGTTATAAAAATGCAATCAGGGAGAAGGAGGACGTTGACAGACTTAAGAGTGTTGTAAAGGTTTGATAGGTTTGGCCACCATAGCGTCATGTGTTGAATGCTTGGTCATAGTATTAGGAGGTGTCACCTTGTGGGAGGAAGTGTGCCACTGTGTAGGTGGGCTTTGAGGTCTCCTATGCTCAGGCTTCCCTCAGTGTGGAAGACAGTCTCTTCCCGGCTACCTTTAAATCAAGATGTAGAACTCTGGGCTCCTCCAGCACCAAGTCTGCCTGTGTGCTGCCCTGCTTCCCACCATGATAATAATGGATAGAACCAGTTAGATGTTTTAAGAGTTGTCTGGGTCATGGTGTCTCTTCAACGGTGAATAGAGTAATTCAACCATCGGGTCCTTTACAACCTAAAATTTCTCTACTTTTTTTTTTTAAGATTTATTTATTTATTATATATGAGTACACTGTCACTGTCTTCAGACACACCAGAACAGGGTATCAGATCCCATTACAGATGGTTGTGAACAACCATAAGTTTGCTGGGAATTGAACTCAGGACCTCTGGAAGAGCACTCAGTGCTCTTAACCACTGAGCCATCTCTCCAGCCCTGCTCTCTACCTTCTTTATTACCTAAGGCATGGCTTCTGATAGCAATTGGTTTAAGAAACTGCTTTTTAAAAAACTATCTCCTTGCAAGAACAAGTTAGGGAAAGGTTTGCTTTCACAGTACCTACTTACAATAATGCTCCACCTGTAAAAAGGTATCAGTGGAGAATTCTTCCATAGGGAATGTTAAATAGTCCACCTTTATATCAACATTTTGTGTAACAACTGCTAGAAATAACTCACAGGCAATTGACTCAATCCATCATAATTACATGGGTAATTTTGTTGGCTCATAATAATGCAGATATTTTAGATAAAATGTTTAAGAAAACACAAAGAAGGCTGGAGAGATGGCTCAGCGGTTAAGAGCACAGACTCTTCTTCCAGAGGACCTGAGTTCAAATCCCAGCAACCACATGATGGTTCACAACCATCTGTAATGAGATCTGGTGCCCTCTTCTGGTGTGTCTGAAGACAGTGACCGTGTATTTATATGTAATAAATAATTCTTAAAAGAAAACGCAGAGAATTCTGCCATGATAGGGTCTACAAATTGCTCCTGAAAACTACGAGAGATTCTTTTTTTTTCTTTTTTATAGTTGAAGATGTTTTATTTCCTGGTTTTGGACATTCCATCATCACGGACTTCCCGCCTTCTCTTCCACAGTTCCTGGTAGTAGCTCCATGTGTTCCCTACCTTTTCTGACTCTGGCCCTTTGTGTGCTTACTCATCAGGCCTGAGTGTGACAAATCTGACAGTTCTGACCCTCCAACCTGATCGAGGATGAAGATGAGGAGGATGAGGATTCAAGTCTTCTGATAAATGGAGAGAGTGCCTCCTCTGCAAGGTTCCAGCCCACTCTCTGACTCTTTAGTTATGCTTGCTCTTGGTTTTCATGACTTTGCTGTCCAGCACGCTCTGGACATTAGTGAAATGCTTTATGGCATCAAACACAGGGATGCCTCGCACCACCAACCATATGGCATTCATGAAACAAAGTAGAACCAGAAATAAACGGGGTGGCCTAGCTGCCCCATGCTGGAATTCGTCACGTAGCTCTGTCAGGAAGTACAGCACATCCCCGTATTATGTGGCCCACAGACACCACAAGCTGTAGGACAACACGTAAGGGTTGATGGTGGAGGAAGTCAATCACTACCCATAGGCTGAGTGGTCCCCAGAGACAAGCTGTGACAGTCTCCATAGAGACGACGAAGCCATCGCTCAGGATATATCGGCTGTCTCCCTTGGAATACTCTTTCCAGAGTTGGGATAAGAAGGCTTGGTCTTCGAGAAGGATTTCACGGTAGAAAGAGAACCAGCCCTCAATCACAAGGTGAATGAATGTACACACAGCAAACCAGCACAGGGCCAGTCGACACCCAGTTCCAAGTGGGACAACAGAAGCTTGGCTAGACAACAGCCATGTGATCACAATTAGGACCCCAGAGATGGAGAATAGGCCACCCAGGATATGCCAAGTCGGGAGGTCATTAGACACGAAGTTGTCCAGTCTCAGGTGCCTGGGCCAGTGTGGGTGCAAGGGGACCATATTGGTGGTCATGTTTCTATGGGCTGCTGGAAGCTTTGGACATAAGTGGAGAAAAAAGAAACAGGAAAACCCCAGGTGGCGCGATCACGGGGCGACTTTCTAACATAGGCTTGCGACTTTCTAGGAAGACCTGCAGGCTCCCTAATAGCCATGAGAGGAGATTCTATTAACTATTTGGGTTATGAAATAAGTCAGCCAAAAAAAAATATTCAACCACAAAAGGTACAGACCAGAGGAAGTCAGGTGCAAACTCTTCTTAAGATTTATTTATTTTATATCTGTGAGTGCTCTATCTGCATGTACACCTACCTGCACGATAGAAGAGGGCATCAGATCTCCTGAGCTTCCATCTCCGGGCAAGTTGGCGGCGGCAGGGAAAAAGAAACTAAAGTTTGTATACCACATCATTGAGTTTCATATTTAGGGTTTTGGGTTCTCAAAAGCTGATTCTGTAATTACACATTTACTGGAAGTAATAGCTATTATGGGGTTACCTGTACAAATTAAGACTGAATATGTCTCCAGAAAGATGAGGCAGTTCTTCACGTTACAATAAAAAGCGCATTATGGGTATACCACACAGTCCCACAGGACAGCCAGTTGTAGAAAGATCTAGTCACACCTTAAAGGAAGTGCTTCAAAACAAAATAAAGATTCCCAGGGACTAAATAGTGCTCTGTTAAATTTAAGTTTTTTGAACGTTAATGAGAAAGGAACAACAGCACCCAAGAGACACTGGGTTATAGGGAAAAAAATGTGGAACTCAGTCAGCCTGTATACAATGAGGATATTATAACATCAGAATTGAAGCCACACGTTTGTTGGGAATGTGTTTTTTCATATTTCTACAGGATATTATCTGTGGATATCATCAAAACTGTTAAAGGTTAGGAGCAGAAGTCTCCTGAAAACCTTGGCCACTGAACCCAAGTGTGCATATATCAGTGAAAATGTCTGTGTCCCGAATTTCCCGTGACACAGCACAATTGATAGCTTAAGCACAGAGAGGGGAAAATGTAATGAGAATCCTAGAATTTATGCTTCTTTTTTTTAAAAAAAAGATTTTATTATATACAAGTACACTGTCGCTGTCTTCAGACACACCAGAAGAGGGCATCGTATCCCATTACAGATGGTTGGGAGCCACCATGTGGTTGCTGGGAATTGAACTCAGAACCTCTGGAAGAGCAGTCAGTGCTTTTAATCTCTCCAGACCCAGAATTCTTGCTTCTTAAACAAAACTGTTTTCATTCCAGGAATGGGACAGGGGCTTGCTTCATGTTGTTCACAGTAGTTGACTATGATCTGACTTGTACTCTGGGGAGGCAGGATGTGGGGATGTGAATTTGCCAGCTTTTGCAATTGTGTGACACTTGGAATTCTGGGAACTTTTCAGAGGAGATATATTGTTGGTCATAGTTTAAGTAGTTGTGTGCAAAAAATAAGAAATTAGATGTCTTAATGGTGAATCAAACTTGCCCAGAACTCATGGCTTCTCGTCATCAGGAGTAGTCTACAGTAACATCACCCATTCCCTGACCCCGCCATTCTTCATGGATCTTTTTCCTTTCCTCTCTATCCTCTCCTCTCTTATCTAGTGTGAGGTGGTTGAAAGGGTGGAAGGAAAACAGTGAAGGGTAAAAGAACCAACACAGTAACAAAAGACAAGCTACAATGGGTAACGGTTGTAATCATAGCCTTCATGATGCTGAGGTAGGCCTATCTGAGCCACATAAATGTTTCACTCTCCACCAAATATGGCTGACTACCTAGGATCCATGTCAGAACCAAGAGTGCTTCAGGACTAAAAGTTGTTTTATGCAAGGCCTGACACAGCAGATATATGCAGGATTATAGTTGAACAAATGCTGAAACTTGTGCAGCTCGGTCAGGGCCAACATGGAGGTTCTTAGCAAAATTTTTTTTAATCAGACAACAGAAGAGGGCATCAGATCTCACTACGGATGGTTGTGAGCCACCATGTGGTTGCTGGGAATTGAACTCAGGACCTCTGGAAGAATAGTCAGTCAGTGCTCTAAACCACTGAACCATTTCTCCAAACCAGCAAATTTTTATGATCTTAGAATGCAAGGGAAGAGTCAGGCTTACCTTTCACACCTGTGAATAGAGACTAAAAGCCAGAGGGGCTCAAATCTCTGTACTCTGGAAACCTGAGTTTCAAATCTTTCCTTTCTGCACCTTGAAGCTATTCAACATGGCTACATTACCGCACCTCTGAGTCATGGTTCCTAATAGACAATGAGCTTATTAACTCAGGCCTTCCAAGAATCACAAGAGAAAATGAAACAACGCAGGCCTCAGCAGTTGCTCCTTACCTGAGAATCCTCTAGGTTGTTTTTTGGGGGGGCTGGGGAGTTGTCTCTCAAACTCCTCTCTGGCCCTGCTTTGCTTTAGTAGAAACCTCAACCCTTTAAGGCTAGGCCTATAAGAAGTAAACTCCTGAGCGACTGTATTGTCTGACATAAGCAAAACAATGTCTAGGATACCAACACATTAGAATCCTGGGAGTGGCCAAGCCTTCCCAGGTGAGGCTCAGAGGGAAGGCAGCAATCTTCCTGTGGTCCCAGTGTGAATGCTGACGATATACACAACATGCCCACCTTAGCTCCCCTTTTCACCCCCAAAGATGTTTGCTACCTTAAACTGTTCCTACTGAAATTAGCTAAGCCTGTCTCCTGGTTCAGATGGGTACCATAAACCTCGCCTCCACAATCAGCTGTATACCATAAACTCGCTGAGCTTTCAGGGTGTTTCCGCAGCTCCATTAGCATGAACATAGCCCCCGAGATTGAAGCAGACGCCTTGTGATTTATATCTCCTCCCTTACAAAATGAGGAAGCTCAGCAGGTAGAATTTTTTTGCTTTTTATTTAGACATGGGATTTTTCTTTTTGTATAACTTATCTAATTAAAATATTCATCTTGTAGTTACCACAAAAAAGTAACATAGAAAATTGTATTTACATTTTGGGACCAAAATACAAATGCAGAGCAGGATGGTGCTTACTCCTGCCCCTCCCCCAATAGAGCAATAAGCCCGCGAGCCCTTGTAAGCCCCAAGGACCGCAAAGGGTTAGTCCATCGCATGTAATCTGTATGTAGTGTAGCACAGAAAAATTGTCTTTACAAATGTGACCAAAAGTTGAAAATGACTGTCTGCTTTGTAGCCATTGTGCACGGGGTGAGGGGCTGTGGGGCCAGCTACTTCCTGGGCCCCTCACTGTTCTCACCAGTCATATCCCTGACGCAGACACTCTTGAAGGGGTAGAAAATCTGGCTCTAAGTAAATTGGGTGCCTCAGAAATCTTTATGTGCCAAACCGGATGCTGACACTAGGATGGGCTGCGTGTGTCCTTTCTTCCCCTAGGCCTATAAACTCCTAAGAGGAATTAAATCATACACAACCAAATCTAAAACAGGAAAACAATAGCAAAGGGAGGTCTTGGAAACACAGCTAAGGCATAAATCTGAGGTGGTCAACACCTAAAGAGGCTGTTCTAGACAGCAGGAGCCTGGCTCCTACTACAAATGTCCCCTTGACTTCAGCTAAAAGACCTGATGTTAGACTTTGAGATCAGGCTGAGAGGTGGTATGGTGAAACAAGGAACCAAGAGAAACGATGTGTAACTTAGCAATGCCTATGTCCCATGACAACAGGGACCAGGCACAGCAACACACAGTAAGTCTGCAGGTGGGAGTTGTGGGGATGGGGTGAGCCCTAGCTTTAGCTGTCCAGGTTTCCCGTGCTCCCTTAGAGTCTTTATCAGCGTGAGCTCTCGAGGGTGCTAAAACAGACAATAGGCGCAGTGGCCTAGCTTAGCAGGCTGTCTGTCCCCTTGAGTTCATTACATCCTTCACCTGGCTCATAACCAAGTGAGCCCTGCTCCACATTTTCTGACAGCAAGGAAGTCTTCTTCCAGAACTGGCTGGCTGGGACCAGGGTGACCATCCACCCTTCCCAAGACTGCCCATCCCCACCTCTGGCCAACACTCAGAAGGCTGAATCTTCACTGAGTTCTCTGCTGGCCACAGCACACTACCGCTCCTCCAGTCCTACCAGCACCTTTCTTTCAAACAAAAGCAAGTTTCACAGCACTATAATGCTTTAAATCATTCACTCCTGGCAGGAATTCATAGAACAAGAGAATAAAGTGCTGGCTTTCAACCCCCAAATCACATTCAGAGCTAGAGAAGCCCGGCCATGTCTGCTTCCCCATAGTGCAGGGAAAGACAAAGGGTGTACGTGTGTGTACACGTGTATGTAAAATACTGAACCAGAGACTAGAAATTACAAAACTGCTGAGGTCCTACATGAATTGTCCTCCTAAGGTCCTGTCCTCCGATGAGCCTAAAAGCAGGGAAATGAGTGTGATGTGAGGATGATGTACGAAGGACTTTGCACACAGCCTTCCTTAACAAATGCTAGTGAAGAAAGAAAAGCGCCCACCAAGAAACAATAAGGGTTTCCACAGGGAGGCTCCCCTGGAGGACAGGCACTCTGCCACTCACTCACCCTGGCCCATGTTTGGGCTTCGAGTGACACACTGGCTCTGAAGATGCCCTTTTGGACCAATGTCTACTCAGAAGAGCTGACCTAGGACAAGAATGGCTTTTGCTAGGCTCATCTTACTTTAATAAAGGACCTGGAAAGTAAAAGGCTAAATATAGCAGACCAAAAAGAAAAAAAAAACAAAAAAACAAAACAAAAAACCCTGGGGGTATTATAAATACATCTGGGGGCAATATTTATTAATTAAAACTATGTCTTATAGTTTACAAAGATGCTAATTAGCAACAAAAGTATAACTGATCTTAAAGTCCTCAGTAGGACTGAGGCTCATACTGTCTTCAGAAATCTGAAGTGTGCTACAAGCAGGGTACAGGGCTGAGGCACACAGGGGGACACCTGGAACTGTGCAGGAGTCAGAGGCCAAAAGTTCCATGAAGCAAAAGATACGCGTCTTCTTCTGTGGACATCCTCTTCTGTCCCACTGTCCCTGTATTCCTGCTTCCAGACTCAACCTCCAAGGCAAGTCCTGCTTATCGTCGGGAGAATCTGTTCTTGAATGCTTTAATGGTCTTGGCCATCATCGGAGCAATTTCTGTGAAGAAAAAGGAGCCAGCTACTTCAGATTGGTGGCAGCACAGACATATGCCACTGTGGTTTATAGCTAAGCCAGGATAAGTTTGCTTTCCCTGGCTGTGAACCTCACCTCCACAAACAATGAACTAGCAGGAACCGTTTGAAAAAGCTGCCAGAGAAACCCCATCATGAGGCAGACTCTGACAGACCCAGTAGGTGCAGAACCACCAACATCTCTTACACCACAGCTTCCAAAGACTGGCTGCTGTGCTCACGGATGGCTTAAGAGACAAATTTGAGTCTCTGCTGACTTTTGGGGCCATATGACAATTTAACTTTGCAACACACACATTCGTTCAATAGTACCCAGACCCTCCAACCTCCCAGAGCAGCACCTGGTCTCATGACGTGCTAATAAGCATGAAACACCTGAGGAGGACTAGCCTGTCCTTGGCTGGTGATCACTGCCCAGTTAACATCTGTGTCAGGATCCCCACAGACCCACAACCCTGCTTCCACCAAAACTGCTTACTCTTCACAGCTGGTTTCCTGGGATCATAAGATACAGAACTGCTGGCCACAGGAGCTAAGTGGGCACTGCTGGTACTGGGCCCATCGTAGGACAGCTCCTCAGGGCTGGAGTGGAAGTTGCTGCTGCTGCTGTTACTGGCAGGAACATGGCTGCTTCCTGTTGTATATGGTGCTGGCTTAATCCTGCAATACAGAACAAAGCTGACAACTAGCTGGGAGCACACAATCTAAACAGCTGTTGCTGGGTGATTCCACTGTGGCTCTGTGCAGTGGGCCTGGTGGGCTGAGTCCTGGTGAAGATTCAGATACAGCTGTTAGCCCTTTATTGAGAGTGACAGTCACACTAAGTTTTTCCTGTTAAACTGTCAGTCTATAATTTGGAAATGCTCACCTGTCCAAAAAAAATCTAGGCACCCTGGAAATTTGTTTTGTTTTGGTATGTATGTATATGCAGATGTGGGTACCCATATGTTCATGTGGAAGCCAAGTCAACCTTGGGTGTCATTTCTCAGGAGCCACCTAGTTATTAGACATTCTCTTAGCAGACCTAAGCACAGGCTGGGCTGGCTGGTGATTCACCTGCCCAGCACAAGGATCCCAAGTGCACATCAACCATGTGCCTGTTGACAGGTTCTGAGGGTCAAACTGGTCCTTAAGCATCTTATTAGTAGCAGAGATACATCTTCAACCCTACAAATAGTTTTGGAGTTTGAGGAAAATGAATGCAGAAGGGGCCTGTTCTCTACATAGGAGAACACATGTAAGAAACAAATAATCCACATAAGCAGTAAGCCAGGACATGAAGGCAAAGAGAAAGAGTGCAGATCCAGTACAAAGTAAGTCACTTCAGGGTAGTGATCACGCAGCAGAGAGAACTTACCTGACTTTCTCAGGGACAGCTGCTCCCCCGGTTCCAAATTTCTCCTGCCTCCGTCGGACATCTCTCGGTGGCTTGGCCACAGAATTGACAAAGGCCATCTTTGCTTGTCGTCCTGAGTAGAAATAACATTAATATTTACATTCATAATCAAAGGTAATGCTCCCAATATGAGAGTCTAGAGCAGTGGTTCTCAACAAAATGTGTACCTTTTAATATAGTTCTCATGGTGTGGTGACCCCCAGCCATAAAATTATTTTTATTGCTATTTCATAACTGTAATTGCTACTGTTTGTTATGATGAGGTAAATTTGTGTTTTCCAATGGTTCTAGGCAACCTCTGTGAAAGTGTTTTGAACCTTCAAAAGAAGTCACAACCCACAGACCACTGGTCTAGAGCTTTCTAAAGTTCCAAACTAGGGCTCATCAGGTCCTGTGAGCCCGCTCTCTGAAAGCAGCCTGTGGCAAGTGACTCAGCCACCCACCTGGCTGCCCCTACCCGGCTCCACGCTTCTGTTACCTTTTGGCTTATTGGCATGTGCAGACCGGATGTTGTTAGTGAGCAGGCGTAGCCGCTGCTCTCTGGCATCCTGGAGCCTCAGGTACATCTCCCTCCAGGACTCATACTCTTCTGGTCTTTCTTCCTTAAAGTCTCGGTGACAATGAACTTTCCACAACTGATCTGTTTCCTCAATTAATACCTGAAACCATGACCAAGACATCACTTCTATACAACTTTCCTACATACCTCCCTTGTACCTACACATGACCCAATGCCTAATGGAATGGGGGAGGGAGGTTGATGCAGTAGCAGTAGTTACAGTTCCACAGTACTAGGAAGCAGGCAAATTACTAAATTAAAAAAAAAAAAAAAGAAGAAGAAGACAGCAGGTAGCAGGGGTGGTAGTTGCTCATGCCTTTAGTGCCAGCACCTGGGAGGCAGAGAGGCAGAGCTAGTGGGTTTGAGTTTGAGGCTAGCCTGGTCTACACAGTGACTTCCAGGAAAGCCAGACTGTCTTAAAAATAAAACCACAATATATATACATACATACATACATACATGACCCCGAACAATCAAAACAAAGAAGGATCCCAGGGGTAGGCACAAAAAATATACTTGTTTAAAGGCCCAGACATGAAAAACCAAACATGCCCTCTGACCTGCCCTTCAGCCACAGCAGATCCAGAGACAACGCTACCTTTGGAAACAGAGCCAGGAAGGTACACTGTTCCCACTTAGGACACTCACATGATTGCATTCTTCTATTCGGTAGAGCTGATCAGGCGTGCACCTCTCCAAGACAGGTTCAAGAAGAGAATAGGGGACTCCTCCCACTTCAAATATAGCTACAGAGAAACCAGAGGTGAGAAGGTTGAGTGCTGAATGGCAGCCAAGCTCCCAGTGACAAAGTCCCAGTGTAGCAATGTGATTGCGAGATGGGTGACTCACAGTCGATATTATTCTTCAGCACCCGGATACACTGCTGGTGCAAGGTCATCATTTTGGGGAGATAGGCACACTTGGAACCCGAATACACCTGCATCTTAGAATTCATTCTGCGTCCTGTAAACCCAGCTTCTTCTTCTTCCTGGGGTGAAGAGAACGCTGTAGAAAGAAGAAAACCAGTGAGTCACAAAAGGTCTATACCACATGGTGAAGAGCTTCACACGGCAGCTCACCACTTTCTGAAATTCAACCAAAGGTTCCAACATCCTCCTCTAGCTCCTTGGGCACCACACACACTTGGTGAATAGACAGAGATGCTAGCAAAACACTAATGTCGACGAGATAAAGATATAATCTTTAATCCTAGCACTCGAAAGGCAGAGACAGATGAATCTGAGTTAAAGCAAGCCTAGTCTACAAAGTGAGTTCCAGGCCAGTCAAGGCTACACAATGATACCCAGTTTCAAAAAAATAAAAATAAATAAAAAGATGTCCAAAATTACCTTTTCGCTTTGGCTGAATAGAGGGAATCAACTCGAGGGACGGAAGGGGGCGGTAGTTGGCTTGAATGGCAGGTAAGGGGATGTCTGGCAATGCTGGCAGCACGTCAGCAGGGACCTGCAGAGAGAGTGCAGAGCCCACCCTGTAAACACAGCTTTCTTCCCTGCAGTCAGTTAAGCAAGCACACTGCACAGGCAGGAGACAGAGGAGTTACCTTCCGTGGTCTCATGGGGTCGGCTCCAGCTGGCTGCAGCTTCTCTGACTTGTTCTCATTCACCTTGGGTGATTTCTGAGCCGAGTTCACGTTTTTACTAGTGCTCTTAGAGTCCTTTCTTTTAAGTCCTTTTTCTCCAAGTGCTGTACTGGAAGTTTTCACAACCTTCTTTTTTTTCTTCCGGGGCTGGTCATAGCTGAGGTATGACTCAAATGACATCGTGGGCTGCTCAAACTCATCATCCATGTCTGTCTCCTCTACTTTAGGGAGTGAGCTTGGTGACTTTCGATCTGAGTTAGTTCTTACTTTCCCCTCCTGAGCCTTCAGGTTGTTGGGAACTTTCTCCTTGGCTTTGGGCAATGGGTCTCCTGTCCCTCGTCCTGAGTCCACACCATCTATACTCTGCTTGTTTTTCTCAGACTTGGTTTTCTCAGAGTCCTTGTGTTTGGGCTTTTTAAAGTGGTTGTCTGAAGCAACATCTAAGGCAGGTGACAACTTCTTCTTTAGACTGTTGCCTTCTCTGTCCTTCTCTTTCTTGACAACACTAGAGGGCAGCTTCTCCTTGGCACTGTCCCCTGAGAGTAGCCTTCGGCTTTCCTCTTTGGAAGAGGCTTTGTGTGACTTTTCTCTGCCCACGGCAGAGATTTTCTCATCCCCTCTGGCATCCACAGAGCGTTTCTCCTTGTGGGAAGATTTGTGCTGCTTGTTTTGGCTAACAGCCCCTTTCCCTTGGTTTTCACCCAAGTGACTAACCCCTAATCTGTCCTGAAAGGTGTTACTGTGGACTTTTCCAGGCTTCTGGTGTGAGACGATGGGTTCCTGGTCCTCCTCTGGGGACCTGGGGAGGTCTGTATACATTTGATGAGGACTTGAAGGTGGAGGGGATTGAACATGGCCATAGTCAGATGACTCGGGGTCTGAAGAATATGGTGGTGACACTCTGTGACACCTTTTCCTTTCATCTCTCCTTTCGTGACTGTGAACCACACTGTGAGGCCTTTCAGGCTCAGAAAGTTTTTTGTGTTTTTTCTGTCTGTGCTCAGGGCTGTAGGACCGGCTGCCAGAGGCTTTCCAGCTTTCCTGGTAGTTCCCTTCCATCTCTTCTTCCCTCTGAAGAGCATCTCTGGGACGCTTATGAGAATTGTTCTTCTCAAAATCCTGATCCTCAGTCTCATTATTTCTAAAATAAAAGCAAAAGCAGAAGCAGATCTCAGCATAAACCTCTTTAGACAAAGTCACAGATCTTGACCTCAGCCATGAAGGGGGTACATCTACCATCCAAAAACTTGGGTGGTCAGTCAGGACAATCAGAAGTTCAAGGTCATCCTCTACTACAAAGCAAGTTCAAGGCCAATGGGCTACAGAAGACCTTGTCTTACCACAAAACAAAACAAACAAGGACGAGACCACAAGTGGTGCCTCACACCTATAATCCCAATACCAAGGAAGCTAAGACAGGGTTGAAGAATCAGATATTCAAGGTCATCATGTTACATAGCATGTTCAAAGCTAGATCAGATTGAGCCACAGAATGAGACCATGTTTTAAAGAAGATATTAAGGCCAGCCTGATGGCTCAGCAGACAATATTTGCCATGCAAGCCTGAAGACCTGGTGTCAGAAGAAAACTGACTCTCTGAAATCATAGCCAGCCATCTCCACCGTTAGTATGTGAGTCTGTGCTCAATACACAGCATCAAGCCACCAAACAAAACAAAAAACACCCAATAAAATGTTAATGTTTGTCATTAAAAAAGAATTGTACTCTGGCATGTTGGCCCATTTCTTTAATTCTAACACTCACTGGCACAGGCAGGCAGATCTCTGAGTTCAAGGCCAGCCTGGTCTTGAGTTCCATGGGCTATAATAAGAGACTTTGTCTCAAAAACCAAAACCAATCAAACAAACAAAAAAAAATTTAAGAAAAAAATATTTGGGCTGGAGAGATGGATGGCTCAGCTATTAAGACCATTGGCTGTTCTTCACAAGGTCCTGAGTTCAATTCCCAGCAACCACATGGTGGCTCACAGCCACCTGTAATGGGATCTGGTACCCTCTTCTGGTATGTCTGAAGACAGCTACAATGTACTCATAAATAAATAAATCTTAAAAAAAAAAAAGAAAGAAAGAAAGAAAAAAAGAAAAAAGAAAAAGGAATCAGAGATTTAAAAAAATTTTGCTTGCATTTTGACATATTTATTTCAATGAGACGACTGCACCATGCACATATGGAGGCCAGAGGACAACTTTTACAAGCCAGAGCTCTCCTCTCACCACATAGGTTGCAAGGACCAAGGTTATCAAGATTGGCAATAGGTGCCTTTACCTGGCCATATACCTGGGCCTTTAAATAAATTACTGATACTTTATTATATATTCTACAGTAACCTACAATTATCATGGGTTGCTTTTATAATCGAGGTGACATAGTTAATTGGACATGTGAAGCAGAACAAGCAGAGAAGAAATGTTCTTACCGCTCTACTGGAACCAGCTTCTTCCACTGGGCCACCAGGTCTCTGGCAAAGTTTCCCACTTGCTCATGTTTCCGAAAGCTATTCACTGTTTTCCCTACCCCAGTCTCCTACAAATGTAACATAGAAATTGATTGAGAATTCTGAAATGAAGAGCATGGTTTTCTGCAGAAGTAAAGCCTCCTGTTAAAGAAAAGCAACAAATACTTCCCTACTAAAACACCTAAGCTTTATGCTAAATTACTTCATGCTCTATGCCTAGGTGTTTGACACAAAGTACTAAAGCCCACAGGTTTAGAGAAGGTCATCAAAAATAGCCCAGAAACATAGAATGGATGGATAGGGGTTTGATCCGCATGCTTTCCCTGAGTCAGTGGAAGTGCTCATCATAATCTCGGGCTGGAGAGATGGTTCAGTGGTTAAGAGCACTGACTGCTCTTCCAGAGGTCCTGAGTTCAATCCCCAACAACCACATGGTGTCTTACAACCATCTGTAATGAGATCTGATGCCCTCTTCGGGTGTGTCTGAAGACAGCTACAGTGTACTTATATATAATAAATAAATAAATCTTTAAAAAAAATCCTTAAGAAATTTTTTTTTTTGAAAAGACAGGGTTCAGTATGTATACCAGGCTGGCCTTGAACTCAGACTCATCTAAAAAGGCACACACAACCATAAGGCCTCGAAGTTTCCTAGAATTAGAATCTATGAGTAGAAGATGCCAAAGTCAATATTCTTTTTCTGCATTAATTTTTTAAAAGATGTTACCATGTATATGCTTTGCAGTTAAGAGAAACTACTGCTTTTGTAGAGGACCAAAATTCAATCCCAACACCTACATCAAGTAGCTCCCAATTGCCTACAACTCCAATTTGAGAGAATCTGAGGTCCTTTATTCTCCTTGGGCATTTAAATACTCATAAAGTCACACTGGCACATACGCATAAGTAAAAGAATAAATCTTTAAATTTTGAACTAAAAATTTTGAACCAAAATTCAAGCAACAAGAAATAGCCATGTAGCTTAGCTGAGGACACTTGTGTATCATGCACAACAGAGCTTCTTCCCTAACTAACATCATATCAATCTACTTTCTGTCTATGGACATTTCATAGAAACGGAATCATACAGTATATGCAGTGTTTTGTATCTGCCTTCTTTCACCTGTAAAGCCTCTCCTCCCTTCTACCCTCTCTCTAGTGAGAAACATTTGAAATACAGTCACATAATATTTACAATTAAAAAATTCTTACCAATGTAAATAGAGATTTCAATAAAAAATTATGAAAAAAGACTTACCACAAGAATGTCTACTGTGATAGGTAAAATGGAAAGTTTCTTCAAATATTTCAATAGCTGCAGAGAGAATGAAAAAATATTAATTTCTATAGTCATGCCAACCTTCTCTGAGGCAGATGATACTATCTGGTGTGAGCTATGTGCTTGGAATGATGCTCTTCATAGTAACAACTGTGGGTGCTATCTGTATCTTAAAGTGTGAAAAAAGGCTCAGAGATGCTTGGACACTAGCCCAAGACACAACTGGTACAAGATTTACTTTAGTCTATATGGTTTTAGAATTTTGACTTTCTTTGAGTTTTTAAAAACGTGTGTGTTATATACACATGTAATGTCTGTGGAGGACAGGACGACTAAAATCATGCTGGGCATGGCGGTGTATGCCATTAATCCCAGCACTGTTTAGGTGAGGGGAGGTGGTCAGACTAGTCTAAATTGGAACCCAGTCTCAACCCAACAATCATTGCCACCTCCTTTGATGCTTGGTTTATCACTGGCCTGGAGCTCACCAATTAGGCTAAGTTCACTGACCAATGAATGAATTTTGGGACTCCTCTGTCTCTGCCTCTCCAACACTGGAATTAGAAAAGTGTGACATCATTACAGCATTTCTACATAGGTGAAGGGGATTGAACTCAGGTCTTAATGCTTCTGAAGCATGTTACCAAATGAACTACACCTCCCAATCCCTCTTTTGCAACTTTTAGGGTTTCTTGTTTATAATACTTGAGATTGAAAATATTAATTAACTATGCTGACAAGTGCTCTACTGCCAAGCTACAATAACCTAGCCTTTTTACGTTTAGAGACAGCCTCACTAGCTTACTCAGGCTTGGCCTTGACTTCTGAACTTCCTGCCTTAGCCTCTGGAAGAGCAGGGTTATAGGACTATGTCACCAAGCCTGTCTAGATTATGTGTTTTTAACTACTTTCTTCTCCAAGGGGGAAAGAAGAGACAGAGAAGTGAATTAAAACTCACTAAATGGGATTGGGGAAATGACTCATTGGCTGCTCTACCAGAGGACCTTTGTTTGATTCCCAACACTCACGTGGAGACTCAGATCATCATAACTCTAGTTCCAAGGGATCCAATACTCTCTTCTAGCCTCCAAGGGCACCAGGCATGCATGAAGTGCAGACATTCATGCAAGCAAAACATCCATACACAAACTAAATAAATAATAATCTGAAAAACCCTCAGTAACTGTCCTGGCATGGTGACTAATGTCTATAATCCCAACATTTAGGAAAATGAGGTAGAAGGATCACCCTGGGTTCAAAGGTCATCTGGGTTTCAAAGAGGGAGAAAGATCCTGCCCCTCCCCACAAAAACAAAACAAAACAGAAAAAAATCCAACACAGCTATCAGCAACTATCACTTTGCAGAGGATTGTGAAAAGTAGCAAGTTTAGGGAAATCATCTACAGATTTGATACATATAAAGCAAAACAAGAACTCCAAAGGAAAAGAAGATCTTCAAACCTCCTGAAGAGCTACAGTGTTTAACAAAACTATCTTCACACAAATGGGAAGCCAAGATCAATCTGAGTCACCGGAGTCAGAGTGCTTTGCTGTTAATAATGACCAAACATGTCTGGGTAGATCAGAAAGATTTGGGTTTGCCATTTCCTTTCTAAAGTTTCTAAAAACTAGGTCAAAACTGGTAGAGCAGAGCTCAAAATGGAGTGAGAGACAGTTTCTTGCCTGATCATGTGCAAGTCAGTAACCTCCCTGAACCTTAGTTACTTCATCTGCAAATCTAAACTAGTGTCTCCATTTGCTGCAAGCTGTGAGGATTATTGGGACAAACCATGTGCAGTGCTTAGTCATGGTGTCTGCAACACCATAAAAGTTAAACATGTTCATCCCTAATCATTGCTCTTTCCACATTCTACCCTTGATCCTAGACCAGATACTGCTCAGGCAATTCCTACTTAATTCCCAACGGATGTCAGGATTGGCTAAGTCTTTTGCTAAGAATGGGTATGTGATATAAACACTTTCCATATAAGGGAGTGTGGTAGTTACAGCAGTGTAAAACAGATAACTGAGCCAGCTATGGTAGCACACCCTTGTAACCCAGCACTCAAAACTGCCAGCCTGGGCTACATATTGAGTAGCAGGTCACAGTACAGGGCAAATCCTCACTCAAAAGCAAAAACATGGAGCTTGAGAGATGAGTCAGTGGTTAAGAACACTAGTTGCTCTTCCAGAGAATCCAAGTTCAGTTCCCAGTACCATCTAGCAGATTACAGTCACCTGCTATGCCAGCTTTAGAGCATCTGATGCCTCTCCTGGCTCTGGGAACACCCATGTACATGTGTACAAATTTTACAGGATACTGAATATATTAGGTTATGTGCATATATATATATATATATATATATATATATATATATATATATATATATATATATATAAAATAGATGTGTAACTATTTCAATTTTTAAAAAGTCAAAACTCAAAAGCTCAAGAGATGGCCCAGTGGCTAAGAGCACTGGCTACTCTTGCAGAGGACCTGGGTTCAGTTCCCAAAACCCATATGATGGCTCACAGCTGTCTGTAACCCCAGTTCTATACGACCCAATGCCCTCTTCTGGCCTTCATGGCCACCAGGCACACATCTGGTAAACATACATACCTACAAGTAAAACTCATACACATAAAAAATAAAAATGCTTAAAAAAAAACATAAAATGAAATAGATAACTGGCTGCCTTCACATTTAAATATTAGACAGCAAAACTTGCTCTTTGTAGCTCAGGCTGTCATATTACTACAAGGTGGAGCAACAAGTATGTTTTTCTGGTCATTCTACTTCCATAATTACTTAACATGGTCTCTAGGCAGAGCAACTGGATCACAGGTGACAATCTTGTTTGACTGGGAATAAGAGGCCCAGTGGTTTATCTGGGGAATATGAAACTTAATGGAGTAAAAAAAAAAAATTACACTTAAAGTCTCCATTTCCCCTATGATCTGACTCAGGAACCATTATGCAAAGGCTAATGCAAATAACATTTTCTCAAAGGGAAATCTGGAATTGCTGTAAAGAGTTAAAATGGGTAGTTCTCCTCTAATGTGAACCCCAAGAAGGGGACAACGTTTCAGGTCCATCCACCATGTGCCTGGAACCATATGTCTGTCTCATTTGACCCTGTAGAGTGGGTACTGTTATATTGAACCTCGGTCCAGGGAGGTTCCATACTTCCCTAAAAAGCCAAGAAACAGTTCAACTAACATTGCAGTCCTTAAAAGAAAAGAGAATCACACCTAACTCATGCACGTTGCATGGAGGAAAGCAGGAACTCTTCCTCAGCACCATGCTACTTGACAGCTTACAGTTCATGTGGCAAAGGAGGTCACAAGAACAGTTACAGGACCACTACATAGCCAACATAGGAGTGGAGTCAGAAGTCAAAGAGGATGTGCTCATCTCAAGGCTTTACACTAACTGGCAAAGTGCGTGCTGCCTTTGTTTACCTTTGGGCTAGCAGACAATGAAAACTCTGAGGTTTTCACGCTGATTCAGCCCAATATAAGAGAAAAAGACTTCACCATCCCCAGTTTCCAGTAAATTCCAAGAAGAAAGGAAGGAATAAGAAGCAGAAAGTACTGTGGGTGTCCTCAAGTAGATGGAAACTTGTGTTGTCAACCCAAAGTAGCATCTAGAAAGCCAGCAAAAACTGGTAACAGGTAACAGAAATAACAAAACCTTACACAGTCCCATGCATAGGAATCTCGGGTTCTCCTGCCCACTGCTTGCAGCCTTAGGGTTAACCAGTTCCCCCCAACAGTCACCTCCTCATTCTTTATGTACAACCAATCTGTGAGCTTCAGTTTTCACACTTAAAACCTAACAAACTAGACTGCTAACTTTATCCAATCAATGATAGGAACAAGAGCTAAGTCATCTCCCAGGATCTTCTCGAACAAGTGAGCCTAGAGCTTGGATGAATGTAGGGTGAATACAGTTAATTTACACTTAAAATACCAAAATCCAATAGCAGGGGTCCCAAAAACACAGGTGTGGAATCAGCCTTTTGGCTAATAATGGTCTGGAAGCAAGATTTGGTTGCAAATTCAATACTGCTCTATAATCATCTTACCACTTCAAGAACCTGTGAGAGCTTGCTGTGTTAAGAGGAGGTTGGAAAGCCAGCGTGGCCGGCTTGCAATTTTCTTTTTGCAGTCAGCGTGTTTCTGAATATCGATGTTTCAAGTCTTTTGCACAGGGGTCTCTCAACATTTTCCTCACCTCCATATTGCTCTCTTCACAACACATTCAGTTCTCCCTCCCCAGTGGGTAAAGAAGCCAGGAGCTCACAAAGCTGCTACTGAACTATATCCCTAGGCTGAAGGTAATTTTCTATCTGGGAAATGAAAAGCCAAATAGGGCTGTCAGAGGTAGAGGGCTTGCCTACTAGTGTTAGCCTGTGAGTCCCTGCCAATGCCACAAACTCCTACCAAATACAACAACAAAACACTAAATTCCCTTTGAAAAAATTACTAGGAGTTTAAGGAAAGTTACTTTTCTACCTTGACATTTCATACACAAATAAGACCATTCCAAAATTTAAATTCTAATGAGAGGAGGGAAAAAAACTACAGATATTACATGGAGGGTTTTTACTTTTTTAATCTGATGGGTGGAAACGACCAAATGAGGGTTGGCTACTTTAAGGTCAGTCACAAATCTTATAGTGTTCAGGAAGGCAATCTGGTACTTAGAAATAATGACCATTTATTAGATGCCCACAAAGGGTTATTGTAAAAAGAAACTTGTAAATATGTCCGACTGAAGGTCCCCAAGGCCTCCATAGAAAGGAAAACACAAGACAATTGAAACATTTACGTTTTAGATGATGTGTAACACAAGTTTCTGAAGAAGTATATCTCTGAGCTGAATAAGGGGAGTTAAAAAGTGGCCTGGAGGTGAGAGGTGGTGTGAAACCTTCAAAAACATAGAACCCTCTCCGTGACCCACTAGGAATAAGAGTGAATGGAGTCCTTGACTGAAAATTCTGAAAGATGGCGATTCACACACACAGAGCACTTGGGTCCAGCTGGTATTTCAGGAAGAAACTAAAGAAGCAGGCTGAGCAGAGAACTCCCCCAAAGTCTAGAGCTGGTGCCAGATAGGAACCTAGATTGCACGTATAAGTCCGCTCGCTGCCTCGCTCCATTACTTCCTCTTGCCCTCAGCCCGCTGGACACTTCACCTTTTAGGAACCTCAGGCCCAGGCTAGAATGCTGACAAGCAATGTCACACCCTTCTGTGTTTTCGGCCAGAGACTTCAGTGAAAATGATTCTAACTCCCACCATACCCTCTCCTAGAGCACGGAGAAGCCCGGCCACCCGGGGACCAGGAGGGGACACAATGTATTTAAGATAACAGTTTCTAAAGAAGAAGCAACAAAGTAGTCAAGTGCACTTAAACATGGTTCCTCATCACAGCCGGATTCCAGTATGTCAGAGGCGTGTAACAGGCTCACGCCCTCATCAGGCACCGGAGATCCAGGAGCAGAGCTCAAAAGCCCAAGGCGTTCTCCGTTTTCTCGGTTAAAGGGCAGGGGAGAGAACAGGGGTCCTCAAGCACGGCCGCAGGACCCCCAACCAGCGGACAGAGTCGCTCGGCTGGGACGGGGAAACAGCTGGCGCGACTGCCCGAACCCCGGGTAGAGCCGAAAGGCCCGGCGGCCCCTCGAGTCCTCAGTACCCAGCCGGGGGGCGCCCACCGGCTGCGAACTCCTCGCTGCCCCGCGCCGCTCCGTGGGGCCTGGCTTCGGGTCCGAGAACCCCATCTCACCCGGCCCGCGACCGTTACAGGGCCCGCGCCGCGCCCAACGCCCGCCCGCGCCGCTCACACGCCCGCCACTCACCTTCTTGGGATCCGGGTTCGCAGCCAGGCGCGCCTGCAGCTTCTCCACAACTTGGAGCGCCGACTCCGCCGCCATCGCTGTCACTGGCGCGGCCTCCTCGCCGGAACTGGGCTCGCGTCGCGTCCTCGGGCCGCAACTCCGCCCTCCGTGAGGCCCCGGCGGAGACGGAAGCGCAAATGGTCCCTTCCGGGCTTCAGCTGGGGGGCGTATGGGGAAAAATTCAGGACCCGCCCCCGCGCCAGACCACGCCCACATCATCACCGCGATCTGTCCAACTCAGCATAGGTCACGTCCCCGTCACGCCCAGCCCAGAGCTACGCAAGCAGCCACGCCCCCAAGAATTTGTGTCATTGCAAAGCCGCTGTAATCTGCAAACCACACTGCCTTTAATCCCACGCACTGTTCTCCCAGTAACACCTTCATTTGCACATGACCGTGGTATCTGTGTTTAGGGTCCGAAGCGGCCCCAGGGACTATCCTGGTACCCTTGGAGTGGAAGGAACTGATTCAGGTAAATTATCTGGCTTCCACCTGCAAGCTGTGACACACCCACGCAATAGAGAAATCGTGTAATTTTAAAGTAATTTAACGGTATTGTAATTTTGGGAGAGCAATCCAGGCTATCTGGTTTCAAGGCAATTTGAAACACTGGAAATAAAAATAACACATTATCAATCATCTTGTCCTCAACAGCAGGAGCAGCCTTTTTTTTTACAGATTGTTCAAATAATTGTTTTCTTGCTCTGTCTTTCTTTCTTTCTTTCTTTCTTTCTTTCTTTCTTTCTTTTCTCGAAAAGGAAAGGGTCTCTCTGTGAGGCTAGCCTTGGTGGTCCTGAACTCACTCTTTAGACCAAACTGGCCTTAAACACAGAGATCCACCTGCCTCTACCTCCTAAGGACTGGGATCAAAGTCGTGTGCCACCACCACCTGGCTTCATTTAATAATAAATTAAACCATAATAAATACAAAATCATAATAAAAGCTTACCTGAACCACTTGAGACTCTTAGCATGTCAAAAAAAGTAAAAAAAAAAAAAAAGGCTGAAGAGATGGCTCTGGTATTAAGAGCACCCAGGCACCCAACGCTCTTGCAGAGGACCTGAGTTTAATCCATCTGTGATGGTTGCTTATATTTGGCCAAAGGAGTGGCACTATTAGAAGGTGTGGCCTTGTTGGAGGAAGTATGTCACTGAGGGAGTGGGCTTGGGGAACCTTTGAGCCAGCCCCAATTAAATGCTGTCCTTTATAAAGCTTGTATTGGTCATGTTGTCTGTTCACAGCAATAAAACCCTAAGACAGGGACTGTTGTGATAGGCCCGACCATGCTTTTGTTTGGAAGAATGTGGATTTGGGACTTTGGAAAGCACTGGAACGCTTTAAGTGGGGCTCAATGGACATATCCTAGAAGGAATATGGAAGATTTTGTTACTGAGAGTGATTTGAACTGTTTGGACCTGGCCCAAGAGGTTTCAGGGGAGAAGAATTTCAGTATGTGGCTTAGAGAATATTTTGGTGAAGAATGTGACTACTTTTGGCCCTTGTCTGAAGAGTCTGCATGAATCTAAGATAAAGAGACTCAGAATAATTGCACTGACAAAGAAAGTCTCAGAAATGCCTATCATAGACTTTTTTCTCTGGTTAAGTCTGATGAAGAGCCTTTTAAACAAACATAGCAAGCTGATAAAAGAAAAATATAAAATATATGGTTTGAGTATTAAAGGGACACCAGGAAGTGAAATGGAGCTGAATCCTGTGTTCCAGGATATTAAGTTGAATTAAAGGAGTAGTGACCTGGGGCAAAAATTCCAGCCAACTAAATTTAGGTCTAGGCTCTGTGGTACAAGCCTTTAATCCCAGGAGGCGAAGACAAGCAGATCTCTGAGTTCAAGGCCAGCCTACAATAGAGCAAATTCTAGATAAAGAAAAATGTATTAAATCCAGGTTTAGAGGACCACACCTTTAATCCCAGTGTTTAGGAGACAGGCATTCAGATCTCTAAGTTCAAAGTCAGTCTATGTAGCAAGATGTAGGACAGCCAAGCTTAGCCAGTGAAGGAACTGGGAAAAGGGAGCTAGTGAGAATGTAATAGAACAAGGGGCCATATTCCAGCCCCTGCAAGCAGCAGAACTCAGCAGCTTCAGCTACGTGGCTCTGGCTTTATAGTCAAGAGAAGAAGGAGACACTGGGACAGTTGGTGCTGGTCAGCTGGAGCTAAGAAATTGGTGGTGATTAAGAAGAGACCAGCATCATTGAGGTGAAATCTTCTGGGAAGTGTTTTCTGAGAGGACAAAGAAGCTGTGTTCCAGAGATAGCCAAGGTTGTACCTCATGCTGCAGCTGTGCTTGGTAATGTGTAAGCGTCACCCAGATGGTACTAGTTTTGAAGGCATGAAGGGGTCATGAAGAGCAGCTGAGGCTCGGCACTGTGAGAAGCCATGGAAAGCCATTGGTGAAGGTGCAGCCTCAGATGTAGTTGATGACCCAGAAATAAAGGGGTCATGCAAAGGAATTGAGGCGTGGCACCATGCAAAGAACCTATGAGAGTCTATTAGTGAAGCCTAGTTACAGCAGAAGATACCAGTGTATTGGTGATGCCAGTACCATGACATGATCACCAAGAACAGCAGCAGCAGTGGAGTGTACTAACCTGAGCTTAGAGTGCTACAGAGGACAGGAGTTGGAGAAGTGACACTAGCCCTTTGGAGGAGCCCAGAAAATCATGTATGGATCCCAGACATGGAAACAAGAAGCTGTAACACTGAAGTTGATTTGGAGACTCCAAGATGTTTGAGATACTAGAGTTGTGGTCTATCTGCTGAGGAAAGCTGCTAACAGGGAGTGGAACCAGCCCAGGAGAAAGAAGTTTGTTGCAGTCCACAAAGATGAAAAAGGAGTTGGATATCTGAAGACTTCTTTGATATCAGACATGGTGATTTAGAGTTTGGAGTTTACCCAGCTGGTTTCTTGTCTTGCCTAGGAGATTACAGTTAGGTGGTTGTATGAATCTCAGAAAAGACCTTGAACTTTGGACTTTTAACACTGTTGAGACTACTATAGACTATGGGAACCTTTGAAGTTGGACTAAATGTAGTTTGCATTATGCTATGTTTAGGTGTGGACCCCATAGATTCATGTGTTTGGACAAGCCTATGGGGGGCAGGGAGTAGGTTGTGATGGTTGCTTATGCTTGGCCAAGGGAGTAGCACTATTAGAAGATGTGGCTTTGTTGAAGGAAATGTGTCACTGTGGGGGTGGGCTTGGAGACCCTCCTCCTAGCTGCCTGAGGATGTTGAGTCTGCTCCTGGCTTTCTTTAGATGAAGATATAGAATGCTCAGCTACCCCTGCAACATACCTGCCTGGATGCTGCCATGATCCTGCCTTGATGATAATGGACTGAACCTCTGAACCTGAAAGCCAGCCCCAATTAAATGTTGTCCTTTATAAAACTTGCATTGGTCATGGTGTCTGTTCACAGCAGTAAAACCCCAAGACAGCATCTTATGACAGTTCACATCTGTCTGTTAGCTCCAACTCCAAAGGGTCCTATGCCTCTTGCCTCTGAGAGCACCTGCTCTGAAATGAGTGCACCCACCCACAGACACATGTACATACTCATATAATTTTAAAGGAAATCTTGGACTGGGGAGATGGCTCAGATGTTAAGAGCACTGACGGCTCTTCCAGAAGTCCTGAGTTCAATTCCCAGCAACCACATGGTAACTCACAACCATCTGCAATGGGATCTGGTGCCCTCTTCTGGTGTGTCAGAAGACAGTGACAGTGTACTCATATACATAAAATAAAATGTAAAAAAAAAAAAAAGAAATCTTGTAAAAAAAGAAAATATAAATGTTGAGGCAGTGTCTCAGTAGATAGCCTTGTCTGCCATGGAACTAGCTATATAGCTTTGGCCTGCCTCCAACTCACAAAGATTCACCTGCCTCTCTGCCTGAGCGCTGGGATTAAACCAATTGACATCCAACCTCAAACCAGGCCTTCCCCAACCCCCAAATAGAACTAGGCCTTCCCCAACCCCCAAATAAAACTTAAACACAGGTCGAGGGAGATAGTTCAGTGATTAAAGAGCTCACCAGATAATTGACTGATAAACTGAATTTTATTCTTGGGACCATCCTAAAGAAAAGTGGAAGGAAGGAATTGGCTGTCCTCTGACCTCTGCACACTCATAGTGACATATGAATCTCTCTCTCTCTTTTTTTCTCTCTCTCTTACACACACACACACACACACACACATTAAATAAAATATAAGAAATGAAGGGAAACAAGGAAGGAATGAAGAAAGACAGGAGACAAACTGTCTAGTTAAGGAGGAATACTGAATTCTGGAAAACAGCATACAAATTCTTCCATTTGAGCAGGTTTGTTTTGCTTAACTGAGGCCACAGTTCTCCTCCTGGGTTCAGGTTTCTAGACTGACTACATCCCTCAGTGTTTCACAGGTGGATATATATATATATACTTAGGGGTGGCACCTTCACCCACCCCATCCCCAAAGCTACTCTGAAGCTGTGGTGACACAAGCTTTTAATCCCAGCATTCAGGAGGCAGAGATAGGCAGAGCTCTAGGCTTGAGAGGTATCGGTCTGGTGGACTTAGGGACAGCCAGGACTACACAGAGAGACCCTGTGAAAGAAAGAAAGAAAAAAAAAAGGAAAAACAAGAGCTTTAGCTCACTGATACAATGTTTGCTTAGCTTGAAGGAGGAGATCCTAGCTTCAGTCTTCTGCTTTTCTTTTCTTACACAAAGAATAACAAAATAACTCAGTACTTTCAAACGTCCTCCATTTATATACTTTGTATCTAGTAGTAGCCTCAAGCTTCCCAGAGCTATTTCTCTTGCTTATTTGTGTTGTCTTTTCCTTATGTGGACTCAGTGAGTGTCTCTGGGCTCTGCAGCTGATAGATGCTCAGTGACCAAGTTTGATGGCCGCAGGGATGGCTCACCAGGACAAAGTGCTTGCAGGGAAAGTCTGGCGAGTACAGACTGAGACTGGCTGAGTGTCTTCCTGGTGGCACAGCTCTGTTCTGTGCCATACATCCCTCCCAGATTCACTCACTCTTCTTCGCCTGCTTGTACTTACTTGCTGGCACATCTGTTGGAACCTCCTTCTACAGAAGACCAGCTGAAACAGCTGGCCTCATGGGCTGAGTGGCCACTAGACCCTTCGACTTCCCATTCACAGCTGATCATTGTTGGAGTAGGAGGTCAACAGACTATAAGTCATTACAATAAATTCCCTCAATATAGAGGAACATTCCATAAGTTCTGTGACTCTAGAGAACCCTGATTACTACAAATGGTTTGGTTCTTTTTGGCTTTGTTTTTTGAGACACTGTGTCCTATGTGGTCCTGGCCATCCTGAAATTCATCGTGTAACATACACTGGCCTCTTATTTTCAGTTATCCTCCTGCCTCTGCCTCCTGAGATTACATGGTGTGAAGGCCTAGGTAACTGTTAGCTGTTTGCCTTCTGTTTTGTGCTATTACTAATGTCAGGAGAAAACTTTCTCACATGCAGTTACAGCTGTTACTAGGATGTTCTGTGCTTTGGTGTTCTTGGAAACCATTCTCAATAGAAGTTAGTTAGAAATGCTTTGTATAGTTACCCACAATAAGCTTGGACCTGAACCAACCACCCAGCAGTACTTCCTACACTTATTATGAGCTTTTGTGGTTTTTGCCTATGGAAGCTGCCCCTGTGATGGAATCCAACTTAAGAGAAACACCCAGACCAATATAAGAAGCCATTTAGAGCACTGACTGCTCTTCCATAGGTCCTGAGTTCAATTCCCAGCAACCACCTGGTGGCTCACAACCATTTGTAAACTTTGCTGTACACATATCCTGCTCCCATTGGTTGGGGTATTCAACAGGGGACTTGCCTTGTCTAACATTCATGTCTTAACTTGCCAACCAGGATGTCAGTTACCCACATACATTTCTTTTTCTGCCAAGTAAGATGTCAAGTCCCAGGAAAGTGTTGGAAACTTAAACTTTGCTTGACCCCTACTCAAAATCATCAGTTTCTCCTGGTGACATGTTTATAAAAAGATGGAGGAGGAATGATTTGTTGGATGCGTGGTGAGGTGTAGAGGAAGGGGGTTCCTGGAGGGCCCATGCTGAGGCATCCCTTCCCCCTGAGGGACTAGCCACATGACAGTATAGTATAGAACAGAGTTTATTCAGATCATGGAGAGGGGAATTGGGGGAAGTAGTAGGGGCAAAGAAAGGCAGAGAGAGAGAGAGAGAGAGAGAGAGAGAGAGAGAGAGAGAGAACACATGGTGGGGGGGGAAGAGGGGAATAAGGAATGGGTAGAGAGTGGGGAGCAAGAAGGGAAGAGCAAGAGAGGAGGGAGGCAAGCAGCCCCTTTTATAGTGAGTCATGCATACCTGGCGGTTGCCAGGCAACTATGGGGTGGAGCTTAGATAAATGCTAACACCTGGTGTGTCTAAAGAGAGTGACAAGAGTACTCACATGCATAAAATAAATAAATAAATAAATCTTCTTTAAAAAAAATAAAAGGGAAGAAGAAGTCATTTGAAACAAGGCTTCTATTTTGAGTAGGGGTCAAGTAAAGTTTCAGTTCCCAACACTTCCCTGGGACTTGACATCTTACTTGGCAGAAATAGAGATGTATGTGGGTAACTGACATCCTGGTTGGCAAGTTAAGACATGGATGTTAGACAAGGCAAGTCCCCTGCCTCAGTTGAATACCCCAACCAATGGGAGCAGGATAAGTGTACACCAAAGACATGTTCCTAAGGAATTCCCCTGTCTCTAGATTCTGATTAGTGTAATAACTTGACACAGATGTTTGTGGATTTAAGCTTAAAAGCCCTGTAGGATCTTAACTCAATGTCATATATATCCAGCTTGTGAATCTGGACTATGGTCTGATTGATCTCTCTTGGGGTCTGGTGGCCCATAAACTATCACTACAGTGTGTGCCTGAGATGAGTGTGTGCGTGGCTTCTGGGATGATACCGAGACCCTAACACATGGTGTACTAAACTCGGGCTCTTTCTACTTAAGCTAGTTTGCTTCCTGTGGCCTGAGACGATGTTTGGGATGAAGAACAGGTTCAAGCTCTAAACCTTCTCTCCCCTGCTGATCTATAGCTGTGAGAGGTCTGGGGCTGTAGATCAGTAGTGGAGGGTTTCCTGAGTACTTGATGGGCAATGGGGGGAAAAATGCCAACCTGTGAGTGGGTGAATGGATGAATCTGCACAAAGGAAGCCACAGCTTCTCCTGGAGGCCCTTTAGAGACCTTGGAAGAAAGAATTGGCCCAGGAGAACTGAGTGGGGGATCAGTTCAGGTGGGACAGTAGCAGGTACAGGAACACTGAATGACCTTCAGTGAGGGTAGGGAGAGGACTAGGACAAAGCAAATGCTCCAGAGTGCCACCCAACCCTGCTCCCAATGCACCATAACTGACAGGACCCCCACAGATACTCACAGATACTAAGTACAGGGTTGTGAAGCTGAGTTCTACCTTGAAGGCAAGGCAGGTCATCTGAGCATGATGCAAACCAACCACGTGGAACGCGTGTGTTCAAGCCAGCGTGACCACCTACAGCCTTCAAGGAACTTTCTCTCTAGAGAAGTTACCTTGTTCCCAAGAGGCAGAGACTTGCGCACACCCAAACAGAGACCATTCCAGGGAGCTGAGTTGCCTGAAATAGGCAATTGGTATCAGGGACAAGTGTGTTGTCAGAACCTTTCCCCCCTATAAGTGCCCCTCAGAACTACAGTGACAAAGGCAAGCCAGACAACACAACAGACCCAAATGTAAGACTCAACTGTGTTAGCAGAGGTGGCACTTTATTTAAAGATTTATTTATTTATTTATTATAGATAAGTACACTGTCTCTGTCTTCAGACACACCAGAAGAGGGTGTCAGATCCCATTACAGATGATGTGAGCCACCATGTGGTTGCTGGGATTTGAACTCAGTACCTCTGGAAGAATAGTCAGTGCTCTTAAGCTATCTCTCGAGCTCCAGGTGGCACTTTTAATGTTGCTCCCTTCAAGAGCAACCTTGGGTGGGTATCACTGTCCTTAAGTTACAGGAAGAGAAAAATTTTTTAAAGTTGAATCCAGTGATGAGAATGTGGTAGCTGAAGCCCAGACCTCTGGTGGTGAACAAGCTTCCCTTCTCACTTTGAAAGAATTTCACACCTTGACTGACTCGGGAGAGAGGCCCTCTGTGCCCTGTGGCACTGTTTCAGCTTCCTGTTAGGACACTTTCTCTGCTATTGCTAATCAACCCTCCAGCATCGCCCACTGAAAGCTCTGCTGGCTCTGGAAGCAGACCTGGGAGTACCATTGCCACCAGCCACTTCCTTTCCTACTTCCTAGTTTTTGTTCTTGTTTTAAACTTGAGGGCAATCTTATAGTCTGAGTGGAAAACAGCAGGGCAGGCGAGCTGGATGAGTCTCGAGCAAGGAAAGTCTGGCTTTCCCAATTAGAGTCTAAGAAAGTCAGCGTGCAACAGAGCCGGGTGGCATCGAGGGAGGGGTGGGAGGCTGCAGAGAAACCAGAGCGCCAAGGAAAGCATGCTTAGGCTGTTGGCCAGTGTCTGAAAGAGAAAGAAGGAAGAGGACAGAGCTGCCATGGGGATGGGGCAGCTGCACTTCTTGCTGCTAATGGGCCAGGCCAGAGAATAACTACCTCACCTTGTTCTCTCCTCAGAGTGGTTAATGAATATGCTGATATCCAACCAGTCATACATTGGGGGAGCCCTGCAGACTGAAGAGACATTGCGCTCCTCCATGCAAACAATTTTGTTTGTATTTTTAGGGTTCGAACATCTCAGAAGCTAGGTAATCTCCCTTACCACTGAGATACATCCCAGGCCTACTACCAACAGAAATTTTTATTAGTTAGAGCTTGATATGTAATAAAGATAAAGATCACATCGGGGACATATGTTTTTAAAATAGATTTCCTAGAAGAGATGGCTCAGCAGGTTTTTTTTCTGTTTTGTTTTGTGTTAAGATTTTTATTTTATTTATATGAGTACAATATAGCTGTCAGACACACCAGAAGAGGCCATCAGATCCCATTACAGATGGTTGTGTAATGTGGCTGCTGGGAATTAAACTCAGGACCTCTGGAAGAACAGTCAGTGCTCTTAACCACTGAGCCATCTCTCCAGCCCAGCCAGTTAAGAGCACTACCTGCTCTTATAGAGGAGCTGGGTTTAAATCACAGACCCTACACAGTGGCTCACAACCATCTGTAACTCCATTCCGAGGAAATCCAATGCCTTTGTCTGGCTTTTACATGTCCCAGGCATGTAAATGGTGTACAGACATACCTGCAGGCAAAACACTTATAAAGTAAACATAAGAAAATAAATTATAAGTGTATATAGTTTGATTGGCATAATCAAATTCCCATGTGCAATTAGTATTTGGCAATTAAAATAATATTAATAGCATTTCAACAGAGATGGTTTCTTTTGCAGTGAAATCACAAGCTCTTAGGAGAATTCCAAATCGCACAAAATAGTTTAAGAACTCTTGAATGGTCTGGCAGTGGTGGTGTACCCATTAAGTCCCAGTACTTAGGAGGCAGAGGCAGGTGAATCTCTTAGTCTGAGATCAACTTGCTCTACAAAGTAAATTTCAGGACAACCAGGGCTACTCAGAGAAACCTTTTCTCTGAAAAACAAAACAAAAAGCTAAGAAAATGGAGCTGGAGAGATGGCTCAGTGCATTACAGATGGTTAAGAGCACTGACTGCTCTTCCAGAGGTCCTGAGTTCAATTCCCAGCAACCACATGGTGGCTCACAACCATCTGTAATGGGATCTTATGCCCTCTTCTGGTGTGTCTGAAGACAGTGACAGTGTACACACATACATAAAATAAATAAACAAATTTAAAAACTAAAAAACAATCCTGAATGATAAAGTACAAGCTTTAGACCCTTGTCTTGGTTGTGACTACTATTATAAGAGGAAAGGTGTTTTTTTTTTTTGTTTTTTGTTTTTTGTTTTTTTGTTTTTTTTTTTATTTCATTTTTTTTTTCCTCCCTGTGCCTTGTGCCTGTGAGAAGGTTTACATTTCTGCAGCCTAGTCCATCACTGAGGGAAATCAGGACAGGAATTCAATCAGGCCAGAAACCTGGAGGCAGGAGCTGAGACAGAGGCCCTGAAGGGGTGCTGCTCACTGGCTTGCTCTTCATGGCTTGCTCAGCCTGCTTTCTTTCAGCACCCAGGACCACAGCCACCAGCACCCAGTACCACTCACAATGGCTGCACCCTTTCTTTCCCATCAGTCACTCATTCATAAGATGCCCTAAAGACAGACCTGAGGGACTGTTTTCTCAAGTGAGGTTCCTACCTTTCACATAACTCAAGCTTGTGTCAAGTTGATGTAAAACTAGTCACCTCAGCCCCTCCCTCTGACCTGGAAGAAGCTCTGTATCCATCCTTTCACTTTTTTTCACTTTTCTTTCTTTGTTTTCTTTTCTTTTTTTTTTAAATTCCCTCTTCTTAGTTACAGCTGGCAATGGTGTGAACCACCACCATGTAAGTGCTGGGACCAAACCCCTTCCTCTGTGTTGGGATTCTGTAAATCCCACCCCTCAGTTACCTGACACTATAAAAGGGGCTGCTTGCCCCCTTTCTCTCTTTTGTTCTTGCTTTCCCACCCTTACCCCTTTTCTTCCCCTTCCCTTCCCCCCTCTCTCTCCACATGCTCATGGTTGGCCTCTACTCCTCTATTCTTCTCTTCTCTCTCTGCCTCTACCACCCTCTTAACTCTCCCATGACCTGAATAAACTCTATTTTGTACTATACCATCACGTGGCTGGTCCCTCAGGGGGAAGGGATTCCCAACATGGGGTCCCCAAAGGCATCTGCCTTGCCCCCAGGCCTAGCCACACCTCCATGGACCATATCTTCCCCACTCTCTTCATCCTTTTCCTAACATTAGCGCCGAAACCCGGGATGCCATCTTTTAACAGCATTGGTGCCCTGTGTGAGGAGATGAGATTTCTTCACGATCTCTTTCTCCTTTAACCCTGAAAGAGCAACAAGTGATAACCACTGAGCCCTCTTCTCTCCAGACCCTGAACCCAGCAGCTCACCCATGCTAGCCACACGATTTACTACTGTACACCCTGGCCAACTTTAACACTTATCACAATATGACTCAGGGTCTTGGGGTGGACACTGGGCCTCCTGAGACATGCAAACAGCCTAACTCTAACCAAAGAGCCTGGTCTTGTAGATGGATAATGTCACTCAAATAAAATGAAATCAAATTCTGTCCTTAATCTGACAGTACCCAGACTAGGAGCTAAAAGGCCTGGAACAAATATTCTGTGGTGGGGGCTAGGGGTGTGGCTTATTCAGTAGTCTTTGGCTGGCACACACACAACCCTGGTTCAGTCTCCAGCACTGCATAAAACTAGTCTTAGTGGTACACACCTATGATCCTAGAACTCATGACGTAGAGGCAGGAGGATCAGAAACTTGAAATCCATCCTTAGCTACATAATGAGTTTGACGTCAGCCTGGACTACTAGAGATTCTGTCTTAAGAAAGAAAGAAAGAAAAAAACTGTTGGAGGGAAAAAAGGTTTTCTAAACATGTATTTATCATTTATCTAAAATCCCGTGTTTTGTGTTTAGGAGAAGTTATAACTGGTTGTGAGCAATTTATAGATACATAAAAAGATGCTCACCCTCTGCTGCTGGGGACGACCTAACTGAAAGGCACAGTGACACCACGGCTAACCTCAGCAGATTCTACCAGGCCAGGACAGGACTGCCGAGCCAGCAGGCTTGCTGCCACAGAGCCCAGCTCTGGGCGGAGCAGCACTTGGCAAATATTTAGTTCCAGCAAGCACCGGAAGGCTGGAGCTGAGATAGCAGCGTGTGGACTCAGTATGGCCTCCTGGCAGGCTCTGTTTGCTCTCGCAGTCTGTAGGAAATCCAAGATTGTCAGTTTGAAATCAGGAGCTTTCACACCTTTCCTATCTAGCTGGGCCTGAGCTGGCTTGCTCCCCTCCTACCTTCCTACACCAGTGGTTTCACTTGCTCCCTAAACCCAGATAAACACACTTCTAGTCCTGTAAACACAGAAGTGTGCTTGTGTGTGTGGTGTGTGCTTGTGTGTGGTGTGTGTGTGTGTGCATCCGCAGCACGGCCCCTGCCTCACACAAGTGGCATGAATAGGAAGAACATAAAGAAGAAATGAAAGTGAAAAAATTACTCAGCACCTCAGGCAAAAAGCTTAGGGAAACCCTGGGTGGGTAGAATGTCAGTAGAGACCCAGGCTGCTCAAGTCAGAAGTTGGGGCAGTCCTGGTCTCTACCCCAACACACCTGCAGTCACTGTGCCTTCCTAAGTCCCCTGGAAAGCCCCCTTCCCCCTTCCCCTAACGGAGGCTCTCACTTTCTCTATTGGATCAATGTACCCATTCACCCTTAAAGCCACCTCTGGCCCTGCCCCACTCCTCTCCAGCAGAGCTGTAAATTCAGAGTGATTCTCATATGCAAATCAAAGCAAAGCCCCTGGGGAGGGGGGCCCCTGGGGCTCCTTGCCTCTGCTCTTGGCTCAGGCAGCCCAGAATCACCCTGGGTGCCTGGCTCTCAACACCTGCTCTTCAGCCTTGAGGTTCACAAAGAAGACTTAAAGTTTTCGTTTGTTTTATTTTGCTTTTGAGACAGGGTCTCATTTAATCCAGGCTGGCATCAGACTCACTGTGTAGCTGAGGACTCTCTTGACCTCCTGCTGCCTCCCAAGTGCTGGGATTGCAAGCTTGCCCAAAACTGCCACTGGCCGGAAACAGAGACTTTTGTTTGTTTGTTTGTTTGTTTGTGTTTTCCAAGACAGGGTTTCTCTGTGTAGCTCTGGTTGTGCTGGAACTCTGTAGACCAGGCTGGCCTCAAACTCACTGAGTGCCTCCTGAGTGCTGGGATTAAGGTATGCATCACCACCAGCACCTAGTTAGGACTTTTTAAATTTTTAAAGTATGTGTGTTTGGTATATGTGTGAGGGAGTGAGTGCACATGTGTGTGTGCGTGTTCATGCACGTAAAGGCCAGAGGTCAACACTGAGTATCTTCAATACCTCTCCACATGATTTTGAGACAAGTTTCCTCCTGAATCTAGAACTGACCCACTTAGCTAAATGGCAGGCCAGCAAGCCCCAGGAGCCTCCTGTCTCACCCATCTCAAGCTCCTTTCCTGGCCTACTCAACCAGAGTCTAGGAGGGTTATAGACACTTGGGATTCTGTAAACCCCACCCCTCAAGTACCTGGCAGTAGCCAGGTATGCTCCGCCCCAAGTGACCTGACACTATAAAAGGGGCTGCTTGCCCCCTCCTCTCTCTCTTGGCCTCTCTTGCCTCCTGGCTCTCTTGCTCTCCCACCCCTACCCCTCCTCTTCCCCTTCCTTTCCCCCCCTCTCTCTCTGCCTCTACCACCCTCTTAACTCTCATGACCTGAATAAACTCTATTCTGTACTATACCGTCCTGTGGCTGGCTGGTCCCTGAGGGGGAAGGGATTCCCAACATGGACCCCGCCCAGGCCTCACCACGTCTCCATGAGCCACATGCCCTCCACTCTCTTCATTCTTCCCCTAACATGTCATCTTTTTACAACATTGGTACCCTGTGACTTTTCCTTTCATTGGTGCCCTGTCATCTTTTCCTTTCAGACACAATTTCTGGCTTCTTTGGTGGTGTTTACAGCTGCTGCTGCTCTTTTCTCCTCCTCCTTCTGTGTGTGTATGTGTGCATGCGTGTACACACGTGTGCGTACATGCAATGCATTCACGCCACAAGACTCATAGGAGTTACAGCATATCATGTGGAATTCAGTTCTCTCCTTACAACATGTGGGTCCTGAAAATCAAACTCAGGCTTGGCAACAATGCCTTTAAACTTTGAACATCTCTCTAGTCCCTCTGGCTTCCTAAAAAAAGGGGGAGAGGAGCTAGGTGGTGTTGGCACATACCTTTGATCCCAGCATTTGGGAAGCAGAAGCAGGTGGATCTCTGAGTTCAAGGACAGCCTGGTCTATAGATGGCTCATCCACCGGCCTCTGAAAGGCTCCAGACTGCAGACTGAACATGGACAGCAGAATATATCACTGCATGAGAGGAGGAGATGGAAGGAGAGTGAGAGAGGAAGAGAAAAGAGAGACCAGAGAGGACACCAGAGGAGGGGGAGTCATGGGAGCGAGAGAACCAAGAGGCTAAGGGAGCTCATGGCCAAAATGGCTGCGTAGAGGAAAAAAAAGAAAAAAAAAAAAAAAAAAGCTGGGGGAAGGAAGCCCAGCAGGTAGAGAGGTTTAAGGCAAGGGGTAGGGCTGAGAAGAGCCATTAGGAGCCAGGCCTCTGGAACCTGACTTGAGGTGATGGAAGAGCCTGGCAGTCAGCGTCAGCTTTCATATGATAATAGGCACCTCAGTTAGCCATTTGTCCCCGGTTTCTTTGGGACCTAATGCACCTGTAACTCCAACGCCAAGAACTGGAAGACCCAGCTTTGTATTCTTGCTGTCCCAGGCTCAGGGCATGCACGTGGTTCATAGACGTACGTGTAGGCAAAACACTCCCTTCAAAGTTACTTTTATCTGTGTGCAAGATGCAGGTGTGTGTCACACATGCATGTGGCGTGCAGAAGGACATGTTGCAGGAGCTGGTTCTGTCTTTTCTCCGAATGAGTCAAACCCAGGCCCTCTGGCCTGTGGGCAAGCACCTTTACCTGCTGAGCCAGTCTGCCAGCTTCATTTCTGCCTTTGTACATGGGTGCTGAGGTTGTGAACTCAGGTACTGATGGACAGATACTTTATCAACTGAGCCAGTCCCGAGACTGTTCGTTTTTAAAGCTCTCTAAGTGGTTCAATATACAGACCAGGCAGAAAAACACTATGCCCAGGCTATAGTATACACTTCGGGAGGAGTTTGCAGCAACTTCACATTACCCAATGTTTATACTTCAGCAAATACCAAGTCCCTTGACTTGAGGCTGCCATGACAAATACTGTTTAGGCTTTTCGTGGGGCCTGCACCCTATCACAGTGTTCTGTGCCAATTCCCATCTTCAGGGAAGAGAACAAACATTTCATCTCAGAGCGAAGCTGTTTAACAACCCAACAGCTTCAGGAAGTCCCTGAAATTGACCACATTCTATAGCACTATTCCTCCCCAAGCTTATAGAAACAATATGGATGGCTGGGAGATACTCTCAGAAAAGTCTAGCCACACAAAGAAGGCTCTCCCTAACCTTCCTAGATGCCTGCAAGTTGTTCAGTATACCCCAGATTCCTAGAGCTGTGATCCATGCTCCAGTGAGCTTTGGAGAGGCAGATGAATCATTTCTGCTCCTGTAAGTAACCCCAATAAAACTCACTGGTACCTAGGCACGGTGGCACAAACCTTTAATCCCAGCACACAGACAGGGAGATCTGTGTGAGTTCAAGGCCAAACAGGGCAACAAACACATTGAGACCCTGTCTCAAAAAAAAACAGAACCGGAAGAACAACAAACCCAATCTCGTTGGTTCATCTACTTGGACTTGGAAGCTTCCTTATTTCTGTAGTCAGTACTCTATCTGAGATAAGCAGACATTTACTCACGTCTCCCACAAACGCTGTCAACAGCCATTCCCCCTACCCCCCTTTTTTAACCTCCTACTGTTTCAGTCACTCTAACAGGCTTGAACTCCAAACTTGCCCCACTATAGCTTCAGGGTCTTTCTGTCAGCCCCAGATCCCAGCACCAACCTCATCAGACTCAGCTTGTACATCCTTTGTTTTTTAAAGCCTTTACTCAATTCTTGCCTCCTGTGGGCACCCCCCCCCCCGAGTTCAGGGACTGTGACTAAGCCTTCTTGGTAGCCATGGTAGAGGGATTAAACAAGTGTTTGGGAAAATCCACAAATGAACATGCTTGTATAGGTCAAGGACAGGTCTGTGCAGAGGCAGGGAACTGAGGAGTGTGATAAAACCATAGCTTCCAAAAGCTTAGGGCTGGCCCCTCAAGAATGGGCTTGTTCATGAGTGTGTTTGTCTGGCATGTTTGGCCCTGGGTTTGATCCCCTGTAGTACCGACACAGCACTCCTCTCCCTAATTAATCAGGTGGCTTTGTAAAAAGCCAAGCAGCAGGCAGAAACACACAGCGCCAAAGCTGAGGAAGTGGTAGCAGCCTGCAGCCTTCTCCCTGGAAGAGCAGAAAGGGCAGATGTGTGTGTCCTGATGGGAACACTCAGGAGAATGTGGCCCTGGGTTAGGTTTACCTCTGACCTTTCCAGGATCAAAGGCTGGATTACAGACAGAGGGCCACCTGTCGGGTATCCAAATATTTACAGGTTATAAATTAAGCTAACAACCTGATAAAAAGCAGCGGATGGTGGTGCACTTATCTAATCCTGGCCCCCCACAGCGTGCAGCAGGAAGATCAGAAATTTGAGGCCACTATATAGCAAGTTCCAGGCTAGCCAGAGCTGGATAGTGAAGCCTTGTCCCCCAGAAAGATCCCCCGACATTGCTAGTTGGTTTTGAGGACCTGGCCTCAACACTCAGTGATGATAGTTCTGCTGCCAAACCCATTCAAGCGCTGTGAGCAGCCATGTCTGGCTGCCTATTCTGTTTTTTGTCTTTTTTTTTTTTTTTTTAAGATTTATTTTTATTTATATGAGTACACTGTAGCTGTCTCAGACACACCAGAAGAGGGCATCAGATCCCATTACAGATAGTTGTGAGCCACCATGTGGATGCTGGAAATTGAATTCGGGACCTCTGGAAGAGCAGTCAGTGCTCTTAACCACTGAGCCATCTCTCCAGCCCTGTTTTTGTTTTTTAAGACAGGGTTTCTCTGTGTAAGAGCTCTGGCTGTCCTGGAACTCAATATCAGGCCTGGCTCACTACAAGAGGGCATCAGATCTCTCTAGCCCTACTTTTTGTAGTTTTAAGAAATGCTTTTATGGGCTTTTATATATTCCTGTTTAGCGCTGCCGCCGCCATACCCAAAAGAAAGGCCGAGGGGATGCTAAAGGAGACAAAGCCAAGGGGAAGGACGAGCCACAGAGAAGATCTGCAAGGTTGTCTTCTAAACCTGCTCCTCCAAAGCCTGAGTCCAAGCCTAAAAAGGCCCCAGCAAAGAAGGAAGAGAAGGTACCCAAGGGGAAAAAGGGGAAAGCCGATGCCGGGAAGGATGCGAATAATCCTGCAGAAAATGGAGACGCCAAAACAAACCAGGCACAGAAAGCTGAAGGTGCTGGAGATGCCAAGTGACGTGTGTGCATTTTTGATAACTGTGTACTTCTGGTGACTGTACAGTTTGAAATACTATCTTTTATCAAGTTTTATAAAAATGCAGAATTTTGTTTTGCTTTTTAAAAAAACTATATTGTTAGCACCCAGAACACTTCATTGTGGGAGGGGGGAGGATCATGTGTCACTAACATTTTAAAATATCACCCAAGCTGGATTGAGAACAGAAAACCTCTTTCCTTGATAATTTTGAGAGGCTCCTGATCCTGCATAGGTGGATACCAAGGCACAAATGCCTTGTGGTCTGAGAAAACTCTAAATTCATTTTTATAACCTTTCCCCTGTGTACTATGAACATAGACATAATTCCCTTAAAACCAGAGACCTGTTGAAACCTGACCCCCAAAATTGGTTTTCTAGTCTATTGGACAATGTGGACTTTGCAATGACTTCATCAAGTGTTCTCAGAAGAGCAATGGTTCCTTTTATAAAAGATTGTGGATCTTCAGATTGATAATTCTACCATGTTCATTTCCCGAAAGTCAGGGTCGGCTTGTGAAAAGTTGTTAAACAACATCCTTAATGTGAAATGTCAACTCTCATTCTAAGCTACTTCCCCCTTTTCGAAGCATTGAATAAAGATTTTATTGGGTTTTACAGTGGCTTTCTGATTTTGGTAGTCTACACAAGAAGGGAATTTGGAAGCTCTTGTATATTGTTGAGTGTCTGACCATGTCATGCCTGAATACCATGACTGTTTATGAAAAGTATCTTTAATAATGCTGGTTACAGTTAAAAGAAAAAGACAGTGTACAGTGTACCTACGTAAAACAAATAAATAAATATTTTTTGAAAAAAGAAATGTTTTTATAAGGTAGGGGTGACACGCACTTTTACCACTTTTACTCCCAGCACTCGGGAGGCAGGGATGGGTGGATCTCTGTGAGTCTGAGGCCAGCCTGGGCTACTGAGGCCAACCTGGGCTACAGAGTGAGCTCCAGGACAGCCAGGGCTGTTAGGCTGCTATTCTGCTCTTACTCTTGACCAAATATGCCTTTGTGATAAACTGGGAGTCAGGTTTGAATCTGAATTCTCTGACCCTCCAGGGGTTCTCGGAAGTCAGAGAGCTGTGGGAAGAGCTAGTCTCTGCCTCCCACGTCCTCTCTGCCTTCGGTGGCAGTGATAGTCTCCTGAGTCATGGCCTCAGATCCTGGGACCTAGAAAAGTGCTACTTACACGGCAAGGCTCATCAGTCACCTATCTAAACTGGACATGGGGAAATTATCCTGGGTCACAGTGTGTGCACAATGCCGCCACCACTGTACCTCACTGTCTGTACCTCCAGTTCCAGGCGATCTGACTGTCTTCTGAAGGTCATCCCTTCTCTGACCTCCCGGTCACAAGGAAAACACCCATACACATGAACTAAAATAAAATGAACAAATCTAAAACATATTTAAAGGACAGGAGGGAGCAGTGGGGGTGGTACATGCTTTTAATCCCAGCACTCGGGAGGCAGTGGCAGGGCGATCTCTGAGCTTGAGGCCAGCTTAGTCTAGAGTGAGTTCCAGGACAGCCAGGACTACACAGAGAAACCCTGTCTTGTAAAATAGAACAGTTACTAAGACAGGTTAGATGGCAGCTTCTCCCTAAGCTTCATGTCACACACCCCGTGTGTGTGTGTGTGTGTGTGTGTTTGAATATATATATTTAAAGGCATACCACCATGCCTGGCTCCCCCAGCACGTAACACAGCAGCCACAGGAAACCACAGGAACTTACACACTGCCTGCAAAGTCAGGCTCCCACATACACCTTGCCTCTTGACCACCTAGGAATACACAGAATTCTCCGGAGAGGGCCACAGAGGTATGGACTAACCCTCTGAGACTGTAAGCCAGACCCCAATTACATTTATGAGTTGCCATAGTCACGGTGTCTCTTCACAGCAGTAGCACAGTGACTAAAGACAGGTCAGATGGCTTTGTCTCCCTAAGCCTCCTCCATAAAGCCAAGCTCTGGACCGTTGAGCACATCCCCCTGGTATATGTTATGCTTTGAGACACTGGGTCATGTCCCAGAGTGAATTCAATGTCCTCTTAGTTGTGACCTCGTAGGTCAGACCTACCTAAGAGGGAAGGGTAGGTGAGACAGTACATAGACACTCTCAGGAGACTTTCATTTTGTTTTATTATGTTTTCAAGATCAGGTCTCCCTGTGTAGCTCTGGCTGTCCTAGAACTTGCTTCATAAACTAACCTGGCTTTGAACTCACAGAGATCAGTCTGCCTCTGGGGCTAAAGGCACGTGCCACCAATGCTGGTAAACTTTAATGCCTTTCCCTTTCTTCGTAATCCAAACCAGGCTAGTAGGCTTCCAAGTTAAAAATAAAAATCTCTGGTAGCTGGTGGGATTGCTCAGTGGGTAAGGTGCTTGTTGCAAAGCCTGGAAACCTGAGTTCAATTTCTGGGAACTGTGAAGTGAAAGGAAAGAACAGACTCCACAATTTTTCCTGACCTCCACATGTGTGCTATGGTACATGCATTCCTTAATACAATAATAATACATGCTGTATATAAGTTTAATTTTATGTGTATATATACATAATCTTTTAGATTTATTTTCTGTACGTGAGTGCTTTACTCACATGTATGCCTGTGAAGAAGGCCTTGAATCCCCAAGAACTGAAGTTATGGACAGTTATGAGCTGCCATGTGGGACTGAACATCAAGTGTTCTCAACTACTGAGCCCTCTTGCCAGCCTCTAATGATATACTTTAAAGACTTAGTTTTATTCTTATTTATTTATTTATTTATTTTCAATCTCACTATTTACCTCTGGCTGGTCTGAAACTATATAGATCTGCCTGCCTTTGAGGGATGCCTAGAAAGGTTTACTGTGTGTGTGTGTGTGTGTGTGTGTGTGTTAGCATGTGCATGTGCATGTGGGTGTCTGGGGCAGACACAGGCAACAGTGGATCCCCTGGAGCTAAAGTATTGGGAACAGCCCAGTATGGGTGTTGGGGACCAAACCCCAGTCTTTTTTTTTTTTTTTTTTTTAATGTGAAAGTCCTCATTTTTTCCAAAGGTTTATTTATTTATTATATATAAGTACACTGTACTTATATACCAGAAGAGGGCATCAGATCCCATTACAGATGGTTGTGAGCCACCATGTGGTTGCTGGGATTTGAACTCAGGACCTCTGGAAGAACAGTCAGTGCTCTTGACCACTGAGCCATCTCTCCAGCCCCAAACTCCAGTCTTATCCAAAGAAAGCAAGAACTTTTACTTGCAAGATGAGTCATCTCCCTGGACTCATTAGAAAAAGCAAAACAAAATAAGACATGTTTTTGAGACAGGGTCCCACCATTTTGCCATGGCTGGCCTGGAACTCACTATGTAGACATAAATGCTGGGTGGTGGCACATGCCTTTAATCCCAGGGAGATCTTTGAGTTTAAGGCCAGCTTGGTTTATAGATTGAGTTTCAGGCCAGTTAGGGTTACACAAAACAATCCTGTGACAAACAAAAAACAAAAAAACAAAACAACCCAAGGCAAAAAAACAAACAAACCTCACATAAATTCTGTTGTTGATATGCTTTAATGGTTTCTGACATCAGTTTTCACTACGTGGTTAAGGTGGTGCTACTAGCGTTGTTTCCAGAACTTTCCAACAGAAAGGGCCAGGCACCACACACACTCAGATAACTTGTGTACACACATACTTATTTCCCATTTGGATCTAGCACCCCCTAGTACACTTTAGCATTTTTCCCTTATGTTGGGGAACTCTTTTTCCTGGTCCTCCGTATCTACAGTGTTTACTTCTTTTCCATCCTAGGGGAGATACAGTTCCAGCGTTGTTGTTCTGGCTCCCTTCCCAGTGCCTGGTATAGAAAACACGCTTCCCAGTCAGAGCACAATGTTTGTGGTTGGAGATGGGGCTCAGGAACAGGATGTTTGTATATTTATACAGTTCTTCTTCTATTTGGCTTTACATTACGTAACCGTATGCCATGCTCACAGGTTCCTTTAGGTCAGATTCTGATACCCCATCAGGGGGAAGTGTCAGCATCATATTCCCACTGTGTCCTAGCAACGCTCCTTTGCCTGTGGAGGAAAAGGACTGTTTGGCTTAAATATCTGGATCGCAGTCCATCACTGAGGGAAGCAGAGGTCATGGAGGAGCACTGCTTACTGGCTTGTTCTTCATGTTATGCTCAGCTTGCTTTCCTTATATAGTCCAGGACCACCACCCAGGGGTGGCACTGCCCACGGTGAGCTGGCCCCACATCACATCAATAAATAATTAATCAAGAAAAATTTCCATAGGTCAATCTGATGGAGGCATTTTTTCAGTTGAGGTTCCCTCTTCCCAGATGACTCTGATCTGTGTCAAGTTGACCAAAACTATATAGGAAATACTGATACTGACCCACGAGGGAAATCCTCCCCGAAACTTTGCTTCAAAATGTACTTCACAGACCTAATGAGAAAATACAGGCTTAGAGTGGGCACATACCCAGTGGGTGTGTAGAGGTTGCTCAGAGAACAGTCCTCACCCACATGAACATGCATAGGTGTGAATACACTCATACACACACACATACACATATACACACACATACAGAAACATTCACACACACACACACACACACACACACACACACACACACGCACATACTCTCTCTAATAAAAAGAAAAGCACTTGGGAGGCAGAGCTGAGTCAATCTCTGAATTGGAGGCCAATTGTGGTCTATATAATAAATTCCAGGACAGCCAGAGCTCCGAAGAAAGACTTTGTCTCAAAACAAACTAAAAAAAGAATTTTAGGGGATGGAGAGATGGCCCAGTGGTTAAGAGCACTGACTGCTCTTCCAGAGGTCCTGAGTTCAATTCCCAGCAACAACATGGGGGCTCACAACCATCTGTAATGAGATCTGATGTCCTCTTTTGGTTTGTCTGAAGAAAGCAACAGTGTACTCACATGAAAGAAAGAAAGGAAGAAAGAAAGAAAGAAAGAAAGAAAGAAAGAAAGAAAGAAAGAAAGAAAGAAAGAAATAAAGAAAGAAAGAATTTTAAAGAGAAAGATCAAAAGATCATGGGCTAGAGAGACTGCTCAGTGGTTAAAGCCCTGGATGCTCTTGTAAAAAAATCTGAGTCCAGTTCCCAGCACCCACATGGCCGTGTAAGACCTCCTGAAACTCCAGCTCCACAAGATCCAGTGCCCTCTTCTGGTTTCTGCAGGTTCCTGAACACGCATGATGCAGACAAAGTCATGTGGGCACATGCACATAAAATATTATTAAAGTAAAGTAAAAATTAAGAATAAGTATTAGAGAGAGAGAGAGAGAGAGAGAGAGAGAGAGAGAGAGAGAGAGAGAGAGTATAAAGCTACAACTGACCACCACAGTGGGCATGACAGTGACCATTAAAGCTGACCACATCAGTGACCAACAAGTGACCGCCCAGACTGACCATGGTGAACATTACAACTGACCACCTCACTGACAATTACAGTGAATATTAAGACTGACCACCACAGTGACCACAGTAACCACAACTGCTGATGACTACAGTGAGCACTGTAGCTGACCACCACAGGGACTGTGACTGACCACCACAGTGACCACAGTAACCACAACTGCTGATGACTACAGTGAGCACTGTAGCTGACCACCACAGGGACTGTGACTGACCACTACAGTTACTTCTATGGTTGTTCATCAAGGGGACTACTACGACTGACCATCTCAGTGACCAGTGTGGCTTCTCATCATCACAATGAACATTATAACTGACCGTCCCTGTGGCCACTTCAGCTGACCTTCAGAGTGGATACAAATGACCACCTCAGTGACCACTCTTTCTAACCATCACCCTGAATTCTACAACAGACAACAGCCATAGTGAATAAATGACCACCATGGCTGACCATGACAGTGTGCACTACAGCTGACCACACCAGTGACCACCACAATGACCAGGGTTCTCCAGAGGAACAGAGTTTAGAGTGAATGTGTGTGTGTGTGTGTGTGTGTGTGTGTGTGTGTGTGTGTATGTGCAGGGACTTATTAGAATGGCTTACAGGCTGTGTCCAGTTGGTCCAACAAGGGCTTTCTACCAAGGAAAGATCCAAGAATCCAGTAGTTGTTCAGAGTATGGGGCCAGATGTTGCAGATGGTTCCAACCACAGCAAGGGAATGGACTTGCAAGTGAGACTGAGGATTGAGAGCAAACAGACAAAAAGAGAGCTTCTCTTCCATGTCCTTTATATGGACTGCCACCGGGAAGTATGGCCCAGATTTAAGGAGGATTAGGGCTGGAGAGATGGCTGTGTGGTTAAGAGCACTGACTGCTCTTCTGGAAGTCTCGAGTTTAGTTCCCAATAACCACATGAAGGCTCACAGCCATCTCTAATGGGATCTGATGCCATCTTCTGGTGTGTCTGAAGACAGCTAAGGTGTGCTTATATACATAAAATTATTATATACATAAAATAATCTTTAAAAAAATCTGGATTAAACCCAGAGGTGGTGACATACACCTTTAATCCCAGTACTCAGGAGGCAAAGGCAGGAGCCAGCATAAAGCCTATAAATTCAGCCACATCTTCTGTTACACACATACCATTCTTAATTTCAGACACATTTTCTTTTTATTTTATTTATTTATTTATTTTTTTTTATAAAGTACACTGTAGCTGTCTCCAGACACACCAGAAGAGGGCATCAGATCCCATTACAGATGGTTGTAAGCCACCATGTGGTTGCTGGGAATTGAACTCAGGACCTCTGGAAGAGCAGTCAGTGCTCTAACCGCTGAGCCATCTCTTCAGCCCCCAGACACATCTTCTTTTGCACCCATCCACCCACCCTTTCTTCCTTCCTCTTATCTTTTCTCCTGCTGTTTGAGACAGGTTCTCCTCGGAACTCTTGCTCCTCTGCCTCTGCTCCCAGGTGCTAGAACTCCAGGTTCGAACCTGAGTGTTTGAGTTGGTGTGTGTACATATTAGTTGCAGGTGCCAGAGGTGTGCGATCCCCTGGTGCTGGACTTAAAGCCAGTGTGAGATACCAGATGTGGGTTTGGGGAACCAAACCGAGGTGTTCTGTAAGAGCTCAGTATTACCAAACGTTGATTCACAGAGCGAGACTATTCTGGTTCCTGTGACTCTGAGGAGGAAGAGTCCAGAGCCTGAGTCCTAAGATCAGACTCACCTGGGCTTGCTTCTGCTGACGCAGTCTACAGAGGATAATTCAGATGGGGCTGGGTCGGGATCAGATGAATTATTCACAACTCCCTCTGCCTCATATGCAGTGAAGGCTCAGGAGTGGGCCAGGAGTCGAGTTTTCTTTTAGGGTTTCTCTGATAATTTCATAATTGCGCATTCTGCAGTGCTAGAGACTGAACTCAGTTCTTGGCTTTGAGAATGCTTCTGTGATTGAAATTCTACCTCACACATGGTGGAGCAGGCTCAAAACGCAGCACGAATTTAAAATGGCTCGGAATAACATGGGGCGGGGCAACTAACAAAAAGGTGTCTATAGCACAGGCGTTTTCTTATAAAATCTTCAGAGTGCACGGACATATATGCAGACAGTTACTGGTGACAACTGTCTTTCGGGGAGTGTTTGTTATGTGTGAGGTCCTGGGTCTAAATCTAGCACTTAAACTCAACGCTTCTGAAACAAAATAAAACAGGCAGATGAGAAGGCTCAGCAGGTAGAAGCGTATGCCTTGTAAGCCCGGCAATTTGAGTCCAATTCCCAGAACCTACATAAAGAAAAGCAGTGAGTATGTAGATCTTCCTGAGTTCCCAGCCAGCCACAGCTAAATAGTAAGACTCTGTCTCAAAAACTGTTTGGGGGCTGGAGAGATGGCTCAGTGGTTAAAAGCACTGACTGCTCTTCCAGAGGTCCTGAGTTCAATTCCCAGCAACCACATGGTGGCTCACAACCATCTGTCATGAGATCTGATGCCCTCTTCTGGTGTGTCTGAAGACAGCTACAGTGTACTTACACATAATAAATAAATACATCTTTAAAAAAAAAAAAAAACTTGTTTGTGTTGAGGGGGCAGAAGGGCACATGTGCCATGTGGAGGCCAGAGAACAATTTTGTAGAGTTGGCTTTTTCCGCCTTTACATGGGCTCTGGAAATGTCAAGTGCACTTACTGTATGCTGAGCTCACTCACAGGCCCTGAATTAGTTCTTTAGTGTTGTTAATAGTAAAACTTTTTAAAGGTGGGTGGCAGTGGTACATATTTTCCCTGCACTCAGGAAGTAGAGTTGGGCAGATCTTTGAGTTCGAAGCCAGCCTGGTCTACAGAGCGGGTTCCAGGACAGCCAGGGCTTTTCAGAGAAATCCTGTGTCAAAAAAAGAAAAACAATATTAAAATCTTTATGTGTATGGGTGTTTTGCCTGCATGTATGTCTGTGTATTATGTTGTGTGCCTAATGCCTGCAGAGCCAGAAGAGGGCATCAGAACCCTTGGAACAAGAGGTAGAGATGGTTGAGAGTCACCACGTGGGTGCTGGGAATTGAACCAGGATCCTTTGAAAAGCAGCCAGTGTTCTAAACACTGAGCCATCTCTAGCCTCATTTGTTTTTTTAAATTTTGTATGTGCATCCATGTTCACATGACAGTGTACAACACTTGCTACAACAGTGTGGAGGAAGGTGACAGTCTTCAGGAGCTGGTTCTTTCCTTCAAACAGATGGGTTCTGGGTTTGAATTTAAGTGGTCACACTTGCTAACCTGATATCTCACTGGGCAGGTTTAGGGTTTCCTAACTTCACAACGGTGAGAAGGTAGTCTGGATTTAATAAGAAGTCTTTGAATTTTGACTGTTTTTCCAAACTAGCAGCCTGCCTTGGGGAAGACCCTCCTTCAGTCAGCCTTCCAGATGTGAGAGCAAGCAGTCAGCCTGGTGAGCTCTGTGGATGACTTTCACAGGTACTGGAGTGCTTTCAAATTAGAGTATTTCCAGCTTTCATTTGTAGGGTGAAAACCTGGAGTAAGCCAAACACATTTATATTCTAATTCTTGAAGGTGTCCCTGTCAGGAAGGGGTAAAATCTATTTTATCCAGGACTGAGACTTACAGGGCTTATAGGTGACTGACAGGCCTGTTCTGAGTTTAGTCAGATTCAAAGGCAACACAGGAGGAATAGGGGGTCACTGATGTTATCAGTTTGCTTTGTGGAATTTTGTTTTTTATTTTCAAACAGGTCTCACCCTGAGGCTCATGCTTGTCTCAAACTCATGATGTCCCTGCTAGACTCTTTCTTCTTCTTTTGCTCCCTCCTCCTCCACCACCTCTTCCTCCTCTTCATTTCTAAACAGGGTTTCTCTGTGTAGCCCTGACTACCTTGGAATAGACCAGACTGGCCTCTAACTCACAGAGATCTACCTCTGCTCTGAATGCTGGGATTAAAGGTACAGGCCACCATGCCTAGCTGGACATATTTAAATTAGGTGTATCGGAGGCTCCTTAGGTCAGGGATCAGTTCTCACCTTCCACCATGTGGGGTCAAACTTGGTTCTCAGTCTTGAAAGCAAGAACCCTTAAGTGATCTCACCACAGTTTTTCATTTAAATTTTATTCAGGGGCTGCTTGGGTATTTGTCTCTGTAGACTTAGTTGTTCACAAGACTGCCTTCATCTCAGTTTTTACCCTCTTGGAGGATTTAGAGAATATAGGCTAAAAGGGTAAAAAGTTGTTTTAATAACAACAAAAAGGGCTGGAGAGATGGCTCAGTGGTTAAGAGCATTGACTGCTCTTCCAGAGGTCCAGAGTTCAATCCCAGCAACACACAGTGGCTCACAACCATCTGTAATGAGATCTGATGCCCTCTTCTGGTGATTCTGAAGACAGTAACAGTGTACTCACATACATGAAATAAATAAATAAATCTTAAAAAAACAAAAACAAAAACAAAAAACCCCAAACCCTTGGACCAAAGAGATGACTCAGTGGCTTAGCACACAGCATATACTGTTCTTACTAAGGGTCTGGGTTCAGTTCTTTTAGCAGATGACAACCAATATCCCTGTCTCCGATGGATCTATTGCCTTCAAGGCTAACTGTCCTCACATACACATACCTCCCCTTTTACAATAATATTTGCTTAAAAACGGAAGACTCACAACCATGAGTTAAAGTGTGCTCACCCCTGGAGGGACCATCAGACACCATTCACGCACACACACACTCCTAGATTTACCTGTATCACCCCACTGAAGTTAACAATCACCATACACATGGGCTGGAGAGATGGCTCAGTGGTTAAGAGCACTGGCTGCTCTTCCAGAGGTTCTGAGTTCAAATCCCAGAAACCACATGGTGGCTCACATTCATCTGTAATGGAATCTGATGCCCTCTTCTGGTGTGTCTGAAGACAGCAACAGAATATATATGCACATATATGCATATATATAAAATCTTTAACAAAAAACAATCACCACAGGACTTCCTTTTGGCAGCATTGGAAGGTGAGCAGGTGCAGCTAATGAGCCACTATAGGAAATAAGCCTGTGTACCTGTCAGGGCCACACACTGTGTCTCACACATACACCAGAGGCTCCAGGTGCTCAAACTATGTATCTGAGCCTGTATGATAAACCATGTGTAGCATTCGAGCAGAACTGAGACTCAAAGAAACAAAACCTCAAAGACAACATAAATAGCACTATGAAGAGGTGGCTCATGTCTGTAACCTTGGCACTCAGGAGGTTGATGATGCAGGACCCCTTTGAGTTCTAGGCCAGCTTGGGCCACACACTGAGACAGTCTCAATCAGAAAAGCAGGATTTTTTTTTTTTTGATGGTGGTCACAATGGTAGTCAAAGGATTAGTTATGCTATCAAAAGCAATATTCAGGAAACCACGCAGGGCGCAGTAACTCCTCCATGGTTAAGCTGTTGACTCTCTTTCCCTTTCCATTGTCTTTGAAGCTTCTGCTGACTATCAAGTCCTATAGTTATATAAATATATGAATATATATCCTGGTTACCAGCCAGGTTGCACAGCGGTCCTTGACTGGTACAAACATCCTTTCTGCTCACTCTGGTCTGCAGCGGCAAGCCAGCTAGCTACATCTGTACCTTCAGGAGTCAAGTTCAGTCCTTGTGGTGCCCCAGGCACCTTGGGCCAGATTCCCCTCTGACAACCACTCTGGTTTCCATAACAAGTGCTCTCCGAGTAGCTCTGTACCCCCAGGCACTACCAGGTCTCCAGTGGCTGGCATCTTAAAACTGTTTGTAGGTAGTTTCTGGGCCCTTAACTCTTTCGGACTCGGGCCCTTCTGGTTGTTGGCATTAGATCGTCCCCCAAAGGTTGTCTGAAGCACCTCAGCAGGAGGTTGCATTAAAGGTAGGATGAGCCCATGGCTTCAGAAAAAAGCCAAATCCTCTAGAGAAGTATAGAGGGTCACAGGGGCTTGCCTACAGCCCTGCTAGCAAGGGAAACAGGTCCTTCTCCCCACACCATCTAATGGCTGGAAGACCCAGGAACTGGTCTCTGGAGTTTCTCCAGTGGGGATGGAGGTAGTATTACATAGCCACTTCCAGGAGAGAGTTCACTATCCCTCATTCTCTCAATGTTTAAAAACAAACCCGGAACACTGTTAACGAAGTGCCTAGCAGCTGTGTGTGTAACCCCAGAACTCAGGAGACAAGGACAGGAGGAGCCACATGCAATACTTCATATAAAAAAGAAAAAAACCAAACAAAACAAAAAACAAAAAACAAAAAAGAAACAAAAAAAAAAAAAAAACCTCCCCCCAAAGCAACACACATACACACACAAACCAAACTAGAAGACACCAACGTTTTTAGTATCTTGACTGGGAAGAGACCCTGTCACTTGATACTGAGATTATATCTAAACTATTAATCTAGTACAATGAATCATTATATTCATCTCTCACATCTTTTCAGAGATACCTGCATGGGGCCCACAGTGGCTCAGTGGGTAAAGGTGTTTGCATAGTAAGGCTGGTTTGAGCTGCACTCTCACAACCACTTAAAGGTGGGAAGAGGACAGACATAAGTTGTGAGGGCAGATTTGCTGTGACATATCCCTTCCCCACCTCACCCCACATTGGGAAGTAAAAGATCCCTAGACAGCGCTTACTCTTTCTTGCCCTTGTCTTCCCCACAGCTTCCCATCACCCTATCTGATCCCTTAGCCTTGCACATGGACCATTCATGACGGCATTATGTTTGACATCATTGACTGCACATAGAGCAAGTTGCTGATTACAAACATCTCTGGGGCTGGGAATGCAAACCACCGGCCTAAGCGTGCTTATGTCTCTGCAGGACGGGAGCTGTCCTGAAGGGTCTCTTTAGGCCTGTAACTCACCAGGCCTGGTATTTCTAAGTCTGCTCCTGGGACAGGTGCCTTATCCAAAAGACTGACGGAGCTCAATCGCCAAATTTTCATGACTAAGCTGGAGAAAATAACCATACAACAAAGTCACAAAACTTAGTTTATTAGCCATGTGTACTTAAGACACTATTCCACACCGTTCTGGCATCAGGACGTGGGCAGAGCATTAACAGTCTGCATGCTGGGCTGACGGGGACCTGAGAGTCAACAACTCCCAGGAGATCCACTTACTGTCCAGGCACTGGAGAGGGAAATCTCCCTGTTCCACTCTCCTGGAAGGGCCATGATCTGGGCAGTATCACACTGGTGGTTGAGAGGCAGGACTAAACTCTGCTTTCCAGTTCCACCAATGAACACCCAACACTACTTCCATTAAGCCAGAAGCCCAAGCAGTTTTACTGTTTTAATAGCATAAGCTTCGGTGGCAGGGACACTTGTTCTGCCAGAGGACTCAGGTTCAATTCCCAGCACTTGTGGGCTGGTTGCTCAACACCCATCCTTTGCAGAAGCATAACTAAGGGGAAAAAAAAAATCACCAATGCAAAGCCCTCCCAACTCTAGACAGCACAGCAGTACCCAATGTAGGCAGAGGTAGGTGGCTCTGAGTTCAAGGCCAGCCTGACCTACAGAAAAACCTTGTAAGATCTCTAGCTCCAGCGCTGGACCAACACATCGGTTTCCCGCCCACCAAGGCTACATTTCCTACAATTCTTTCTATACCGAGTCTTTTCAGGCTTCCTAATGCTTCAACCTGCTCATGTTGTGTTGACTCCCAATCAAATTAATTTTTGCTGCTTATTCATATTTGCAATGTTGCCAGTTATGAATTATAAATATCTAACATGCAGGAATATGCGGCCCTATGAAGAGGTCATGACCTGAGAACCATTGGTAAGAGGGACCTTCTGCAGCGCTTAAATCCTGTGTGCCTTCTCTATAATACAGGCTCCTAGTTTCTCACTAAGATAGCCTAGCAGTTTCGAGCGTGTTTACTCAAGTGACAATTACCTAATTCAGAGTAGCTGTGAGGCCACAGCTGTAGCTCCTCTGGCACTATGTAAACTGGGTGTGGTGCCACTGGATTCCAGCACCCAGGATGTGGAGGACAGTCACAGCTAGTTCCAAGTCACTCCAGTTGACCAAAAAAGTTGTCTTAAAAACAAACTTTGCTACTGAGGTCTCAATGAGCAAACAAGAGGCTGGAGGGACGACGGCCCAGTAGTTCTGAGCACTAGTTGTTCTGGTAGAAGACAGACTTGATTCCCAACATCCATGTGGCAGACATGGCACAACCCCATTTGTGGGCAGGTGTGTCATATGCCACCTGCATTATTTTGGCCTCCACTGGTAGCAAGTACAGCTTACAGGCAAGATATCCACCCACCTGCACTGGTGGTGCAATTAAGCTGAAATTAAGGGAAATTTAAATGTTGGGCATGGCCCTGTGCGCCTTTAATCCCAGAGCACAGAGGGCTCAGATTCTGAGTCATGTGTGATCAAGGAGTTCCAGTCAGAGCCATCAACATTCTCAGAACCTGGTGCTACCCATTAGGCACCTGCCTGGCTGAGTAATGGCTACTGAACTTAAGACTCATGCTCACACAGCATTGCCACCTACTGTGCCACCCACCAGTCCCCAAAATAACGGCTTTTGATTACTAGTTACCCGTATCTTCACATCAAACAAGCTAAGTGTTAATATGTTAGGATTCCATGTACAAAATTTGAGAAGTGGTCTAATGATCATTTCTGTGGAAGGAAACACATTTGCTCCAGGTTAACACAGCTAATCAAGGAAGGACTAATCAGACAATTTGCCTAACAAGCCCCCCTCCCCATGCAACTCAACCATGATCAGCATAACCAAAAATTTAGTCCTTAGCACCAGACCAAAGCTGTGGTCCCTTCACCACACCAAGTCACAAACAAGGGGGACACCTGCTGGGGATGGGATGTGGGTCACTAATCCAGCCTTTAATTACAACCAAATTCAAGCTGTAACCAACCCCATCCCACTCAAAACCCATTTAAACTGGACCACTGCACCATAGCCCATCCACAGGGCACTGGAACACATGCTCAGCTCTGAGCTGTGGGCAAACACGGGAGTCCAGGATGCAGGCTGCTGTGGCCAGCAGTTCTCATTGAGGCCTTAAGTGCTCGAGGTCCAGGATCTGAACGTGGCCGGACTCCTTTCACAAACACACAACTGTAACACGCATTTCTGAGAAAATTTTATTGGTCTTTTGGATAAAATTTATTTGCCAGGAAGGATGATCCCATCATACTGAAAGAGAAGAAATTGTATGTTTTCAGAACAAGTGTAAACAGCAAGAACTGCAGCACAGCCTGACTAATGTTTGAGAACCTGATTCCAGATACAAGACCTTCTCAACCACCAACCCTGGGAGCCATTGACCAAACTGCCCAAATATTCCTCCGTTACACAAGCTCCCATCCCAACACACCAGTTCACTGGGATAGTCAGCTTTACCTTCTGCTGGAACCAGCGCATGGCCTCCTCTTTGCTGATTCTGTGTTTCGCCCCAATGCAGCCTGTTCTGCGCTTCTTGTCTGCGATGCTGAAACCTGGCCTACCCAGCACCTGTGCCAGAATAACCAACAGTCATCTAGCCAGCTTCGGGGTGGGTGGACAGACAAGACTCAAGCATCAGAGACTGGTCTTCAAGCCATCTAGAAACTGAATGGATTCTGAAGACCAGGACCTCCGTTGGACAGAACTGCCATCAGCTACCCAGACAACACAACAATCACTAAACATACACCCAAGGGCTCTTCCCCAACTGGTCTCTAACCTTGTACCAGTCTAAAGAGGGGTCCGACTCCCTTGACCTCTTTGGGCCTCCAGGCACTAACGTGGTGCATGCTGGGAATTCAAGGCCAGCTTGGACTGTAAACCAAAGACCTTGCCTCAAAACAAAACCCTACAACATGTGCAATGTGGAAAAATGCAAGGTTCCCAAAAGCACAAAGAACCGCCTTGGTTCAGAAGCACTTCCCAGAGAAAGCCCTAACACACTGATGTGAGGCACCTGGCTCTCACAAGGAAAAGCATTGTGCTAACAGTCATTTCCACATGAAAATCCCCATTTGAGTACAGTCTGCACCCCCCCCACATCTATTCCCATGCCTTCCCCACGGAACTAAGGGGATGAGTGGAGACAGGGTAGCCAACACCAGGGGTAAAGACAGCACAGGGTTTACCCAGAGAGCTTTGCAACAGCAGAGACCAGTCAGCTCTGTGTGGCACACTTGCTAAAACAAGGCCCTTTTCTTAAGGGGGATACACAGGCAGACAGGACAGGAGGCTTCATCCATCCCAACACAAGACAGCACATGTGAACGACAGAGGAACAGCAGCCCCCCCTTCCTCACAGCCAGCCTACGATCAAAAGTCTACATACCACATAGAAATCCAGGCCATAGATGCCAATGCTTGGGTCATATTTGATGCCCAGGTCGATGTGCTCCTGAATCCCAAACCCGAAGTTTCCAGTATCGGAGAAGTTATTTTTCCGAAGTTCGTACTCTCGCACCTGAGGAGACATAAGCAGCGACCCTATTACTCACCGTGTTTGAGTGGACCGATGAGCTCAGACAACACCCAGTAGGCCCAGAGCACAGGCTACTCTCCTCTAAAACCAAGTCATCTCTCTACAAATTTTATCAGATTATCCCTGCTTCCAAAGGGCAGAGAAGATCCCAAGGACAGAAATCCTTACGGTATGTAACCCCCATCTGACACTGCAGCCGCCTCCACCCCGACCAGTCTTACCTTCAGGCCTTTTTCCAGAATCTCCTCTGCTTTGGCTCCACGGACTGTGCAGTGAACAGCAATTTTTTCATTCCTCCGGATGCCGAAGGACCTGACAGTGTATCTAGCTACAGGAAGGGGACACAGAGGCAGGTAACGTCTTACTTTCGCTGTACTGCATCTAATGTGTTAACTCCACCAATAACAGATTTCTAATCTATCCAGCCTGACTTCAACTAAGAACACTACAAGCTCCAGAGTTCATGACCATAGTTAAGTCAAACACAACTTAGGAGGGCTGTTATGTTCCTTGAGACAGGATTTCAAATGTAGCCCAAGCTGGCCCTGAACTGACAGCAATCCTCCTGTTTCAGCCTGGGTACTGGTATTAAGAAACAGTATCTAAACCCAATCACAGACCACCCATAATCACACTTGCAACAGACTCCACATTTCAAGCCCATTAGCCCCTCCCATGTGGCCAAACACAGAATCACAGTTCATTTTAAGGAAGCTGAGGTAGAGCCAAAAGTTGAGAAGCTAGAGAGATAACTCGGTGGTTTTTAAGTGGTCCTAAGTTTAATTCCCAGCACCCACATGGTGGCTCACAACCATCCGTATAACAGGATCTCATACCCTCTTCTTCCATAGGCATACACCCAAATTAGAGCACTCACACAAACAAGAATATTAAAAATCTGTGTTCCTGTCAGACGTACCACTCACCTTTGGAAAACACAGGGGTCTGGCCTGTGAGCTGCTCCAACACCTTGGCTGCCCGGGTCAGTCTGTCTCCGCTCTCCCCCACACAGATATTGAGGCAGAGTTTGCGGATGCGAAGTTCCCGCATGGGGTTCTCCTTTTCGCCCTGATCTTGCTGCAGAAAAGAGTAAGACAGCCGTCAACAACCTCACGACTCGTCCAAGTCGAGAAGCCAATGTCTTCTCCACGCTGATTCCTATTGTCCCGAATCCTACGGACTAAGGACTAGTAAGGTCCCAGTGTTTGGGGCGGATGAGCACTGAGAGTAAGCCTGAATCCTAAGGGGGTCGATGTGTAGGCTAATAGATACTAGAGCTTATAGGAAACCAGTCAGAAAAAGGAGAATACAATGTAACCCTAAAAAAGCAAACTACAGGAAACCAGCCTATGCGACAAGCCCTCCCCCTTCCAAAGCTGTCTGCAAGCTACCACCAGCCCTGAGTGGGGACCCGGAGAAACTCCCCAGCACCAAACTAGCTTCAAGTCCCCTGGGCCGAGACCCTTCATGGGGCTCAGCACGCTCCGCTCGCACACCCGGGAGCCCCCAGACCCCGCGTCTGGGCCGCTGACCTGAGCCTCATTCCTAGGGTGGGCGGCGATGTGACGGGCGAGCCCTGCGCCCGCACAACCCTGCCGGTCTTAATGCCACCAGCATCGCGGGCTCCGTCCCCCTCCAGCCACCGGCAAAACAGCCCGCGTGGGCTCCGCCCGCCGCGGATGGAGATGGATGAAAGAGAGGCAAAACCAACTCAGGCCTACTCACCGCCATGGTGGAGAACAGGAAGAGAGAGTGAAACTTCCGGTCCCGTGGCCTTATGGGTCAGGAGGCGGGCTTTTCTTCTAGCCTGACAAACGAGGTGAGAGTGGGAAAGAGAGGCATGGCTGTCGTGGCGCTGCCTCCTCTAGTGGACCGTCTTCGAAACTGCAGTCATCTCGGGCAAAAGACCAAGTCTTGGGTTGTCTAAAGCTTTTGAAAAGCAGGTAGACTAGTACGTTCTTGAGTCCATGACATGACTCCCAAGAAGAGTCTCAGAACCTGTTGGTTCTTGACTGATGTCACTGGCCAAATTCCATTAAGCCAGCTAAGCAATGGCCTAGAGAGAAGACTTAACGGTTAAGAACATGGTTGTCCTTGAAGTGGACCTTGGTTTGCAAAGTTCCCATCATATATACACGACATTTCAAAACTGGTTGTAATGCCAGTTTCAGGGAGACAGATGGCTCTTCTGGCATCTACAGACACCAGGCCATGCGTGCACGGAGGCAAAAACACCCATATGAATAAAAAATGTAAGCAACATTTTAAAATAAGCCAGACCGGAGATGGTACAGTAATTTAAAATTCTTCCAGAATTCCTGAATTCAATTATCAGCAACCACATGGGGGCTCACAATCAGCTAAACTGATGCTCTTGTCTAGTATGCAGGTGTACTTGCAGAGAGATCACTCATTTACATAAAATAAGCAAAAAGATAAAAATAAACTGTACAGCTTCTATGCAATTTATCTTGTAACAATGTTAAATTAGAAGTTATACAAATCAGAGTAGTAACTTAAATTAGCTGTTCCAATCTGATGCCCTTGTGTTCCCTCTGAGGAGACCAGGCCCACATTTGCAAGGACATATGTGCAGGAAAAGCTTTAATATAGATAAACTAATAAATGATAACATTTGAAAATAGAGTCTTGAGCTGTGAATACAGGCAGGTATGTTTTTGATCCAACTAGCTAGTTACTAATTAAAATTATTCCAGCCTGGTTTTTTTTTCCCCCTGTTTTCTTTTCTTGGGTTACTGGGCAAATTCAGAAAAGTGTGCAAGTTGTTACTTTTATGATTAATACAAACCTGCAACATCCAAGCAACACCTGCCTTCCAAAAGAGGTATAAGACATTGTAGCTAAAAGAGAAAGGACATCTGAGATAAGAAATAGAGAGAGGGAAATAAAGAGAAAGAGGAGATCTTAGGATGGCTTACAGATGAGTCTGAGACAAGAGCATCAGTCATATATTATAGGAAACACCCCCTTCCAGGATTACATTGAATCCTTAGCAGCTGAAGTCAAGGATGAGGACCACCATGATCCACATCCCAGGCCGACCTCCTTGAATCAGCCAGTTTCTCTAACAGAAATGCATGGGCAAAGAACACATGTGCCTTTGGTAGAAAAAAAGTCTATCCTCTCCTTCCTGCTGCCCCCATTACCCTTCTCTAATCTACGCAGGGGAGTCAGATGCCACCCAGAATTTCCATGTTGTTCTGGGAAGCTGGGGGTATGAGGAGAGTAAAGAGAAAACGCTTCTCCTTCCACTGAACATTGATGGCCAGATGAGAACAGGGGATTCTGTTAGAGTCTCAGGTGTGGCAAAGCAGAGGGAGGTGCTTCCTCAGAACTTGGAGTGAGGCAGAAGGTAAAACCCTTGCCATGCAAGGCTGATGGTTTCAGTCCAATCCCCAGAGCTCACGTAAAGGTGGAAAGAGAGGAGTGACTTCACAACGCTGTCTTGTAATTTTCACATACCGGCACACAAAGCCTACACATGCAAGTAACGAGAATTTTGGTTTCTTTAAAAACCCAGTTATGTTATAAGATTATGTTTTTGTTTTGATGCCAGGTGGGGGATATAGGGCTGCTTCAGATTATCCACAGTCACTAAACGTGGTTTATCTCATGCTCTAGAGGGGGCATGAATTTTGCAAGCTGTAAATAGTTTATGTTTAGAATTCTGGAGACACTTAAGAGAGTATAGATTCAAGGGGCCCACGAGAGCCTGTGGCAGCTGTTCTTCCCCATGTTGTTGCTCCCCGATTGCTGCTGCTACTGCTGTTGCTGCTGCACTGACTGCTCTTCCAGAGGTCCTGAGTTCAATTCCCAGCAACCACATGGTGGCTCACAACCATCTGCAATGAGATCAGATGCCCTCTTCTGGTGTGTCTGAAGACAGCTACAGTGTACTCATAAAATAAATAAATAAATCTTAGAGAGAGAGAGAGAGAGTGTTTGTGTGTTAATCTTGAGCAAGTGCTGCACTGGCAAAAGACTGGCCTTGGATTACAACATCATCACCTGTTTTCTGATTGTAATAATTGTGCAGCACATGCCTGCTAATGATGCTGATCATGATTATGATGTGATGTGGCATCCTATAGAAATGATAAATCTGAGGCATCTTAAAGATGCTATTATTTCATATAGAATGCATTCCCCTTATGTTAAACGGATAGTAATTCACTGGGCTACTCATAATAGCCCACTTAGACTGGTAACCACACATCTACTGGAGCCTGCTTCTTCAGAATTCCAGCTTATATAAGTCCAGCTGAACCACTCAGTCTTGTTATATATATAATAAATAATTCTTTTTTTTTAAAGGCATTTGGAGGAAGTGGATTACTGTAGGGGTGGGCTTTGAGGTCTTCTAGTTCCTAGTGCCTAGTGCTTAGTGCCTAATCCCTGCCCAGTGTGGATTCAGAGTCTCCTCCTGGCTGCCTTTGAAGGACAGTTTCCTTCTGCTGTCTGCAGATCAAGATGTAGAACTCTCAGCTCCTCCAGCACCATGTCTGCCTGTCACCATAATGATAATAGACGGAACTTCTCAAACATAAACCAACCCCAATTAGATGTTTGCCTCTATAGGAGTTGCCTTGGTCATGTTGTCCTTTAAGGCAATGAAACCCAAACTAAGACACATGCTTTTGTACATATCCTACATAAAATAAATTAATCAAAATCAATAAAAAAATTCAAACCTTAAAAAGTAGTTGGGGATGTATCTCAGTTGGTAAAGCAATTTTGAAGTACATACAAAGCCCTGGGCTCCACATTATTCTACTTTAATCCTGTTGCTATGAACGAGCACTCTGACCAAAAGCTAACTAGGGGAAGAAAGGATTTATTTCATGTACTAGGTTATAGAACATCATCATGGGAAACTAAGGCAGGAACTCTATGCTTTATGAATTCTGGTCAGTCTCTGAATCATGCTTAGCTAGCTTTATTATGTAGTCCAGGATCATATGCCCGGGAATGAAACCACCCACAGTGGACTGCACCATCCCACATCAGTTAACAATGGAGATGTCTCTCCCATACATGCCCATAAGCCAATTGCATCTAGGCAATTTTCTCAATTGTGGTTTCTCCCCTAAGGTGACTTGTAGGCTGTCTCATGTTGACAATTAAGACAAACCAAGGCACATCCCCAGAACTACACAGCCTGAATGTGATGGTCCAAGCCAGTAATCTCAGTGCTTGGGAAGTGGAGGCAGAAGGCACAGAAATTCAAGATCATTCTCAGCACCACACCATGAAATATTTCCAAGAAATAAATAAAATAATTCAGATGTAATAAAAAGAGTATCTCTTCATGTTCCCTGAAGGGAACAGTTGAGGATCAGAAATGGATTGCCTACCACCCAAGATACAAGAACAATCCCTCCCCTCATATTTTTGAGACAGGGTCTGTAGATTGTCCTGAAGCTGCTTGTATTTTAATGTTAATTCCACTTCCCCAAGAAGGGCTGCCTAGTCATATGACTCCAACTGAACCTTCCCATTTTAATTAGTAAAATAAAGGAAAGCCAGTGACTGAGCAGGGTGAGGGAGGTGGAGAGAAGGGAGGTCTAAAAGGTCAGAGGATGAGAGGTCAGAGGACTGAGGGTAGAGATCGTGGCAACATGGAGTTTCCCAACCACCAGCTAGGCCCAGGTGGGATTGATTGGTGTTAAAAATCGATGAGCATTAAGGATTTTATAAGTCTAATATCTCATATAGAAGGGCAGTTTGTATCTTTGTCTATTTGATGAATTCTTGTTGTGTAGAGTGTTTGTAGATTGAGAGTTGAATATATAAACCTGAGTGAAAAGCAATCGGGCTGTAGAGTTGTGTTTATGTTGAGTTTCAGGATAAACGAACACCCGGGACGGAGGTGAAAGGTAGGCGGAGGAAGACTGCCAAGGGAAGGGAGTTGTACGGTCAGAGTTGGGCCTGAGGAGTGAGACCTCGGGGCTGATAGATCTGCAACAAGGGTCTTACACATCCCAGAATGGCTTTGAATCCTTAGTAACCAAGGGATGACCTTGAACTTCTGATCCTTCCACCTCTACTTCCTGAGTACTGGAATTACAGGCATGCTCTACCACATTTGAGTTATTAGTGGGGTAGATCAACCCAAGGGCTTTGCTCATCCCTATCCAAAAGTCCACTTAGGAGCGGAAAGTGGTGTTGGACACCTTTCATCCCAGCATTCAGGAAGCAGAAGTAGGGGGTCTCTGAGTTCAAGGCCAGACTTTTGGGTGTGGGATGGAGTTCTCTTCAGTATTTATGGTTGGCAGGGAAACAATCCAATCCGGGTGGAGTAAGACTGAAACTTGGTTCAGTTTGATTCAGTGTCCATCACTAGTTCGAACTTCAAGAGTCTGACACCAGTTCATTTATTTTAGCCAGACTGAAGCACAGACCAACTCTGAGGGGAAAAAAAAGTCTTCTGGTAACAATCAACTCACTCCTAACCGTACAATAAATGTAAGACATGTTTGTATTAAAACCCCTTACAAAGCACATCTGCCTTCTTTCACAAGGATGGATACTGCCCAAGATTTAGGGTCTAAAAATCTTGACCAAGGTAAGCATAATCTCCGTGTGAATCAGGATTGGCCTGGCCCTAAAATGATATAAAAGTCACTTAGGCTGCTAGAAAGCACAAGTAATGTCACTCATAAGGATGGGTTTTGGGCTGGAGAGATGGCTCAGCAGTTAAGAGCACTGACTGCTCTTCCAGAGGTTCTGAGTTCAAATCCCAGCAACCACATGGTGGCTTACAACCTTCTGTAATGTGATCTGATGCCCTCTTCTGGTGTGTCTGACAGCTACAGTGTACTTATATATAATAAATGAATCTTTAAGGAAAAAAAAAAGGATGGGTTTTATGGCACTGCTCAAAATTTAGGGGGAAAGGGTCTGGAATAAGTAAAGTATAAATTCCAAGACACACGTGCATAGCCTGGCCCAACAGATAGCAAAGGATCAGCAGGTGGAAAACTACATTCATTCCCAGCTCTAGAAAGAAGGCAGGTGTGGTGGCTATTCCTGGTTGTCATCTTGACTATATCTGGAATGCACTACAATACAGAATTGGAAGTTTCACCTGTGATCCAGCTCTTAAGGCTGGAAGACACAAGTTTCTGACCTGGATCTTGGCATGGAGCTCTTGAGGCATAGTGGCCATGAAAAGTTTAGGCCCAGTCAAGGTAGTACATACCTTTAATCCCAGGAGACTAAGGCAAGGAGATTTCTAAATTCAAGGTCAGCCTGGGACAAAGCAAGTCCTAGATCCAGGCATGGTGGTACACACCTTTATTCTGGGCCATACCTTCTGCTGGAGGTCTACATAAGAACATTGGAAGAAGGAAGACTCACTCTTCTTAGACTGCTTGCACTTACTCGCCAGCACATCTATTGGGACCTACTTCTACAGAAGACCAGCTGAAACAACTAGTCTTGTGGGACTGAACAACTACTAGATTCTTGGACTCCCATGCACAGCTGCCCATTGTTGCATTAGTTGGGCTACAGACTGTAAGTCATCACAATAAACTCCCTCATTTTTGAGAGACATTCCATACATTCTGTTACTCTAGAGCACCCTGACTAATACAACAGGTAAATCTCCTTCCTTTGAAAGGAGCCTGTGTGTTTACTTTCCTGGCCTTTCTGGTGCTTATCTGTATACATGAGGACCTCTGCCTTCTACAAGCCTCATCTACGTTCCAAGACAGACAGACAGACAGTGATATAGACTCTGTCTCAAAAATGAACAGTAACAAAAAAGTAGATTGTGAGCTGGGTTGGTGGCTTACTTTGTAATTCCTACTTCCTGGAAGGCTAATTCCTACTTCCTGGAAATAGGGGCGTTGTGCACTCAAGGCCAGCCTGGTCAACATAGCAAGACTGTCTCAAAATATAAGAAGAGAGGGCTGGAGAGATGGCTCAGTGGTTAAGAATGATTATTATTCCCCAAAGGACATGGGTTCAATTTCCAGCACTCACATGATAGCCCAAAACTCTTTCTGGTGGATCCAATGTTGTGGGCATGCAAATAGTACACAGACATATGTGCATGCAAAATATTCAAGCACATAAAATAAAATAGAAAAAACTAGTATATAATATACATATAATATACATACACATATATGCATATATACATATTATATGTTTAAAAGTTGGGGATACAACTCAGTAGTAGAGAGCTCATCTAGCATGTACAAGGTCTTAGGTTGAATCACCAAGACACACAAAACCAAACACTAGGTTATTCCTTTTTTAATTTGTTTGAGAATGTAGCCTCCTGCCTCAGACTTCAAGAGAGCTGGAGTCAGACCTGAGCCACCAGCTCCAACAATGGATGACAATCTCCAAATTACTTTCCTTATAAAATTCAAACAGAACTGACCTCATCATGGTCTGTAAATCTAAGCCAGTAGTTCTCAATGATGGTTTGTCTATGCTCAGCCCAGGGAATGGCACTATCAGAAGGTGTGGCCCTGTTGGAGTAGGTGTGTCACTGTGAGTACAGGCTTTAAGACCCTCATCCTAGCTGCTTGCAAGTCAGTTCTGCTAGCAGCCTTCAGATAAAGATGTAGAACTCTCAGTTCCCACACCATGCCTGCCTGGATGCTGCCATGCCCCCTGCCTTGATGATGATGGACTGAACCTCTGAACCTGTAAGCCTGCCCCAATGAAATGTTTTCTTTAGAAGAGTTGCTTTGGTCATGGTGTCTGTTCACAGCAGTAACACCCTAAGATATTTCATAGCTGCAAATTTGCTACAGTTATGAATAATAATGCAAATATCTGATCTACAAGGTATCTGATACAAGACCCCTGTGAAAAGGTCTTGGACCATCAAGGGTCATGACCCACAGGTTGAGAACCACTAATCTACACTGTTTTGAGATTTGTTCACATGTACTCTCTCTCCTCTTCCTCCTTTCCTCCCCTCATCTATTACTCCCTCCTTCTTTCCTGATTTCTTCAAAAGCTAGACAGAGAAAAAAAACTCAATTGACCCACCCGAAGTCCCTCCTGTTTCTGCCTCCTTCAGACTACTCTACTACAGAGTTCAGTGCGCCACTCAGCGGAGCTCACGTCCTGACAGACAGGTGAAGCACTTGCTCCATTCTGATGTCGCCAGTAAGAACCAGTTGAGACCCTTGAGCTATACGTGTGGTTTTGTCTACTGACACTTCTTTGAGATCGGCTTACCATGAGCCCTCTTCTCTCAGTGACACTATGACCTCTATCCCCACCTCAGCACCAAGGACAGCTCAGTGCAGAGGTCAGAGTTGCACACAGTAACCAGAACGAACCTCCCCCAGGGCCACTGGACAGCATGCATCAGAAAACTCAAAAATAGTTGTTTCATTAGGAATTGTTTCTAATTAAGTGATCTAGAGTACATGTGAAAATTTCTCAATCAAGAATTTTAGAACAGTTTTTAGGAAAATTAAAAATAAGGGAGTCAGAGGTGGCAGAGGCAGGGGGATCTCTGAATTCAAGGCCAGCCTGGTTTACAGATTGAGTTTCTGGACAGCTAGGGCTACCGAGGACTGGTGGGGCAGGAATTGGAGGCAGGAACCTACAATCAGGAACTGAAGAAGACATGGAGGGCGCTTCCACAGCCTGCTCAGTCTGAGAACCCAGGACCATCTGCCCAGGGATGGCTCCACCCACATCCATTAAGAAAATGTTCACAAGGCTTGACCCACAGACCAGTCTGGTAGGGGGATTTTCTCAACTGAGGTTTCCTTTTCTAAAGATGACTGCACTGTGTCAAGTTGACATAAAAATTAGCCAGTAAAACCCTATTCCTACTTATCTGTCAGTATTGCTGTGGCCCAGGGAAGTCCAGAGAACTCTCTATTTATCCTTTTCTAAAATCCCAATGATGCTGGTAATGCGTCCTTTAAATTTTTTATGACGCGGTAGAAACACTTGGGGGCGCTCTCATTACAAAAAAATGTTCTTACAACGAGGGAAATTGATGAGCAGGAATGTCTTGAGAGTGGACTGTTATGACAATATTCTCTTTGCGGTTGTTGTGGAGGTGGTGGTGTGGTGGTGGTTCTTGTTGCTGTTGGACAAGTTATCATGTAGCCCAGACTAGCTTACTTACTATATGTCTTAGTTTGGGTTTTACTGCTGTGAACAGACACCATGGAAAGCCTTATAAATGATAACATTTAATTGAGGCTGGCTTACAGGCTCAACCAGTATCATTAAGATGGGAGCAAGGCAGCATCCAGGCAGGCATGGTACAGGAGGAGCTGAGGTCTACATCTTCATCAAGAGGAAGCCAGGAACAGACTGGGCATTCTCCGAAAGCTAAGAGGAGGGTCTCCAAGCCTATCCCCACAGTGACACACTTCTTCCAACAAGGCCACACCTTCTAATAGTGCCACTCCCTTGACCGAGCATATGCAAACCATCACACTGTGTACCCCAGGATGCCCTTGAACTCCACTTCCTGAGCCCTGAGATGGCAGCCACAGTGGCACAGGACTAGCTTGTGTGGTGCTAGAAATCAAACCCAGGACCCTCTTCATCCTAGGCAAGCACTCTCCTAACTGAACCCCACCCTCAGCTCCTCCTTCATAAGTTCTCAAGGCTTCTTCTCTGCAGCTCTGGCCTCTATTCTCAGCCCTAACAGCAAACCTCCTGGAGAAGCCAACTCCCCCCCCAGGAGCTTGGAGATACTTCAGCAGCCAGTAGGGAGCAATCCTGAGGCTCCCCACTTCTTTTTGTCCCTCAGAAGTACTGTCCTGCAAGCTGAGGTCTGCCACCAGAAGGCTGTCATGTCTCCCCAGCCTTGTCAGCTGCATCAGTCAGGAGAGCACATCTGCCTCCTTCTCACACCATCTTGTGCTGGAAGCAGAAGCAGAAAGGTCATCATTATTTCTCTCTTTCCCTCTTCATGCTTTTTTGTGTGTATATGTGCTCATGTGTGTGTATGTGCTCACATGTGTATATGTTCTTGTGTGTATATGTGCTCGTGTGTGTATATGTGCTCATGTGTGTATATGTGCTCATGTGTGTATATGTTCTCATGTGTGTATGTGCTCATGTGTGTATATGTGCTCATGTGTGTGTATGTGCTCATGTGTGTATATGTTCTTGTGTGTGTATATGTTCTCATGTGTGTGTATATGTGCTCATGTGTCTATATGTGCTCATGTGTGTATATGTTCTCATGTGTGTATGTGCTCATGTGTGTATGTGCTCATGTGTGTGTATGTGCTCATGTGTGTATATGTTCTCATGTGTGTGTATGTGCTCATGTGTGTATATGTGCTCATGTGTGTGTATGTGCTCACATGTGCACAGATGTTCATGGAGGCCAGAAACAGTGTCAGGTGTCTTCCTCAGTGGCTCCCACCTTACTTTCTGAGACAGAGGCTTGCTCTCCAGCAGGCTCAAGGGATCCCTGTCTCTCTCTTCGCAGCGCCTGAATCAATTGCAGGCACACGCCTAGCTTTTTGAGTGGGTGCTGGATTCTGAAGTCGGACGTCAGACCTGCACGGTAAGGAGCACTTCACCTGAGCCATCACCTGAGTCCCTGTAACAGTTCTTTTTAAAATCTGAGTATGTCTATTTGTTTGCTTGTTTGCAAGTGTGCATGAAGAAGTCGGAGGACAACTTGCAAAAGTTGGTTCTCTTTCTACTGTGCGGGTCCCGAGAATCAAACTTATCGAATTGATCTTTAAAAAAAAAGACCTATTTATCTTATTTATATGAATACACTGTCACTGTTGTGAAAAGATGACGTCCCTGGTTTCGAAACCAATGTTAGGAAAAGGATGAAGAGAGTGGGGGGCACATGGCCCATGGAGGTGCGGCGAGGCCTGAGGGCAAGGGAGATGCCTCTGAGGGGCCCATGTTGGGAATCCCTTCCCCCTGAGGGACCAGCCACACAATGGTATAGTACAGAATAGAGTTTATTCAGGTCATGGGAGAGAGTTAAGAGGGTAGTAGAGGCAGAGAGAGAGAAGAGAGGAATAGAGGAGTAGAGGAGTAGAGGTCGACCATGAGCACATGGGGGGGGAAGGGAAGGGGAAGAGGAGGGATGGGAGGAGAACAAGGCTGCAAGAGAGAGAGGAAGGTCAAGTAGCCCCTTTTATAGTGTCAGGTCATTGGGGCGGAGCATAGCTGGCTATTGCCAGGTAACTGAGGGGTGGGGTTTACAGAATCCCAACAGTCACCGTCTTCAAACACACCAGAAGAGGGTACTAGATCCCATTATAGATGGTTGTGAGTCACCATGTGGTTGGGGGGATTTGAACTCAGGACCTCTGGAAGAGAAGGCAGTGCTCTTAACCGCTGAGCCATCTCTCCAGTGCCCCTGGATTGCTACAAGTTTAAGGACAGCTTGGGCTACATAAAAGTGTTAGACTACAAGGTAAGACTTGTCCCAATAATAAAAATCATATAATCCAGAGAAAAATCTCAGATTCGTGCATAATTTCATGACAGGAGGGGACATGTTTTGTGTCAGGAGTGAGGGACTCACTCTTGGCTGGTCAAGTTGGCACTGAGTGTGGTTTTTCAGGAATTGCAAGCTACCATTGGCTGTTAACCGTGGCTCCTCTGCCTATGGTCAGTTTAGATTTGCTCTCCCTTGACGACATGCCCTCACCTCAGGTTTCTCCAAAATCTCCAGCTTTACTACCAAGTGGAGCTAGGCTTAGTGCTGCTTACCTGATGACCTAGCACCAGAGAGAGGCAGGAGGACCAGGAAGTCCAGGTCATCTCTGGCTAGATGGTGAGTTGGAGGCCAGCCTGGGCTATGTGAAACTTTGTCTTGAAAAGAACAAAACAATGGAGCTGGAGAGATGGCTCAGCGGTTAAGAGCACCGACTGCTCTTCCAGAGGTCCTGAGTTCAATTCCCAGCAACCACATGGTGGCTCACAACCATCTGTAATGAGATCTGATGTCCTCTTCTGGTGTATCTGAAGACAGCTACGGTGTACTCACATCCATGAAATAAACAAATAATTTTTAAAAAAAAATAATAAAAACAAATCCTTTCAAAAGAACGAAACATTTTCTGTGCTTATATCTGGGGCCACATGGAAGAACGGGGGTCGACGGGGCCTTGTGGAGCATTGCAGGGGTCTCTATGGAGCTGGGTTTGTTACAGTCCTTGTCTTATTGATTATCCTTTGCGGGAGAGCTGCAGGTTTTCATGCGTGCTTTAGCCACAGATGCAGTCTTCAGATAAGACCGTGTGCAAGGCTGAGCTAGCTGGAATGGAGGTGGGCACAGGTTCCTCTCCGCTGGGCTCTTCCTCCTCCCAACCCCCAGCCCCATCCTTGGCTTCTGGGGAACAGTAGGACTTAGAGAAACACAGTTTGAAAACCACCAGAACATAAGGCTCTATATCCAAAGAGGCCCTACAAACTGATTTTTAAAATATGCCTATAAACCCCAGGGCTGGAGGCGCTGAGACAGGAGGATATCTGAGACTTGTTGAACAGCTAGATTGGTCAACACCAGGTTCAGTGAGAGACCCTGTCTCATAAGAGGGCTTAAAAAAGATTTATTTATTTTTATGTGCATTTGTGTTTTGCGTACATGTATGTCTGTGTGAAGGTGCCAGATTTGCACACAGTCATGAGCTATCATGTGGATGCAGGTCCTGTGGAAGAGCAGCCAGTGCTCTTAATTGAAAGCTCAGCCATTCAGGGCACTGGCTGCTCTTCCAGAGGACCTGGGCTCAGTTCCCATCACTCACATGGTAGCTCACAACCATCTCTAACTCCAGTTCCTAGAGGATTCTTTGCCCTCTTCTGGTCTCCTTCAGCATCAGGCCAATAACCAATGTCTTATTTTTTTTCCTAATTATTTATTTTCTATCGATTTTTAAACTTTTCTTTTTACACTTATTTGTGTGTGGTATATGTGTATTTCTCGATATGTGCATTCTGTGCATGTGTGCAGAGCTCAGAAGACAGTTTTTGGAAGTAGTTTTTCTCTTTCCACCATGGAGGTCCAGGGGATGGATCTCAATACAGGCTTGGTGGGAATGAAGCCTTTACCTGCTGAGCCATGTGTCCAGCCCCTCTGGTGGATTTCCTATTAACTATATCCTATAATTTTTCTAGTGAACCCCAAGTCACTTTTTGCTTTCCACCAATGGCTCCTGACTCACATGCTTACTCATTATTTTGTCTTGTTGTGTTTTATTATTAGTTGCTAGAGACGGAACTTGGTGCCTTGCACATAAGGAGCAAGTGGGTTACCGTCCAGCCACACCCCAAACTATTAAAGCAAACTGTTTGTCTGTTGCTTCCTGTTTCATCTTTAGTTGGGAGAAAGGTGAGAACTAAGCAAAGACACACGTACACACAGGCATACACAGGCACACACATGTGTACACACATACACCACACACACACAATGCACACACATTCACATGCACACACGAGCACACACACACACACACACACACACACACAAGATACTAATGTGTTCCAGTGTCAGGCATTGTACCTAGGGTCCTACCTATGGCCTTGCCTAACTTGCACACCCAGGCTTGGGAAGTAAGCGATGCTTTATTTCTCTTCAGAGTGGAGGCACAGAGAGGTTGAAGGACTGAGGCAAGGACTCACAGCTGCTGAGTAGCCAGTACGAAACAACGTGGCGAGAGACGAGATAAGGCTAGGCTTGTTGGCATCAGCTTAGAACATCATCAGGGAGTTTTCAGGCTGGGTTGGTTCTGTGAGCCAGAAAGGTCACACCCTGTCATGAAGGTGTGATTTGGTTGCTCTGGCTATGAAGGAACGGTATGAAGCCAGAAAGGGCAGACTGAAGAAGAAACCCACACACACACACAATAAAAAGAACCCGGTGGTGGAATGTTTACCTCAGATGCACAAAGAAAGCCTGGGTTCGATCTGTGGAACTGAAAACACATCTGACTGTTTACAACCTCCAGTAATCTCTTTCAGCTTCAAAGGACCCGATCTATCCATCTGTCTACCTACACATGTATATTCACACACATATACACATATATGTACACGTACAGTGGCGGTTTGAGAAGGATCACCAGCCTGGGAAAGATAACAAGCCCCCAGCCAGCAAACAAACTCCCTGGGATGTAAACCAGCTCAGAGAGGGGTTGGCTGGGTGGTCCCAGGAAACCTGGGTCTTCCTCTACTTGGCTGGGTCATCTTTGCGGAAGTCTCTCGGTGTCCGCGCTGGGAAGATGACAACTAGACAACTGGTTCTAACCTCAAGCCTCTGGATGCTGCTGGAAGGAAGAAGAAGCCCGACCCGGGGAAGGCCACGTCTAGAAGCCAGTGTGTCCTTCAGCTTGCCAACTCCATGTTTCGACCAGCAGGTGGCGCCAGCGAAACGCCAGCCCGTGGGGCGCACGGGAACTTAAGCCAGGATTTGTTTGCTGTAGTAGGAAAGTCAGAGAGTCTGAGCTCTGGAGCAGACAGCCCTGGACTGTATCTCATTCTCTGTCTCTATCATTTGATACTCATGGGTCTAGGTAGCCTGCTTGACCTCTCTGAGTCTCAGTTTCCCCGTGTGGGAAGTGAGGCTGGCCCTGAGAGGGATATTTGCCCCAAAATGCAGAGCCTGAGGCAGACAGGGTCCTCAGCTCAACTCAAACTCAAACTCAGCCCAACAGTGAAGCCAGTCCCCTCCGGCAGGTGCCTGGTTTCTCTCTCACCCTCCATCTAGAACATTCGCCCTTCCTGGATTCATATCCTCATCTCCCGCTGCATTAAAAAAAAAAAAAAAAAAAAAAAAAAAAAAAAAAAAAAGATGTATTAAACTATGTGTATGTGTGGGGAAGAGCACGTGTGTGTGTGTGTACATGCATGTGAGACTCCCCCCCCAAGCCAGAGGCTGTGGGTTCAGGTGGTTGTGGGACATTGGATATGCGTGCTTGGGAGCCATACTGGGGTCCTGCAAACACTCTTACCAGGGAGCCATCTCTTCAGCCTCCCAGTGGTATTTTAAAAACCATCCCAAGGTAGAATTTATAGAACACGTGTTTATTCTAAACATGCAATTACATGATTTTCAGTAAGTTTACCAAAGCTGGGTGCAAGATTTGGTTGACAAAAAAAAAAAAAAAAAAACCTTTTATTTCAGGCTGGGTGTGGCTCACACCTGTTTCCCAGCCCTTGGAAGATGGAGGTAGAGGTCAGCCTGGGCTACACAGGCCTGGAGCTCAGTGCTTGTCCACCCTCACGGGCTTACCACATCCATGACCAACCAGAATCTTCTGTCTCTCCGGTCTCTCGGGTCCTATGTTTTCCTCTGTTCTATCGGGACCTGACCCAAAGTTTGCTGAGTGAATCTAGCTGGGGACCGCCTACAGCCCTGCTGCCCTGGCCTCATCCTCCAGCCTTGTCGTCCCCGCAAATACACACATATAACATACACCATGATCTGCCCCCCACCAACCCTCCCGTTTTTCTCTTCCTCTTGGTCTCCTCTCAGAACAACACCTGTGACCTTATGCCCCTCCTCTGAAGAATGTGCTCCCCACTCTGCTGCAGTGAGATCCAGATCCTCCCCACAGCTGAGACCAGTATCTCTTAGGATTCAGTCCCAGCCAATCCCCTCCTTAACTTGGCCAGCGAAGGAGGGGCGTGACATTATGGTTGATTGGCAGGTGAGGGGGTTCACCCGGAATGCGACCTACAAGAGTCGCTCCCTCCACCCACTCCCCTTGCCTCGGTTTTCTGGCCTGTAAAGTGACCGCGATAACAGCACGGAACGCAGGGTGAAAGGTCTGAGCATTAAGTGTGAAGATGAAGACACAAGCTTGGGGCAACGCGGGGCTCAAGCTTAGCACCCAGCGTTATGCCCACCTAGTGGGCAGAATGTCGTTCCATTTCCGTCCACCAGGGGCGCTCTGGCCCACTTCACAACATCCAGGGAAAAGACTGCTAGCTAATCGGCTTCCATCTGACCTTCCTAGTAGCATTGGATATGTGATGTGGGCCACACACGCTACCTTCTCTTCTCAACCCTTTTCCTACTTCCCAGTCAAATGGTGCGCGGGGGCGGAGGGCTGATGAGTATCAGTCTCCTGCTGACAGTGTCCTGTTCTTGTGTGCCCCGTGGCCCCCACGACACATGCTAGTGGCCTGGTGGAGCGAAACATGGCTATTTCCTTATGTGACTCTCACCTTTCTCTCTCTTGCCAGGTCCCCAAGTTCAAGGCCATGATCCAGTTCTGTGTTGGAAGCTTCATCTCTGGACCCACTTTAGCCTGGAGTGTCATAGGGGGAAGGAATCTGCATAGATGAATACTTAGGTCATTTTTTTTCTTCATCTTCTCAAGATTGCTATTTCATAGCTTCCTGTGGACACGCTGATGTGTTGTGATAAAATACTAACAGTGGTACCACCAGTGTGTGATATATCTTATGGTCCCAGCATGCAGGAGTTGGAGGGAGAAGGATCAAGAGTTCAGGGCCATTCTTGACTCCAGAGAGTTTGATGTCAGCTTGGGTTACTCGAGCCCAACAGTAATAGAGGCTGAAGAGATGGCTCAGTGCTTAAGAGCGCGGGCTACACGTCTGGATTGCATTCCCAGCACCCACGTAGCAGCTCACAACTGTTCATAACTCCTCTTCCAGGAGCTCAGATGTCCCCCTCTGACCTCCACAGGTTCCAGGCTACGCAGTGCACAGACATACATGCAATCAAAACATACATACCCATAAGAGTAATAAATAGATTTAAAAAAATTAAAAAGTGGGTGGCACGCACTCCGGAGGCCGACGCAGGTGGATTTCTGAGTTTGAAGCCAGCCTGGTCTACAGAGTGAGTTCTAGGACAGCCTGGGCTACACAGAGAAATCCTGTCTCAAAACTGCCCCCGAATAATAAGAAAATAACAACAATAATAGGGGACAGATGTGGTGGCTCACATTGTTAATCCCAGCACTCAAGAAGAAGAGTCTCAGTGAGTTCCGAGCCAGTCTGGTCTACATAGATAGTGAGATTCAGCACAGCCAGGGCTACACAGAGAAATCCTGTCTTGAAAAACTAGGAAGCAGGGCTTGTGGGGTGGGGGAAAGGAGGGAGGAAAATAAGGACCAGAATTTGACCCCAGATCTGAAGAGACAGAGGTAAGTGGATCTCTGGGGCTCAATAGCTCAGCCAGTAGAAATGTTTACTATGCAAACATGGGGATCTCTGGGGCTTGGTGACCAAACACTGAGCTCCAGGTTCAGTGAGAGACCTTGTCTCAAGAGGAAAAAAGTAGACAGTGATAGAGCCACCTGCTCCCAGGTGCATGTGCCTGCAAACACACACACACACACACACACACACACGGTTATGGAGCAAACCATTGCAAATTCTTTTTAATGCCAGACAGACACGGTGGAACACATCTCTAATCCCAGGACTCAAGAGGCAGAGGCAGGAGGATCTCTGAGCATGAGCCAGCCTGGTCTACAGAGCGAATTTCAGGACAACACAGTGAAAACCCTCTCAGAAAACAAAACCAGAGAAAACAAAATGCTTCTCCGGGACAACCTAGCAAGTACCAGCGAGCAGCTTCCTGGTTGTTCATTCATCCAGCACTTGATCTGACCAGGAAGTATTCTGCTATGCCCAGGAAGTGCTCTGGATAAGAGAGAATAAGATTTTTAAAAAACCATCTCTGTCCTCATGAAGCTGACATTCCACTGGGGTCTTCAGTCGAATGGGGGTCGGATAAACAAACGGGAGAGAAAAAGCACACGATTGTTACTCAGTGGTGATGGGAATATGAGGACCACACAGCAGGGGAGGGGCTGGAGGGGAAGGGGGAGAGGCCATCGTATGTCCTGTGGCCAGGGAAACATCACTAACAATAAGCAGAAGTGAGTTCTAGAGGCCTGAGAATATAGCTTAGATGTAGTTGCATGTGAGACCTTGGGTCCAAATCCCAGCACTGGAAAAAACACACACACACACACACACGCACACACACAGAGCATGAGACAGAGACAGAGGGACACAAAGACACAGAGACAGAGAGAGGTGATTCCTATGGGTGGATTAATAGGCAAGAGTGGTTTAGGGCTAAGCAAGTGTAGAAGCTGTGAAGTTCAGTTGCATTTGGATGTTCAAAGAACCAGTGAGACAGGCGAGGCTGAGGCAGGGAAAGAAAAGCATCAGGAGGTAAGATGCTCAGCCTAACAGCTTACCCAGGACTTCACAGACTATGGGATTTGTTTCCATTGAGAATGAAGCCTCTAAACAAAGGAACAAAGTGACTCAGCTGGTGATTTTTTTTAAAGTTTTTTTTTTAAATTTATTTTATGTATATGAGTACACTGCAGCTATCTTCAGACACAGCAGAAGAGGGCATCAAATCCCATTACAGATGGTTGTAAGTCACCATGTGGTTGCTAGGAATTGAACTCAGGACCACTGGAAGAGCAGTCAGTGCTCTTAACCCTGAGCCATCTCTCCAGCCCTTGGCTCATGTTTTTTGTTGTTGTTTGTTTGTTTTTGTTTTGTTTTGTTATAATACACACTAGGGGCTGGAAAGATCGCACAGTGGCTAAGAGCTCTTCCCAAGGTCCCGAGTTCAATTCCCAGCAACCACATGGTAGCTCATAGCGATCAATTGGATCTGATGCCCTCTTCTGCTGTGTCTGAAGACAGCAACAATGTACTCACATAAGCAAAATAAATAGATCTTTTTAAATAAATAAACAAATGGGCTGGAGAGATGGCTCAGTGTTTAAGAGCACTGATTGCTCTTCCAGAGGTCCTGAGTTCAAATCCCAGCAACCACATGGTGGCTCACAACCCTCTGTAATGAGATCTGATGCCTTCTTCTGGTGTGTCTGAAGACAGCTACAGTGTACTTATAATAAACAAATAAATAAATAAATTTTTTAAAAAAATAAAATAAACACACACTAGTTGCTACATGGAGAAGAAATATGGAGAGGTCAAAATGGCAGGCAACAGTGATACCTCTGTTTTGGGTAGTGGATGAGGCAGAGGTTAGATGGGAAGCTGAGCTTGTGATAGCTGGGGTGGATCAGATGTGAAGTTTGGAAGAGGAGTCCTGGACACCTGAGATGTGCCTTTATTTTCCCTGCTACTTAAGGGGAAAAATATCCCCTGGGGCAGGGAACCAATTTAGGGGAGAAAGGGCTTATTTCAGCTCACATCTCAAGGGTACAACCCTCATGTCAGGGAGTCACCATAAGCTACAGCTTGAAACAGCAGATTCCCTCCAATCCACCATAAGCAGAAAGATGAACGATTATGCTCAGCCCATTGTCTCCTTTGTATATACAACGTCCAACTCAAGGAATGGTGCTGCCCACAGTGGGCAGGTCTTCCCACCTGTTGTATGACAGAAGCTCTTTAAAGTGGAAGATAAACAACCCTAAATAGTTTCAGGAAGTCCCTGAAATTGAACAGATGCACTAGGCTCTTCCTGCCAGAAAAAGCTATAAAAGTTGATAGTCCTGATTTCACGGAAGGAATCTGAGGCTGCAAAAACTCTCACCTTGGGTTTGTATTGAATGCAGGAGTGGACATACCTGAGGCATGGTCTGAGCTGAGATACAGATTCCTGGTCATCTGCAGGTAGGACCTACCCAGAGCCTCAGGAGTTGAGAAACCGTGAAACGGAAGCACTGCATGGTCTCAGCCCATGCTGCTGAGAGTGTGGGAACTTAGATTGGCTGGGGAGTCAGGATGGGTCACCCCTAGCTCCTACAGCTCTCACTGAAAGATGTCCCAGGTTTCAGCACCAATGTTAGGAAGATGATGAAGAGAGTCGGGGGAGGGGTATGTTCCATGGAGGTGCAACAAGGCCTGGGGGCAAGGGGGATGCCTTTGGGGGCCCCGTGTTGGGAATCCCTTCCCCCTAAGGGACCAACCACATGATGGTATAATATAGAATAGAGTTTATTCAGGGCATGGGGAAGGGAGTTAAGAGGGCAGTCGGGGCAGAAAGAGAGAAGAGAAGAGAGGAAAAGTAGAGGCTGGCCATGAGCACATGGATGGGGGGGAAGGGATTGGGAGAGGAGGAACAAGGCGGGATAGTGTGCATTGGGTGAGGTGTCTTTCTATATGTTCATACAAATATATGACACTTGGGTAGTCCATTGCGTCACATCTTACACGGCAGAGAGGTGTCACCAGCATCATCTTCCGCATCTCACTCTGCACCGGAATCCTACCTGGATCAGTCATCCCCACACACCCACCCCTGTAGCCTCTCAGCAGCTGTAAGGTGCTTTCCTTATTCATATAAACATATTCAGTTTAGTGTCTTGAGACAGGCTCTCTGGGCTGACCTTGAACTCATAGCAATCCTCCTGCCTCAGCCTCTGAAGTACTCAGATTACAGTCACAAGCTGCCATGCTCTTTGTTTTCTTTATTTCTTTTCTTTTCTTTTCTTTTTTTTTTTCTTTTTTGTCAAAGAGATGTCCTTGTGGAAGAGATGTAGCTCAGTCTGGCCTCAGACTTGCGATTCCCCTGCCTCAGCCTTCAGAAGGACAGGCAGGTACCACCACAGCTTCCCTTACTCTCTGTTTACAGGTGGGAAAACATTGCCGGAGTGGGTGAGAAGGAACTGGGCACCCGCTTCTTCCTTCCCTCCTCTCCCCTCTGCCGTTACCCTCTTGACTGGAAGGCTCTCATTGCCTCGCTAACCTTCAGCTACAAAGCAGAAGGGGGCTCCCCTTACAACCCAAGAGCAGTAAATTTAATACCAATAAAGGGAAGTTTGGCTTTGCAGAGAGTGGTCACTGGCTAAAAATACTGGTGGCTTCTCGAAGCACTAAGATGAATTCATAGATAGTTGACCTTCATACACAGCTGGACAGGAATAAGATCGTGACACTCTGGTGTCTCGAACCACCCACCGCACCCCATTAGCATCCATACCCTAACTCTGACTCCAGGTCTCCCCTCCTCCCCCATCACCCAGTGGCACCGACCAGGCTGAGCTCTCTGAAGTTCCTTGGAATCCCAAGCCATTCCTGCCTCAGGGCCTTTGCCCTGTTCAGCCATCTCTGCCAAGATGCTTTCTTCTCAGCTCTTTGCACAGGGCTTCCTCACATCCTCCATGGTGCCTTGGCTACCTCCCGGAAGCCTTTCCCAATTCGACCACCCGGCTGATTCAGTGCCTGGTTGTCTGTCTCCTGGCTTTGCCTTCATCACAAACCACAGGCTTTTTTATCTGTCTGTTTTGTGTTTGTGTCCTTCTGTGGGACAGAAAGCTCTGTGAGCCCAGGGGCCTGTCTGTCCTCTGCTGCCAGCCAAATGCTCAATGTATGGTAGTTATCCAGTACCCGCTGTGCAATGAATCCTGGGAAGTCTCCTTATGTCCCTCCCTCAGCTCCCAGACAGTAGGCTGTGAGGGGCTTCTGCCACACTGGAGATAAGGAAGGCGTGAGTGAGTTAGGATTGATCCACAGACACAGCCACTGAGGTTGTGGAGGAGACCAAGATCTAGGGACAAAGGCTGTGTCTCTGCTCCCAGTAGTAACTCTGTCCCCCAGTAAGATGGACTAAGGTGTTCCTTAGACACAGAGGGATGGATGACTTCATGACACAAGGCTTGGAGCTAGCTCCATTCCCCTGTGAGCTGGGGCCTCTGAACCTAACTCCAACAAACCCCAAAACACCGGAGTGTTGGGTACACCTGATATCCCAGCACTCAGAAAGGGAGGCCGGAAGATGGAACTTTCCAGCCCAACCTGGGCTACATGCTGAAAACTGTCTCAAAAAGAAGGCAAGAGGCTGCAGTGTGGGTCAGTGTCTGAAACTATGTGCTGCCCTTGCAGAGGACCCAAGTTCAGTTGCCATGGGTGAGTGCTGGGCGACTCACAACTGTCTGGCCCTGACACCTTCTTCTGGTCCTGTGCACCTGTGCACGCATGCGCCTACCCACTCCCACAGGCAAGTGTACCTAGCTAAAAATAAAACAAATCTTTTTGTAAGGGCAAATGTGAAACAAAGTAACAGCAAAAATCAAGATGAAACAAGACAACAAAAAAGTCTCAAATTCAAAAGAATCCAAAGCACCACTCTCTCTCCCCCCGCCCTCTCTCTCTCTCTCTCTCTCATATACTGAAAAGAGCTTGTGCTACAGAGGGGGATCCTGCCTTAAAAGGCAGATACAGATAGGAAGAAAAACAGACTAGTCAGTCTGTCCAGGTATCACTCCTGCCTATAATCCAGACCAAGACATAATTCAAGGCCATGAGAGATAGTGAGGTCAGGGCTAACCTGGGAACTTACTAGTATGACCCTCTGTGTGTATATATATGTACACACACACACACACACACATGCAATGGCCCACATCTGCCACATCAGCAGGCTTGCTTTTCTTCATCTTCTTCTTTTGTTTTGTTTTGTTTTAAGACAGGGTTTCTCTGTGAAGCCTGGTTTTCCTGGAACTCACTCTGTAGACCAGGTTGGCATCTAACTCAGGGATCCACCTGTCTCTGCCTCCCCAGTGCTGGGATTGAAGGTGTACACCACATCCACCGGCTGTGGGTTAATTGGGGGTCCAGACAGAAATGCCTGTCTATTCATTTACTTATCAAACATCTACCACAAGCCAAACATCCTCTCAAACACCAGAGAAGATACAAACCAAAGGGGAACCTGACCCAGGCGGAAGGAGACCCAACAGCAGCCCAGTTAAGCCAGAAAGATTTGGGATTGAGTCCCACCTCTGCTACTTACTATTTGACTTTGGGCTATCCATCCAAATCCCTATTTCCTGTCTCTTCTGTATCCATACCAATGCTTTGAGGACATTCTAAAACAACTGTCACTCAGCTTTGCTGTGAGGTAGATTGGAGGGGCCTGCCCTGGCAGCTCTGAATGGCAGGATTTGGATCCCGTACTAATGGCTTTGAGGTTGCACCCAGGCAAGGGAAGAAACAGTCTTAGAAAGATCCCTGGGACAAGAGTGAGGGGTGACAGGAGCCACCAGGCCAACCTAAGAAGCCTGTTAAGGTAACCAGGATGAGGGGCTGGAGACTTGGGTTTTTGATGGCGTATTTTTCTCCCACTTTTAGTGTATGTGTTTGTGTGTGTGTGTATGTGTGTGTGTGTGTGTGTTGTATATTCTTGTGCCATGGCTTGTGTGTGTGTGGAGGTCAGAGGACAAGTTGCAGGAGTTGGTTCTCTCCTTCCACCATGTAGGTCCTGGGGATTGAGAGCATGCTGTCAAGGTTGGTGGCAAGAGCCATCTCACTGGCCTAAGCTCTAGGTTTGATCCCAGCACTGACTGCATAAACCAGGCATGGTTGGTCATGTTCCCTGTAATCCCCGCACTTGGGAGATGGGGAAGCAGGAGGATCAGGAGCTAAATGTCATCCTTAAATACGTAGTGAGTTTATGAGGGCAGCCTGGGCTACATGAGCCAAAACTCAACTAAGAATGATCCAAAGGGGGACGTTTACATATCAAGTTCTAGGCCAGCAAGGACTACATAGCAAGGCCCAATCTCAAACAAACAAATGAAATTCTGGGATTAATAATTAACCCAGGAGAGAGATTAAATTGTCTGCCTGGTGGCACCAGGCAGGGGAGAAAGAAGCTGGCAGCTTGGAGAAAACAATTGATGAGCTGGGAAACCTTCATGGCCGCTCAGTCAGGGACAGCTCTGTCTGGCACAGCCACCAGACAACCTTCTCATGTGTCCATGACCTGGGGACCAGCCAAGGAGGATGCTGGGATGGGGAGCCGCTCTGGAGCTGTGGAGGAGGCTGAGAGTTTGGAGAAAGGTGTGGCCTGTGTCACATGTCATAGATAGAAGAGGCTCCTGGATGAGCTACTAGTGCCCAGACAGGACCATTTTCCTGATGTAGTGGAGAAGGGCCTTTCTCAACATGCACAGAGTGGTGTCCCTGCATCCCGGGCCACGGTGGCACACTCTTGAGTGCCTGGTCCCAGCACATCCCTGTGTAAACTACATTTCTCATAGGGCTAAAAGCTTCCCTGACAACGTAGCTCTAGGGAGTGTTTATACAACGTTGGAGGGTTTAAGTCCATCAGGATAACAAAGTCACAACAGCAGGTGTGTAAGGTGGCTGGTCACATTGCACGTGCGGTCAGGAAGCAGAAAGATGAGCCCTTGCTCACTCAGCACAACTTTAAAAAAAGAAAAAATTCAGACTAGAACTGCAGTTCATAGAATGGCATCCAGGGCAGATGGCCCACCTCCTTTAACCCCAGCACAGACAAGCCCACAGGCTATTCTCCTAGGTGACTCTAAATGCTGCAAAGGTGGCAATCGATGTAAAAAGCCACAACAGCTCTTCCTACCTGACCACTGCCAAGCATTCTGGGTGCTGGGTGGTTCTGCATACACTACAATATAAACTAGGAGATCGATGCTCTGGGACTCAGGAACTTGCCCAAGACTGGAGGTGGGGGTCCGGTCCACCCCTAACTTCTAGATGGCAGTCAAGAGGAACACACCCATAAACACCTGAGCTTGGTGGCTCCACAACGTCTCACACAAGCCAACCCCGTTTCATTTGGGTTTAGACTCTGGGGGCCTAAACTGCAGAATTCCTAACCCAGCAGGTGTAGACGGCGGCTGAGGATCTGTATTGTTAGCCAGCAGCCAGGTGATTACCAGGCAGGTGAGGAAGGCCACCTCGGAGCCTAATCCCACCCTGTGCTGGGCAGGCAGTGGGGTCAGGCTTTGAGGGGTATGGACCCCGGGGCTACGGGTTTTGGGCGATCAGTTAGAGTCGAGCCAGGGCTGCAGCTGGGAGCGGACCGGGCTGGGGGAGGCACAGGGCGGTAATGAGAAACAACAGGATGTTCTGCTTTTATTAGCCCTGGGGCTGCGCAGCTGCAGGTGAGTAATCAGATTTCTGCGGCGTCCTGTTTTCTCCGCTGCCTGGCGGTTCCTAGACACCCACTCACCTGCCACCAGCCACTGGAGGGAGGGCAGGCAGAAGGGAGGATGGGCGTGGGGACCGCCTGGGTCCTTCGCCCACGCCCACGCCAGCACACCCGCGGAGAACCGTGCACCTGCTGAGCTCGCTGCGGGACGCTCCGCTTTCACTGATGCTGCAGGGAGGGGCCGCCCACTCGCAGACCCTCCCCCCCCCCCTCGGTCCAGAGCCAGAGCCGAGGATCGCAAGGTGCCACCCTCAACCTTGGCTTCTGAGCCGCAATCGCGGCCTCTAGAACAGAACACCTCCCCGTGTCAGGATGGTAATGATGTCCCAGAAACCCAGGCGTCAAGAGGAAGAGGCAAAACTCTATTCGCGCCTCAATTTCTCCAAATGAGAGTAAATAACCCTTCTTCAGAACAGATGGCTCACTGGGGCCAATACTGCACAACTGTAGTCCCATTATTAGGACACTGAAGCAGTAGAGGACGATGGCGATTTTGAGGCTAGCCTGGGCTACATGTTGAGACACCCCACCACACCCCGCACACACTTGTGTTTGCTTTTTTGGGACTGGGCTCTCTGTGTAGTCTTTACTTTCATGAAACTTTCTCTGTAGATCAGGTTGGCCTTGAACTGCAGAGATTTGCAGGCCCCTACCTCCTGAGTGCTGGGGTTAGAAACCTTATTTCAATAACAAACATATATCTCAGTTGATAGAGGACTTGCTAAGTATGCAGGGGGTCCTGGGTCCATCCCTAGTAGCTCCTTAGCCTGGCATGGTGGTACACACCTATAATCTGAGTATTTGTGAAAGACAAACAGGAAGATCTGTTTACCTTTAAGGCCAACTAGAGGTCTACAGGGTGAACTTGTCTTTAAGAAGGGGAGGGCGGAGGAGGGCAGAGAGACAGTTCTGCCGCAAAGCACTGGCTGCTCCTGCAGAGGGCCTGGTTTTGATTCCCAGCACCCACATGGCAGCTCACAACCATCTGTAACTCCCCTTCCAAGGGTTTTGGGGCACCAGGCACACACGAGGTACACAAACATCCCTGCAGGAACATCCATGCAGGCAAAACATTCAACATTCTTACACACAAAATAAGTAAATGTTAGAAAAAGAGGAAGAAGACAATAAGTTGGGTGTGGTAGCACACACCTGTGACCACAGTCCTGGGGAGACAGGGGCAGGACAGTCAGCTCAAAGTCATTCTGGGTACACAGTAAGTTCCAGGCCAGTCTGAGATAACCTCGGTGGGAGATAGGCATCCCGAGAGCCACACAGCAGCTATCTCTTGGTTCTGGCTATTGTCCCTTTATCCTTAGTCTTTGCCCATCCCTGGCATCTCCTCTTATCCAAGGACACTTACTCAATGGAGTACTTGGGTCAAAACCAAGTTCTGACACAAAGATTTTTATCTGTAAAATGAGTTACTGGCTCTGTCCCTGACTGGGCAAAGAGATCTAAAGACCAACAAGAAAACACACCCCACACTTTATATATACTGTACAGAACTGTAATTATTCCTTTTGGGTGGAATCCAGAGGCCTACAGGGTCAAGGGTTTATTACGAGCCAAGCTGGGAGGCTGAGGATGTGTGGCTCGGAATGTTTGCGGAGCATGCGCACAAAATTCTAGGCTGTAGGGCTGCTGCAGCAGTAGCCATAGACAAAGAGAAGGTTGGCGGAACTCTGCATGGAACCGATGGCGACCTGAACCAAGGAGGCGATACGGGGGAGTGAGGCGAGACAAATGTACCAGCACAAGAACGTTCTGGAACAGAGCAGTGAACAGGAGAATCCTGTGAGTAACACAAGGTCAAAGTATAGGAGAGAGGCGGGGACAGCGGGAGAGGGGGCGGGAACAAGCACTCACTGGGTCGTTGACTAAGAAGGGAACAGGGAGACCTTTGAGACCTCCAGATGTATGTTACTGCCGCTACAGAAACTGCCCGTGTCACACAGCAGAGCCACACAGAGGAAAGCGTGTTATTGTACTAATCAATAATCTTGGTTTTGCTGGAAACTTGCTTCAAACTAGTTTTTGTTTTTTGTTTTTCTTTAAATTAGGGCTGGAGAGATGGCTCAGAGGTTAAGAGCACTGACTGCTCTTCCAGAGGTCCTGAGTTCAATTCCCAGCAACCACATGGTGGTTCACTCACAGTCATCTGTAATGGGATCTGATAGATACCCTGTTCTGGTGTCTCTGAAGACAGCTATAGTATCTTCACTATAATATAAATGAAGCGGAAGAATAAAGGGGAAAAATAAAAGGGAAGAAGTCAAAAGTTAAGTAGCTCCTTTATCTTAGAATTTCAAGTGTGAGTCAAGTTTCAGGCATAGCTGGATCCATGGTTTCTAACGATGTCGTTGGTTTATCTCTGTCCTTTCAGCAAAGTTATCATCGCAATTTTCTTCCTCTCCCTTTATTTCCTTTTGAAACAGTCTTACTATGTAGCCCTGGCTAGCCCCAAAACTCTATGTAGAGCAGACTGGCTTTAAACTAAGATATCAGCCTGCCTCTGCCTCCATAATGCTGGTGAAAAAGATGTCTGGACGCTTATTACCATCTTAATCAGAGCAGCTGAGATTGTGTGACTCGGTGTGACCCCACTCACCAATAACACTGGGCCTGTTGGCCATTAGAGCCTCCCTCTTTACCCACCTTCCAGTTTCGGTGAATTCTACCCAAGTTATGCGTAGGCTCTGAAGGAGCTACAGTCCAAAGAAGGTAAACAGTTAACCGAAGGGAACAGGGAACTCCATCTGTGAGGCTAGGAGAGGTTGGCTCCCCATGGGTGGGAGTTCTAGTGGCTTGGCTGTTTGGGGTTCACCCACACTCCTGTCGGGAACTCTGTGAACCCAACAACTACACTGTGCACACTATGGCACGTGTGAGACCAGAGCGCCATTTGCAGGAGTGGTTGGTTTCTCTCCTTCAACCGTGTAAATTCTGGGGTTCGATCTCTCCTGAGCAGGCTTGGCAGCAAGTGCCTTGACTCACTGAACCATCTCTCTGACCCTGGCTGTTCCACCAGACCCCCTTCCTCTCTAATCCCAGGATGACTAATCAACAATCCATTCATCCATTCGCTCACATTTCAAGAGACCCAACCCTCAGCACTCACTCTAGCCGAAATCCAGGGGGATTCTGATTCTGATTCTTAACTGTATCAACTGCCCAGACCCACTTGAAGGAAAATAGCGTTTTGTGAATGGCCTGTCTGTTCCTATCAGCAGGGTAGGGCTTCAGAGTGGATGTCAGCCCAGCCCACCCCAAAGAAAAGAAGGATTAAATCCTTGCTCCAAATGTGGTGGCACATGCTTGTAACCCCAGAGATTGCACACGTGTGAGGCCAACCTGGGGTTATACAGCAAGACCCTGTCTCAAAACAAAACAAAGGAAAAAGACAGACACAGGCAAGAAAACAGCTCAGGGTCAGGTGTCATAAGCAGGGTCACCAAGGCTGGCTCAGGGGGCCAGCCTCCCAGGGTGAGCTGTCACCTGGTGAGAATCAGCAGACAGTTGCCAGGCCTGGGGAGGGACTAGCCAGGATCCCCATGGTGAGGCAGAGAGAATGGGACAGGACAGGATGAGAGTCAGGAACTCAAACTCAGTCTTCTCATCTGCAGAGTGGGAAGAGGGAGATACTTTATCTTCAGACCCATTTTACAGGGGGAAGACTCAGGTTAGATCAGGGCCTGGACTGGAGCTTCAAGGCCTGAGCACTTGCTTCAAGCCCTTCAGGAGCTGGATCTCTGACCATCACCCTAGAGAAAGAGGAGGGGTGACCTGGGCATGCATTTAGAAGCTCTTTTGGGTCTCCTGAACTTCTGTCTAGATATTCAGTCTCTAATAACGCAAAAACAAACAAACAAATTGCACTTGTGAATAGGCTACTGCATCCAATTTGTAATGGGGAAACTTGAGTCCAGAAAGGAGCAAGGGCCTGGGTCACAGATGAGCTGGGGTGGACTTCATTTAGAATAAGAGACACTGAACACTCAGCTCTCTTCTCCATCCTAAATACCCACTCCTCCCAAAGGTCCTGATCCCTTGCTGCTGGGGTGGCAGTGTCTGTGGGTCCTGAGCATCCCTTGCAGCAGCATCCCTTGCAGCATCTCACCCTCCTCTTTGATGTTCTAAGACACCTTATGGTGTGTAATCAAAGGCAGCCATAAAGTCTGGAAACAGACATATTGAATAATTGGGGCCAGCAAGATGGCCCAGTGGGTAAAGGCACTTGCCTCCAAGCATGAGGACCTGAGTTCAATCCCTGGATCCCATATGATAAAAGAAGAGAACTGACCCCCCCCCACACACACACAAATGTTTCTCTAACCTTAAAAAGAAACATGAAGACTAACTGAGGTGCAAACTTTATGGTCACCCTATACATCTTTTATACCCCTTACCCACGAGAAACAGGCACAGAGGTAAGGAAAGATTGGCACAAAGTATCAGTGATCCCCAAACAGGGGTGTCTTGTCCCCACCACAAGCTGCAGTTAGAAAGGGGCCTGAGGGTCTTCATATGGGGGTGAGGGAGCCCAGAGGATGTGCTGAGTCCCAGTCATAAGGAAGAAATAGTTATGGTAGTGACTAAATCCATGGCTCCTATGGTCTGGGTGCCAGGGGTCCAGTTTTGATCTGCTGTTTCTTAACTCTGTGTCCTCAGGTGAATGACTTCCTACTCCTCTCTGGACCTCAGCTTCCTCATCTGTAAGATGGGGATATTACTATAAGTACCTCCTTGGGTGGTAGAAATAGTTAAAGGAAGTGATGGGGAAATAGATCAGCTAGTAAAAGTGAAAGACCTGAGTTCAATCCCCATAACCCTAGTGTGTGTGTGTGTGTGTGTGTGTGTGTTTTGAGACAGGGTCTAGGTAGCCAGGAAGTCACTATGTAGACTAACTAGGCTGACCTCAAACTCACAGAGATCTGCCTGCATCTCCCTCTCCAGAGTTGGGATTAAAGGTAGTATGCACCACTGCGCCTTTTATTTTCCCCCCCAGTGGAGTATGAGAGCACAAACTTAAGAGTGACAGATGGCCGCCGCTCCCTGGCTCCCTGACCAGCCAATCCAGTGTCCTTGATGAGTTCCAGGTTAGTAAGAGACTTTCCAAAACCAAAATGGGACCGGTGGGAGGGTCCAAGTCAAAAGTACTTGCTACTCAAACCTGATGACCAGAGTTCAACCCCTGGAGCCCTCTGAAGGAAGGAAAGAACTGATTCCTGCTAGTTGTCCTCTGATCGTTACACAAATATGGTGGCATGTGCCTAGACATGCATGAGTTCGCTCTGTCCCAAACACACAACAACAACAACAACAACAATAAAAATGACAGCCAGAGTGCAGAGTGGATAGTACCTATGGGAGTGACAGCCAAGGTTGTTGTTGGGGCTCTTCCACATGCACACCCACACACATGCATGTACACCTCTACACATGTGTCCTGGCATGTACAGGAACATGTAAATATGTACACACATAGGAGAAGGTATGGCACATTATACAGAAGTTAATTTGTACATTTAGCACTATGGGGGCATCCATCTATCCACACATTCCTTCCTTTTCCCATTCTTTTATCCATAATCCATCCACCCACCTACCCATCTATCCATCCATCCATTTATCCATCTATCCATCCACCCATCCATCCATCCACCCACCCACCCACTCACCTACCCTCCCATCCACCACCAATCCATCCATCCATCCACCACCTACCCATCTATCCATCCATCCATCCACCCATCCATCCATCTACCCACCTTCCCATCTATCCACCCACCCATCCATCCATTCATCCATCCACCCATCCATTCATTTATCCATCCATCCACCCACCCACCCATCCATCCATGCATCCAGTATATCAGTGCACCGGCCTCTTTTTCGTGTGGCACTTTTTGCTAACTTCCTCCTGTTCCTCATCAGCAACACTATGAATACATCCAGGTTCTAGAACTGGTTCCTGGCTGCTGCTCCTGGCTAGCAAGGTCGATAGAGCTTAGAGGGACAGGACTGGGTGAGGTTTGTAAAGTTGAAGCCCTGAACCTCCTACACACATGGAAGTCCAGGTCCCTCGCCCTGTCTTCAATTATAAACTCTTCCTGCCCTGCAGAACCCTGGGCCAGCTACTGTGGGAACTTCCTGCTGGGCTTCCCGACTCATTTCTCTTCTACCATCTATCTAATCCTGTGTGTGCTGGTTCAGTGAAATACTCTGTCAGATGCCCAAGGGTTGGTGGCTTACTAAATACTCCCAGCTAATGACAAAGCTTCGTTCCCTTAGTGTTTAACTACCTTACATTTTCTCAGGCTTTCAATTTGCACAGGTGAGAAAGTAAAGGTCAGAGCCGTGGCAAGATTTGCCAGGGTGACAGACCTCAGGAGCTATACTCCTAACCGCTACCGACTTCCTCCTGTCTGTGGAGTCCCCTGGCCCACTCCCTGAAGCAGCTGAAGCTGAAGGGCTCAGTTCATGACGACCTGGGCAGGTACATCCAAGCGCTCCTTGTCACTTGGAGATGCCCTATGAAGTCCTGGTCAAGGCTGAAAGGCTGAAGCCTCATATCCAACTGAGCTGAGGCCTTGTCCCCTTGAGCTTCCTCTTGAGCCCTTGTCACAGGAGGCCCTGGCCCAGGTGGGGTGGGGGCCAACCGGTGACAATGACCGATTTAGAAAGTAAAGTGGCTTTTCAAACAAATAAGAAAGAAGAGGAAAGAAAGCATGGCCTGCCCGCTTCCTGCCTCACTCTCTCTCCTGCACCTGGGCCCCAGCTGTGGGTCCTCTAGGCTTGTTTGCTCGAGCATCCTGCCTGGGAGCCTCTTCTTCTACCCCCAGGCCCCTCCCCTGGGGTGGGATGATTGTGGAGCCCGTGGAAATAAACCCCTCTGTGATTGTTGTATTGTCACGATCTGCAGCATTGTGTAAGACAATGACAGTAATCACTTGGGGGGGGGGAGAATTCCTGCATTGACAAGGACGGGTTGCTACCAGCTCAGCCCGGCACTGGAGAGCATCCTGCCAGGTTTCGCAGTGCCTTTGAGGCCCGAGCAGCATGTTTCCTTGTCTGCAAAAGGTTGGACATGAGAAGTGAAGTTCAGGGTCCTTGACGGTGGCCGCTTAGCTACATGGGGACACAGTTTTCCGGCCTCCTAGGATATGGCTGGGAAGTGAATACTAGCCCCACGCCCTTGATTCTACCTACCTGCTGGTTGGTTTTTCACCCAAAGTTTCACGTAGCCCAGGCTGGCCTTGAACTCCCTGGGATCACAGGTGAGTGACCTGCCATGGCCATTTCTGCAGTGCATGCCGGACGAACACTCTGCGAGCTGAGCTGCGGCCCAGCCGTGCCATCTGCTGTATTAAAGCCCACTTAGTGTATGTCACTCATTTTATCTGCACTGGAACAAGATGAAGAAGATGCTGTCATCCCTGTTCTCTAGAGGATTGCACATGGCACAGGAAGTGACCTGCCTGGTTCATTTCAGCTGGCAGCCATGCTCACTGGGCTGTTCAGAGCTGCCTGGGTCAGGGCCTAGCACTGAGGGTCCGAGTTGTTCTGTGGCCACAGGCAAGTTGGTTGGTTGCCTTCTAAGTCTCAACGCTTTACCTATGAAAGCAAACATCCCACGATACCTACCTGCAGATACTATTCCATACTAGGGGACGGTGACAGAGCAGTGACAGTGTGACTCTCCCAGGGACTCGGCTGTCAGCACTGAGGATTAGCTTGAAGTCAGTCAGAGAGGCAGAAAGGATACTTCCTGAAGGCCCTGCCCAGTTCTCAACATCTAAACCCCACGGCTGAGGCTGGCCAGCTATTTCAGGGGGCACCTGGTGAGAGAGATGGCTCCACCCACTAGGGGGTTAAAAAAAAATCCCTGAGGCTGTCACCATGCAAGCTGCCTGTCACCTGCTCCAGTTATTGGCAAACTGCAATCCTGCTTCCTGTTCCTCCCCACCCCAACAGCTGTGCAGCTCTGGAGGAGCCCTTTGACATTCGGAGACGGAACCAGAACGGTCATCTTGCAGTGGATTTGGGACTGGAGAGGATGTTGAACAGCGTACCTTTGCCAGAAGGCCACGAGTCCCGGGGTGCCTGGCTCTGTCCTGCTGTGTGTAACAGTGGACAAGTCATTTGGACTTTCTGAGCTTCAGTTGACACCACTGGAGAACGGGATGGCACAGCTTCTAAGACGGTAGGAGCCTAAGCACTCAGAGGTGTTCAAAATCATGGGGGCATGACATGGCTCCGCAGGTGAAGGCATTTGCCGACAGGTTTGACTCCCAGAGTCCATAGGGTGCAAGGGAAAACCTGAATCCCGTAAATTGCCCTCTGACCTTCAAACACACATCACAATGTATTTGTGTCTTCACACAGTCAGAATGTGAGAAAAAAATGTTGGGTGGTGGTGAGACACACCTTTAATCCCAGCACTGGCTGCTCTTCCAGAGGTCCTGAGTTCAATTCCCAGCAACCACATGGTGGCTCCCAACCATCTGTAATGGGATCTGATGCCCTCTTCTGGTGTGTCTGAAGACAGCTACAGTGTACTTACATATAATAAATAAATAAATCTTTTTTTAAAAGGCAGAGGCAGGCAGATCTGTGAGTCCATGTGAGTTCAAGGCTAACCTGATTTAGAGTGTTTCAGGACAGAGAAATCTTGTTTCAGGACAGAGAAACCTTGTTCCAACAAACAAACAAAAACAAAAAACCCAAACAAACCCAAAAGAATCAAAACTAAGGTTCTGAGATACTGTGTTGTCTCTTGTGCCAGATTTCTTCATTTGCCTGGCCATCAAAAGCTATCATTCAAAACCTAGTGTGTGCCCTGGTAAGTGGCCTCTGTGGGTAATATCGATGCCCTTTATGCTTTCGATCCTGGTGAGGCAAGAAGGCAGAGAGCAGCTGGAACTCAGTCCTCACCGCTTACTGCAGGGTTGCCACAGGTTGGCTATATTCAGCTGCTTCAAGGTGGCCCCAAGCCTGTCTCTGGCCTGGGTCCCACCCTCCAGTCCTTAAACCATGGCTCCTAGGATGCCATTGCACAAACTAAAAAATGTGTCATCTGTCTTCTGCCTGGACCCTGAATTCATCCTGGGCTTTGGGGGATGGGAGAAAACCCACCCACATTTCATCTGTGGGTTTTTTTTAAATAAATTAATTTATTTTTGCATGCCACCGCAGTGAGTGCACTACCTTATATAGCCATAGTTTCCTTTAGTTTGGTTTATTTATTTTTATATTTATTCATATTATTTGCCTGTATGTGTGTATGTGGTACACAGTTGTGAGCCACCATGTGGGTGCTGGAAACTGAACCTGGGTCTTCTGAACAAACAGAAAGTATTCTAACCCCGAGAGCCATCTCTTCAATGGATTTGATTTTTCTGAGATAGGGACTCACTCTGTAGCCCTGATTGGCTTATACGGACCAGGCTGGCCTTGAACTCATGCCTCCTCCGGTGCTGGAATTTAAGGCATCTGCCTGGACCAGTCCACTTTTTATGTTCATTGCTTTTTAAATATTTATTTTATCATTTTTATTTCTGTTGTCTGTGAGTGTGCAGCATGTGTGTGCAGTACCTGCGGAGGCCAGAAGAGGGCGTCAGACCCCCTGAGAATGGGAGTTATAGGTGCTGGGAACAGCTTCATAGGTGAGCCATCTCCAGTCCTTACTTACCAATGAGGTTGTTGTGTGTGTGCCCTAGGTAGTGTGTGGAGGTTAGAGAACAACTTTAAAGACTGAACATCTTTAAAAAAATATTTTGTTTATTTTTATTTTATATTTGCGGTTGTTTTGACTGCATGTATGTCTGTGCAGCTGAAGGGAGTTAGTGATGTGGTGCTGGGACTCAAGCTCAGCTCCTCTGGAAGAGCATCTGGCGCTCCTAACCACTGAGCCACCGCTCCTGCTCCAGGGTTGATTCTCTTGTTTCTGCTGCTGCACTTCTAGGCGGCCCAGCCAGCTCCCAGGTGATTCTGTTTGCTCTTCCCATCTCCAAGTAGGAGCTCTCGGATTCCATGTATGTGCAATCTCTGCACCCGGCTTTTTTAGGTGGCTTCTGGGAACTCTTCTTGGGATCCTCAGGCTTGCTTTTACCAGTCAGGCCCCAACCAGCAGCCCCCTTTTTACTTTCTGAGAAAGGATCTCACCGAGTCGCCAGGCTCTCTTGCGTACACTTTATAGCCTGAGCGAGTCTGGGATTTGTGATCCTCCTGTCTCAGCCTCCTGAGTAGCTGGGATAACAGGCCTGTGCTACGCTGACTAGCTCTCATGCATGTCTTTCTTCACTGAGTTGGCTTCTGCCAAATGTCTTCATGGGGTGACCAAGGGACAGTGTCTTCCTTAAGGAGCTGCTGGGTAAAATGGGGAGTCAGACACCCAAAGAGAGGAACACTTCTGAGAAGCATCTCCTTCCTAGTTCTGTCCCCCCCCCCCTTCCTCTCCCCCTCCTTTCTCCCTCACTTCCATTCTTTCATCTTCGTTTATTGCTAAGGGAGCTCTCTCAAAGTAGATATTCTCCTGCCCCAGTGACCCCAAATGCTGGAATTACGTTACTGGTGTATATTTCATGCATTTTTTTTTTCCTATTTAAAAAGCATTCCTGGGACTAGAGAGATGGCTCAGTGGTTAAGAGCACTGACTACTCTTCCAGAGGTCCTGAGTTCAAATCCCAGCAACCACATGGTAGCTCCCAACCATCTGTAATGGGATCCATCAGATGCCCTCTTCTGGTGTGTCTGAAGACAGCTACAGTGTACCCATATAAATATAATAAATAAATCTTTAAAAATATAAGAAATACATTTGACTCAGTATTTTAATTACCAATATATAGTATTGTCTGGGAGAGCAGCTAGGGGGCAGGGCACACTGGCTCCCTGGGTGGGGAGGCAATGGTGCCCGTGAGCCTGGGCTATTAGGATAGCTGCCATTTTGACCCCTGTTGCCACCAGCAATTCCTTCTGAGCCCAAACACCCAGAGACTCGTGCCCCCCTAGCCAGACAGGGTATGGAGAGGGTCCACATGTGAGCCTGGAAACCGTTGCATGGAACACTGGAGTAGGATTCTCTGGTGGGTGGTTTACCCCAGGGCCTCATGGGTAGAATCCGGGAGGGAACCTCAGCCCCACATCCATGTTTAGGAACTGAAGGACCGGAACAAGCAGGGAGTTTCCATGGCAACCCCAGTGGGTGTGGGACCTCAGGGAAGCTGTAGTGTGTTAGAAGTAATGACCAGCTGTTGGTTTACTCCCGCTTCTTCATTCATCCGCAGGCCATCTGTCCCATGGAGTTACCCACCCATCCCTACCTCTCCATGCCTACTTGTCTCCAGTTCTTTCTTTCTCCTGTCTGTCTTACTGGTCCACTCACCCACCTACCGAGTTACTTCTCCAGAAGGAGAAGCGGAGGCGGGGGCGGGAGGAGGAAGGAGAATCCTGGCTGGTGAGATGGGCAGTGTGAATTGGACTGACAGGATATCAAAGGGCCTGGAATAGAAGCTGTTGGGAGGAAATCAAAGGGGATTGGCCTTGGCCTAGAGGCGAGATTCCATCCCTGGCTTCAGGATTGACTTAGAAACGGACTCCATTTGGAAATCTGCCCCAGCCTTGCTCTCTCTCAGCAAAGGAGCCAGGGATTCCAGGCCTGAGGAGTGTCCAGAGTGGGACCCCTTGTCACAGATCAGGGACAGAGAGAAAGAACATGCTTGTGCCATGCAGAGAGAGGCAGCCAAACCCAGGTGTCTAATTCCCAGACTGGTGCTCGACCCACCAGAGTGCTTCTCACTCTCTGCCAATACATAACCAACACTGGCTGATGATGTCAGGAAAAGGATGAAGAGAGTGGGGGGGAGGGGGGAGGGGCTATGGTCCATGGAGGTTCAGCGAGGCCTGGAGACAAGGGGGATGCCTCTGGGGGATCCATATTGAGAATCCCTTCCCCCTGAGGGACCAGCCACATGATGGTATAATATAGAATAGAGTTTATTCAGGGCATGGGGGAGGGAGTTAAGAGGGTATAGTGCAGAATAAAATTTATTCAGGTCATGGGGGAATTAAGAGGGTAGTAGAGGCAGAGAGAGAAGAAAAGAATAGAGGAGTAGAGGCCAACCATGAGCATGTGGAGAGAGAGGGGGAAAGGGAAGGGGAAGAAAAGGGGTAAGGGCTGGAGAGCAAGAACAAGAGAGGGCAAGAGAGAGGAGGGGGCAAGCAGCCCCTTTTATAGTGTCAGGTCACTGGGGCGGAGCATACCTGGCTATTGCCAGGTAACTGAGGGGTGGGGTATATCTGGCTGTTGCTAGGTAACCGAGGGTGCGTTTACGGAATCCCAACATACCCCCCCCCCTCCATTTTGGTTTAATTAAAAAAGAAAAATTAGAGGTGATGGTGGACTAAGAATAGGGTCGTTGTGATCTGACTGCTTCACGCTTGTTTTGGGGAGACCTTTCTAGAGAGTCTAGAAAAGTGGGAGTGCAGATGTTTGTCCAGTCTTAGAGTTGGCTGTTTCCTTGTTCAGGGTCTGTGGAAGCATCTGAGGATAGGTCAGAGGAAACAGGTCCAATAGAAGCGTCTGTGTCTAAGAGAGAAGGCTGAAGCATCTGTAGGTTGCTTCTCTGGAGCTGTTCTAGATGTAATGAGCGCTTGGACTTGACAAGATGCTGGAACACACATATGTCTACATTATGGGTAGAGATTAAGTATATTAAATTTTTTTGCAGGAGCAGTCCTAGTGCTGCCATTCCTTCCCTTTTCTTACCATAAAAAGGAGGAGAGGGGGAGGCCTATGGTGAAAGGGGAATAGGGGCGCCGAGGGTCTCATTGGCTACTTCCTCCTGTCTTGGGGTGTTGTGGGGGTGCAGCTGGCTTTCACTATTGGGGTCTACCTGGCAGATGTTCACATCAGGCTCCTCTATGGACAGTGGCTGGTAATCCGGTAACAGGAACTGATTAATAGTTTGGTTAGAAAATTTTTTGTGCCTGTCATTGAAGGAATGTAGAAACAAGATTGATATGGTTTGGAGCAAATTCTTACAGGATGTGTCCTGGATGTCTTAAAACAGTTTGCTATGCCATGAAAAGGGATAGAGGGAAGGTGTGAAGTCATGGCAAGGTTAGAGTCAGGGCAGCTGATAAAGGGTGAGGTAAGGTTATTAGGCAACATCACTGGGAAGGCTGTGAGTGGTATTTGTGAGTTTGTTCCAGGGGGTGCATTAGCCAGCAGTCTTTAAAGCAGGCCCAGGCCGGGTGACATCAATTGAGACAAGACATATTTTTTGAATTTTGATAGTACTTACTGGGGATCCTGGTTGGTTTTTATGGTACAGCTTACCAACAACTCCTGTCTCCCACCTGGGATACCACGGATCTTGCGTGTAGAAAAGAGCTGTAGGCGTCTTGAGAATCACTTTAAAAGGGCCCTGCCATTTAGAAGGCCTTCATCCTTTTCTGAACATTGGTGCCGGAACCTGGGACGTCACCTTTTAACAACATCACAACATCCATCGGTGCCCTTCTGTGAGGAGATTAGATTTCCTCATGACCAGATATTTCTTTTCCCTTTCACTGGTGCCAAAACCCAGGACTTAACAACAGATGACCCTTTTGCACCCAGCACAGCATTGGGCCTCTTCCCTACTCCTATAAGCTCCTGTACTGTCCCCAGATGATACCTGAGCTCTTTTTCAGGGAGATTAGAACAGGAGCCTGCTGACCCCAGACAGAGCGCTTGACAGCATGACTCATTCCTGCTCCCTCAAGTGTCCCACCATCCTCTCCCTCCCCGGCCTAGGACAGCCCTAGGGACTGTTCACTGATAGAACCCCACTGTCCAGAGGTGGCACATCCCTGCTTCTACTGTCCTGCATTGATCAGAGACATCAGGTAACAAGTGTACCTCTGAGGTTCTGGCTTCCAGGTGGCCTTGAACCTTTGAAGTTGGAGACGGTGGATAGATAGAGTCTGCAGAGACCAGAGGCCTGTAGGGATGCTGGGAGCTGGGCAGAAAGAGACATCTTGAGGACGGCTTTTCACCTGCCACCTGCTCAGCCCACCTAGCCGTGGAAAATGTGACTCAAAGGAAGCTGATGTCTGGGGATTGGGGGTGGGGGGTATGCGTGGGTGACACCGTGTGAGGGCAACATGGGAGGGTGGAAGGTGGATTTGGGGTGAGGTTGGGGTGCCAGTTCAGAATTCTGCTCAGCTCCTGCCTCTGTCTCTCTGGGAACTTTCACTTCTCAAAGGATGTGCAGGCTACCCTGTGAAAGATGTCCCCATGCCTCTGTGGCTATAGCCAGGTGTTCTCTATGGCAACAAGTATTCTTTGTATGTCTGCTGTGTGTATGGGCACAGCTACAGGACAGCCCCTTTCCTTCTCTGAGATGTTCAGGTATGCACAGGTACCATACTCCATGGCTAACTCAATCCAGCAGGAGGCTCAAATACTGTCCACAATGAGGAAATAGGGTCCTCTTCCTAGGGCTTGTCACCAGTGGGCATTCAGGGCTTCTGTCCTTAATAGAATGTCTGTGTCTTCCCAACCTCCAGTGACTCTGTTAGGGAGGAACTACTACTCAGAGGGAGGTAACGCCCCTGTCATTTCCCATCCGCCAGGTGCTAGGGAAGCCATCAGCACTGGGGACATAGCTCAATGGTAAAATGGTTGCCTAGAATGCAGGGATGCGCGGTTCAATCCCCAGTGGAGCAAAAAAACAGGTAAATGCATACACACAAAGGAAACTGGGCTTAGCTGCTCTCACCTGCTCCAGCGAGGCAGGAAGGGGAAGGAGCAGGTGTTGGGCAGGGAGGACAACGGGAAGCCAGTGAGTGGAGCTGAAACAGGGAGGGGGCAGGGAATAGGCTGAACCCCAGCCAGGCCCAGGCAGAGTCCCTCAGAGCACCGCCCAGGTCTGGAAACTCTGCAGAACTTCTGTGCCCTTGCCCTGGGAGACCCCCTAGATCCAATGACCACTTGGGAGCCAGATGGGACCCAAGGGACACGTGACTTTATGTTGATGTCATGTTTGCTTCCCAGGCTGTTGTGACTACAGGCAGGTGCCCAAAAGCTGAAGTGTGTTTCAGAAAAACAACACAGTGGGGGGGGGGGGTGCCGAGGTAGCAGTGGAGAGGCAGCTGTGGCAGCGGTCATGCCTTCCTTTAATCCCAGCACTAGGGAGGCAGAAGCAGATGGATCTCCGAGTTTGAGGACAGCCTGGTCTAATTAATGAGTTCCTGGGCAGCCAAGGCCCCACACAGACCCTGTCTCAAAACAACAACAACCCAAATTATAGTTATTTACTTCTTTGTGGGAAGGGTGCACACTGGCAAAGGTGCACATGTAGAGGTCAAAGGACAGTTTACAGGAATCTCTTTCTGCCTCCCTCCGTGTGGAACCTGGGGATGAAACTCAGGTTCGCCCACAGGTGCCTTTACCTGATGGGTTTATCTGGCTGACGCAAAGCTGAACTCTCTTCCCTCCCAGCTCTGAGGACCCAGCGATTACATTGAAGATGTCTTCGGTGTACTCGGATGGATCATTCTTTGATGCGTCCTGCTTTTCTGGCAGCCTGGGCATCTCTCAGTCTTCAGCTCCTTCTATCCAGTGTTTTCCTCTCATAATACAAAATCTTCACCCCGTGTCCCTTTCCCCCTTACAAAATGAGGACAGCATATTGGGTTAAGGCCCCACTCCACCCCATACAAATATCTTTCTTTCTTTCCTTTTCCTTTCCTTCTTTCCTTTTTTTTTTTTTTTTAAGATTTATTTACTTATCTCAGGTATGTGGGTACACTGTCTCTGTCTTGAAGAGAGCATCAGATTCCATTATACATGGTTGTAAGCCAAATTGTGGTTGCTGAGGACTGAACTCAGGACCTCTGGAAGAGCAGTCGGTGCTCTTAACCACTGAACCATCTCTCCAGCCCTTCTTTTTCTTTTTTGCTTGAGACAGAGTCTTATGTAGCCAAAGTTCTCAAATACACCATATAGCTAAGGATTACCTTGATTTGCTCACCACTGGGACTACAGGCATGTTCTACCACACAGGTTTTTTTATGCAGTGCAATGCTGGGGGTTGAACCCAGGTACACATGAGGCAAGTACCCTACCAGCTGAGCCACATCCCAGCCTGACCTCACCTTAACAGCTACGTCCACATCAACCTTTCTTCCAGTGAAGGCCTGTGTCTGAGGTGTTGGGGGTGAGCAGAACCTCTGAGGATCTTCTGGAGGACACAACTCAACCTGGAACTTGGGTCCGTAAAGGACTCTTACACAAACAAAACTTGAGTGTGTGAGAGTCTACTGTGTCCCAGTTTGAGAGTCAGAAAATATGGCCTTGGAGCATTTGTGCCGCCCAAACTCAACCCCCAGAACCAAAAGAAAGCGCAGCCTTGGTGAGCATTTCTCCCCTGCGAGAGTACTTTGCCCTAGTGGGTACTAAGTAAATGTTTGAGAAATCCTTGACTTGTGGTTCCCTAAGGCCCTTGGATCTTTCTTTAACAAGTCAGAAGGAGAGATTAAAGGGCTGGAGGACTAGGTCCAGATGCCTCTGCCCTGGATTCCAGGCTGGCGGCTACTCTGATGACCCTAACATTCCCTGCTGTTTGGGCAGCAGCCTGGGGACAGAGGAACAGAAAGGATGAGCCTTGGTTCCTCTCCCCACTGGGTGAAGGAAGCCATGGTGCACCCAGTTTGCCGGCCTTCATCATGGGGCTCTTGGCCCCATGGCCCAGCTGATCCCCCCCCCCCCATGCAGGCTTATCCTAAACACCAGACCAAGCCTTTCCATAGCTCCCCATGGCCTTCAGAATAAAATTCACATTCTTGGTTTTGTAATTTTTTAAAAAAATTTTTCATTGAGTTTATTCATTTTATTTGTATGTGTGAGTGTTCGGCCTGCATATATACGCCTGTGTACCACATGCATGCTTAATGCCTGTGGAGCTCAGAAGAGGGCATTCGATCCCACGGAAGTGGAATTACGGATGTCTGTGAGCTGCCATGTCAGGGCTGGGAATCGAACCTGGGTCCTCTGGAAGGGCAACTGGTAATCTTAACAGCTGAACCACCTCTCCAACCCCAAGGCCCTATTCTTTAAAAAGGCTATTTCCTTTATGGATTTGCCCCCAGCTATTGATCTGTAGTTGCTTCTCACTGTCCTGCAGCAGTGGAAAGAGAAAAGGGGTAACCTGGTTTACAGAGGAAGGGGTGCATTCTGAGGCCAGGCCCACCATGGCCTTGGCAAGACCTGCAGGTGAGCTGGACTTTTCCAACTTTGCTTCTCCATCTTTCTGGGTCTCCACTTCTCACAGTCTCCCTGGAAGACACCTCATCCCTACTCCAGTAGAGCTTACTCCAGCACACTCAGCTGACCAGAGAACAGCCTTTCTCCAGTTCAGAGAGGTACCAGCCCCAGGCCAGGAACAGCAGACAGCACTAGAGAGTAAGGGCTGACCGGAAACCTGCCCGCAAATGGCTTTATTGGTGCTTTACTGTGCGACCTTGAGCAAGTCAATATCCCTCTCTGAGCTTGTCTGCTCTCTGTAGAGCAGAGTAGGGAGAGATCCCTGAGCAGTATGAAGACATAAGCCAAAGGTATCCTCCTGTAAGCCGGTGTCTTAGTGTCCTTTCTAATTTGCATAGATTTGTATACGTGCTGTAAGAGATAGCAACTATATTTCATTCATAGAAAGAATTGATTCCCAGGGATGGAAAGGACTCACCAGCTCACAGTTCCATGCAAATCTTAAGCCGTCTGAGGCTTTTGTCATTAACAGTTCAACCCCCAGCTTTTACATATAGGCGACAGAAGCTCAGAGAGGGAAAGTGACAAACCCTGGGTTGCACAGCAAATGAGAAACAGAGAGCTTCATCCACCTTCCCACTGTTAGCCAGAACAGGTACTGTAGTACCTCCTGTTTCTCAGAAGGATAGAAGATGGGGAGGGGGCGGTTGTTTGGTTTATCTCTTGAGGCCCAGAATAACAAAGCTGGCCAGGATGGCAGCCTCCACAACCACAGGAAATCAGGTTGTGGTAGAGGCAGGCGGGAGTGGAAACTCTTCCGAGAGAGGCCAGGGTACTTTCACCTGCCTAAAAATAACTCTCCTCATTAGAGAGCGACAGATGACATGGCCACCGGCAGGTTATTTCAAGGAGAGTGGGGTTCTGTGAGGGTTGTGTGTGTGTGGGGGGGGCACTTGTAGGCACCCCACAGAGGAGACTGGCTGGAGCTAAGCTCAGGGTCTGGCTTTGTTCGAAAGCCGGAGAGAACGGTAGCTGACCCAGTTCTCAGGAGTGGTCGTCTGGACTGGGATGTGTAAGGACCAACGGAAAGACTGAAACTTCCGAGTATGTTCTAGAAATAAAACCACAGGAGCTGCAGGTGTATTGGATTGAGGCACCCGGGTTTCAAACCCAAGCACCTGCTACAGGTTGTTACTGCCAAATAATTGCCCACTTCTCCCTCAGAGCCCTTTCAGTACTGGGCAAATATGGATCCAGTACCTACCCTGTACCATGCCCAATCCCCACCCAACAGCAACCCGCTCAGGATCTATGGTAATTAGTCTCAATTAATCGTCAGTCTGATGAGACCTAGAATCCTCTGGGAAACGGCTCCAAGCATCCAGTGGGGATTGCCATCTTCATTAGTTAATTAGGTACCATTCCCTGGGCTGGGGTCCCATTTAAAAAGGAGAAAGCAAAGGGAGTCAGGAAGGTACTGCTGACTTCCTTTCTTGTGTTCTTTCCCTGAGACAGGGTTTTACTACGTAGCCCTGGCTGTCTTGGAACTCCCTCTGTAGACCAGTCTGGCCTCGAACTCACAGAGATCTGCCTGTCTCTGCTTCCTTTGGACTAGGATTAAAGTCGTGCACCATTAAGCGGGCCTGCTGTCTTCTTGACATGCGTGGGCTTCTTCAAGCTCCTACTGCCACCTGCCACGGTTTCCCCTCCCTAATGGACTCTCCTTAAGTGCCTTATGTCAGAGTATTTCCTAACAGAACAGGAAAAGTTGTCATGAATTCTGCTCAGTACCCTCCCAATACCCATTCCAAACCTGCCCAGAACTCCCCTCTTAGTCCCCACCTAGTACCAGAAGGCTCCAGCAGTACCTGGCGGCTGAGCAGAGAGTTGGCTCTCCCTGCCCCGCAGCTCCCAGCCCCCAACCCCAAGAGTGAGCTCAGAGATGCAGTACCAGCAAGGCTGGGGGTTTTTTGTTTGTTTTTGTGTTTTGTTCTGTTTCTAGCCCCTTGCCTAGGGCATTATAACCTGTAACCAGAGATTTAAAATAAACCAAAGTTACACTTGGCCACCTAACCCTGGCACACCTATTATAGACACAAATAATGGGGAAAGCAGAGAGGAGACTTATTCAGTGCATCCATGTGGGAAAGGAAACAGATAAGCCCCCCTTAGGTCTTTAATACTTTTAAGTTTAAATTTAAATAGGGGCTGACCAGGCATGGGTGTGTGTGTGTGGTTAATCCCAGGCAGAGGCAGGTGGGTCTCTGTGAGTTGGAGGCCAGCCTGTCTACATAGCAGGCAAGACTACAGAGTGAGATCCTGTCTTTGAAACAAACAAACTTGGGGAGCGTGAGAGGGGGAGGAGAGGTATGTATAACCATGTTCCAGTCAAGGTGAGGCCTCGCCTATCACTGGCTCAGATCTGGGTCTGTACTGAGGTCTGAGTTCTTGTCACTGTCATTGTTGGAGTTGGTGTGGCTCAAGGAAGCAAGTGACAACTTCTGCCCCAGGTGCAGCCTTCGCATGGAGGATGCTGGCTCTTTGTGGGAGAGTTGAAGAGGGGGAACCTGTCCTGTTCCTGGGACAATGACAAATCTCTCTGCCTTCAGCCCTGAAGGGGGCTGATGGGTGAAACAGAGGCCAGGTGTAATCATCTTCCCAGGGAGTGGCACAATTAGAAGATGTAGCTACTGGAGTAGGTGTGTCACTGTGGGTGTGGGCTTTCAGATCCTCATCCCAGCTGCCTGGAAGCCAGTGTTCTGCTAGCAGCCTTCAGATGAGGATGTAGAACTCTCAGCTCCTCCAGCACCATGCCTGCCTGGATGCTGCCATGTTCCACCTTGATGATAATGGACTGAACCTCTGAACCTGTAAGCCAGCCCCAATGAAATGCTGTCCTTATAAGAGTTGCCTTGGTCATGGTGTCTGTTCACAGCAGTAAAACCCTAACTAAGACACACCTCAACAGGAAGCTACTGGCTCAGTCACACCATTGAAGAAGATTCGGGTCCTCAGGAAGTGGCTTTCACTGCAATATTAGCCAACTACCCCCAGTCCTCACCACAGCTACCTCATGAGCAAGAACTTTATATAGAACAGGTGAATGTAAGTCCTCACAAGGCTCTCCCAAGCAAGTTCATCATGACAGCAGGAACTTGAAGCAGCCAGTCAAATGGCATCCATGGTGTCCATGGTCAGGAAGCAGAAAGTAGAATTTGCTGTTCTCTTCCCCCCCTCCCTTACTCAGATTTTATTCGTTTGCTTGTTTTTGAGATAGGATCTCATTACATAGTCTTGGCTGACCTAGAACTCATAGATATCCACCTGCTTCTGCCTATCTTTTTAAAAAAAAAAAGATTTATTTATTTATTATATATAAGTACACTGTAGCTGTCTTCAGACACACCAGAAGAGGGCATCAGATCTCATCACAGATGGTTGTGAGCCACCACGTGGTTGCTGGGAATTGGACTCCGGACCTCTGGAAGAGCAGTCAGTGCTCTTAACCACTAAACCATGTCTCCAGCCCCTGCCTATCCTTTTATTTTAATTATGTGTATATGTGTGTGTCCCTGTGTGACCGACTATGTGTGCATGAACACCGTACTTTCCCTCAGAGGCAGAAGAAGGATCCCCATAAGCTGGAGTCTCAGATAGTTGTGAGCTGTCATGTGGGCACTAGGAACCAAACCTGAGTCCTCTGCAAGGGCAGCCAGTGCTCTTACCTGTGCCGCCACCTCTCCAGCCCAGCCCAGCCCAGCCCACCCCACCCTTTTATTTGTCCGGGACTCCTGTCCACATTCAGAGTGGCTCTTCCTGCCTCCCTACCAAATCTAGAAGTTCCTTCACAGGCATGCTCAGAGGTTTGTTTAGGGTGATTTTAGATCCTGTCAAATAGACGATATCAAACATTTTATTAATGAACAGTGACTATCAGGGCCAGTATTCAAACTTAGGCTGGTCCCAGAGCCACCATCTCAGCTGGCCTGTTGGGCTGTCAGAGTTGACAATGACATCTCCATGTTGTCAGCCTTTTAAACACAAAACTAGGCTTTGCTGCTCCTTCCCATGCCTGGTAGAGAGCAGGGCATACAGTAGGTGCTTAATCAAGCATCTCTGAACAGGTTCCCATCTCTCACCTTCCTTTATGCTTTGGAGAGAAGATCAGCCTGAAGGAGGACAATCGCTTTTGTTCTGTTTGGATTTTGGAGACAGTCTCACTATGTAGACCAGGCTAGCCTTAAGCCCACAGAGATCCACCTGCATCCTCTTCCTGAGTACTGGGACTAAAAGTGTGTTCCCCAAAGCCCAGCTCACATTTATTTTACGTGTACACAGGAACAGACGTGCTGTAACATACAGGCACAACTCGGAGGATAACTTTCAGGGGTTGGTTCTCTTTCCACCCTGTGGGTCCTAGAGACCAAACTCCGGTTTTCAGGCTTGGTGGCGGGTTAGCCATTAGCCTGGAGAAGCGCCTTTTTCTTGGATGCTGTTCTCTGGCCCTGAATTCAACAAGACATTTGCTTTCACAATTCTGCTTGGGTATGACATCCATCAAATGAGCCCTGGAGAGGCTAAGGAACTGGCCCGACTCCGATGACAGTTAGAGATGGCACGCAAGCTCCCTGACCCACCACTAACCAGGCCAGGGAAGATGTTCAACCCAGATCACAGGAAGCCTGTGTGTGTTAAGGGTCATTCGTCACTGCCACCCCCAACATGGGGTGCTTTCGGGACAGGCCCAGTTCCCATCCTCTGGGATCGAATGCCTCTTAGGGACAGGAAACTCTTCCTTGTTACAAAGTTTCAGCCCCCTCCCCCCAGACCACTCCCCTCCTCGCTCCCTGGGGTTCACTGGTGAAAGCGGTGGCCGGTCAAGAGAGTGAGCCTGCAGGGTCCCGGCCAGCTGCTGGAGACGGAGAGGCAGGAAACGGGGACAATGGATGAAAGACCCTCTGTGCCCAGGTGGGTGGGGGGAGGGACAGGCAGGAAGCCTAGTCTCTGGAAGCTGGTCCAGCAGTAGCTGAAGGAAGGCTGCCCGGGATGCCGGAACCTGTGGGTTTGTTTGGATTCCCCAGGGATCCGCGCTGGGGAACCGTTTGCAGGCCACAGCCGAGCCCTTCTCCGTAGGGAGCCAGACCTCAGGGTCACTTTCATTCCTCAGTGTTCCTCCCCAGGGCCTGGGAGTCCGGCTGCCTGCACAGCAGGGGCCTGATCTGTTGAATGCAGAAATTAATAGGGCACCGCTAATAACTGAAGGATTACATATGGATTTGCTTGTTGAAGAAAACAAGGCTCGCGGGTGGGCGCCCCCCCCCAGGGGCTCCCTGGCTCTGCCCACCGCACCTGCAAGGAAGATCACTTCACCTTCCCTCCAGGTGAAGCTCGAGTGAAGCTCTTCAATAGAGGACAGAAAGTTAGGGGGTTGCCCTGACACCCACCCCCAGCTAAGGAATAGTCCTATTTCCTTACTGCCTCTAGCTCAACGTATTTTATTTGGGGGGAGGGGCTAGAACTTGGGCTGTTAAGAAGCTACTTCTCTTCCACCCTTCTCTCCCCGACCCACTCCATAACCAAGCCAGGCTCAGGATCTGCCTGCCTCTGCCTCTGCCTCCCAGATGCTGGGATTAATGGTGTGCACCACTGCACCTGGCCTGGCTACTCATTTAGTATGCGCTAAGCATGCATTCTGTGTCTATAAGGTATCAAGAACTGAGAAGGAGTATTAGCCAAAGGCTTGGGGGCTCAAAGGAATGAAGTAGAAGGCTAGAGGCTGAGCCACTTTGTCGATCTCTAAAGCAAGTCTGGGCTTTGCCAAGGTTGGGAGCCAAGCCTAGGGAAAGAAGGGAGGGGGTGTAAAGAGAAAGGGGGGAAGGAAGGAGAGAGTGTTGGAGCTAGCCAGAGAGAATTCCGAGTGGAGAATAAGGTGGTAGCGACTGAGACAGGCCCCATGTGTCTGACCTGACTGCTGCTCTTCAGCTGGTGGAGTCTTATCCAGTAATTAAGCTCCCACAAGTGTGTAGCAGCATCACGGGGTATAGTCATTAGAGAAAGCCAAAGCCTTCTCCCAGAGGACATAAGCACCTACTATGTGCTAGGCTTTGCACTGGATGCAAAGGTTGCCATAGTGAAGGAGACCGTCTTAGTCAGTTTGTGCTGCTGTAGCAAAATACCAGTGACCTGATAGTTTATAAGCCAAAGAAGTTCATTTTATCCCAGCTGTGGAAACTGGGCCCCGGCAGACAGAATATCTGGTGAGGGCCTGGTCTCTGCTTCCAGGGGCCAAATAGTTTCCTCCCTCACTTCTATTTATTTTAAAACAAGTTTGTGTGCATGCACAAGTGTTGGTGTGTATGCATGTTGCACGTGTGTAGAGGTCAAAGGTCAATGCTCAGATGTCCTCCTTAGGAATGTCATCCACCTTCCACGAGACAAGGTCTCCCACAAATCGAAACCTCACCAACTAAGGCTCCATCTCTCCTGCTTCCTCTGGCTATAAAATTATCTGTGCAGGTGGGGGTCCCTTGGCATAGTCACCCCCAAAGGTGGCTTTCAGGAGGTTACAGCTCACGGTAAATTTTGAAGAGTCACAAAGATTCTAACCTAAAAGTCCCCACTACCCAAGGCAATGGGCCATGGCAGCTTCCAGTGCTAGCCGCCTTGAGTCATAAGGAAATCTGCTAGCAGTGAACTTCCCGGTCCCCAACTCTCTGCTCAGCCACAGGTACAGGCAGGACCTGCCCAGTTCCCTCTAGCTAAAATCTGGGGCTGCCCCTCCTCTCCACGGCCTCCAGCTTTCAAATCAAGCCCTCTCAGCCTGCTGAATCAAGTTTTAGATGTTTACAATCTGTGATTCCACACAGAGATGGAACTTTCCAAGCTCAAATTCCCCCGGGGATCAGCCTCAGCCAGACCTCTCCACTCTTGACCTCTCTGGCCTGGCTGGCTAGCTCTGGAACCGCATGACAGGGCCACTTCTCCCACCTGAAGGGGTCACTCTCCTCCTCAGCACCCCTCAAGGGCTCCCTGTTACCCCAGAATCATGTCCAAGCTTCTGGGTTTCCTTGCCATCGCCCCTAACCCTGGGCTCCTTTTGGCATCTCCCCTCCACTAACTCTGCTTTTGAATGGTTTATTCGAGCACTATACCTTTGGATGTGCCCATCCCTTAGTTCTTGGCCGGTTTGCTACACTCTCCTACACAGGGAGACTTCCATGGTAGCCTCTAACCCTGCTATGGAGCCTGATAACCCTCTAAGGGCATGCCCCGCCCCGCCCCGCCTCAATCCGACTCCTCCCTCACCAGCCTCCGGATGGAATGAGCTGCGTATCCATTTGGCTTTGCACTGGCCTTAAAACAACACTTGACACCTGCACTGTGGGTTTTTTTCAACCTTATCTTTATGTTCTATGTAAGGGTATTTTATCTGAGCTTTTGTCTGTGCACATGTGTACAGTGCTTGCAGGGGCCAGATGAGGGTATTAGATCCTCTGGACCTAGAGGTACAGACAGCTGTGAGCCACCATGCGGGGGCTGGGACTCGAACCCAAGTCCTCTGGAAGAGCGGTCAGTGCTCTTCAAACTGCTGAGCCATCTCTCCAGCCTGGACACCAGCACTGTGATTATGCACTTCTGCCTGAGCTCTCTCCTCTAAATTGCACCCTACTCTACTGCCTGCTTTCTCCACAGAGAAATCTGTAGTCTATTTTCTTTAAGGATTTTTTTTTCCAATTTATTATAAGTCCTGTGTGTATGTGCTCGATCGCCACACACACCTGCACATACGTATGTCATGTGTGTATGTATGTCATCTAACACCTACGGAGACCAGAGGGATTAGGTCCCACAGATCACCGGTAGTTCTGAGGCCTCCAACATGGGTGCTAGTGTCAAACTTGTATTTTCTGCAAGATCAGCACCTTACCACCCTAACCACTGAGCCATCTGTCCAGGCCTTGCTCCTTTGCTGATTCTTCCCCAGTGAGGACAAGGCTGTTGTTTTATTTATCTGTCTGGATCCATATCTTGGAACAAATAAGAGGCTACTCAACAAATACCTCTAAGAGAAAAGAACTGAGCATGGGGCCTCATACCAGTAGTTCTAGCACGCAGGAAGCTGAGACAGGAGGATCATCCTGAGTTCAAAGCAACATACACTGTCCAGGTCAACCTGGACTACAGAGTGAAATCCTGGAGAGAGAATATGGAGGGGAAGGGAGGCCACAGGTGGTGAGAACCCTGTGTCAAGGCTGACTTCTGGGGGTAATGCTCAAAAGCCAGAAACAGGAGTAGCTGGCTAGGAAAGCCGAGGTCCTTGAGGGTCATGGGAGATGAGAAGGTGGAGTGGAAAGTTCTCTTCCACCTAAAGCTGACCTGGGAAACTGAGACACATGAAGGGTTTTGTAGGGAGCTGAGGAGACAGCAGGCAGGAAGGCCATGTGCTAGATGGGGTCTTCTCTGGTTAGGATATTAGGTCTGCTTCATTGTGTTCTTTAGACTCACTACTTCAGGACTAGTCAAACTGTACAACCTTTTAGTTGTCTGGTGTCTGTCCATGAGCAGGAAAGAGAACTGAGTAGGATGCCATACCTTCTGATGCCATCCGAAGGCCACCAGATGTTCTCGGTCCTGAAACATAGAGAGATTATTTAGCTGTCAGTCTGGGTCTCTGAGTGAGTTCCTGGACAGCCAGGGCTACACAGAGAAACCCTGTCTCAAAAAAAAAACAAAAACAAAAACAAAAACAAAAAAACACAGAAAAAGGATGGTGAGTTGAGGGAGAGCAGGTGACCTTGGCAAAAGTGACCCAGGAAGGAATGAGCCCAGCTACAGGCTACAAGAAGATGCCTTCAGGACCCTGCTGTTTCCACCTGAAGACCAGGAAGGGGGTGTGGGGTGGGGAATGTACTTCACGGTGTCTTGAAGGCACACCAGGATGACAGGTGCATACTGTGACCTTGTGAGACAGCCTAAGCAGGAGCAGGGGACTGAAACCTGCTGGCTTTCTGCTGCGTGCCTCTGGCGTTTCCCCTTTGCCTACAGAGGTTCTCCTGGTTCAACCTGAAGCTCCGTTTACTGGAAGGGCAAAGCTCCTCTCTGACTACGTGAATGAACTGAGAAAGGTTTATCTAAGTCACCTCAGCCTCTGGCTAAGGTGCTCTCACTAAGGAGACAGCTCACCAGGGTCTGGTCACACAGTTCAGGGGAGGAAGGATGAGCCAGGAGGACAATTGAGCCATGTGTCCTAGTCCTTGAGTTCACAGATGGGATGCTGAGCCTAGAGAGGTTGGTTGGAGGACTTGTCCAAGGACATGCAGCCAGCTGGGAGTAAAGGCAGCTCTGGAGCCTTTCCTTCCCTCCCAAGGCGCTTTCTATTCCTCTGGAGTCTTAGTTCTAAACCTGGTTTTTTGTATGCTGCATGGAGCTGCCACTGTGCCTAGCTCCTGTGCTGCTGGGCTGGGTGCTTTGACCACAATTCAGGCCACACCAAGCTTCCTGCCCCCAGGACCACATAGCCCAGCCTGGCTTCAAACTCTCTGTGACCTTGAACTTGTGACCCTCCCATCCTTACCTCCCAGTGCTGTATGTAAGCTGTCATGCCTGGTTTGTATGGTTTATCCAGGGCTCTGTGAGTTCTAGAGGAACACTGCCAGCTGAGCTCCACCCTTAGCAAGATTCAAGTCCTTGCCTACTGTGTCCAAAGCCTCCCCTCAACTGTGGCCTTGCCATGGGGCAGTTGGGTGGGGGTGTAGGAACAAGGACTTGTCATGAAACATGGGGAGAGAGCTTCTTAGACAGGTCCGTGCTGATTACGATGCTGCTTCACATGGTCCCCCGCAGTGGTCCTCGATGATAGGATCCAGGATCTCAGAGCTGTTAAGGTGCCCCCCCTGCCCACTTCCTCCAGAACAAACCAAAGAGGCCAAGAGTCACTTAAACCCTGACTCTCCTCAAACCGACTCTGTGCACAGGAACAAGACCAGGGGTTCCGTCCAAATACTGGTTCACTGGCCCAGGGCACATTTATTCTAGCCCTACTATGTGCCAAACCCTGTCAGACACCTACTAGACATAGACAGGAACAGGACATGGTTCTTTCCCAGTCCACAGCCAGCAGCAGAGGTGGGCTTGGGCAGTGGGGAAGGCTCTGTTCCCATGCCCTTTTGGTGACACTGACAGGGACCAGTTGGCACTGGCCCAGTCCCTCCCCCAAAGAATGCACACTTGGAAAAGACCAAGGGGGGAGAGTTCGATGACATCAGGCCCCCAGGCACAGTCCGCTCAGTTGGTTCTGACTCATCACCCACACCTGCGCTGGCCTCCGGCAGATAGGCTAGAAATAGCTGGGGAGGGACCAGAGGCAGCACCTGGGCTGCTGTCCCCACCCTCTCTGCCAGGAAACGGGATGCTTCCCAGAGTCCAGCCCAGCTGACTCTGCTGGTCTTCTGGAGGCTCAGGGAGTGGAGGCCCCCAGGCCACCGGAAGCTGTCCCAGGAGCAATAGGGACCACAGTCAAAAGTCACTTCCCGTGATGCTGGATGCGGGTGGGTATTTGAGGCTGTGTGGACCTGGCCTAAGTGCCTTGTGCTCTTGTGGCTCTTTGCGAATTAGGCTGTGAGTGAGCCCTTTTCACAGACGGCAGACCCAGAAGAGCAGAGAGGTGTGCCTAAGGCTACAAGCCCCCGTGCTAGGCAACCTGGGCCTCCCCATGCTCTATGGACTGCTCGGTTTGGTCACCGCATCCCGGGTCCCCCCAATCCCAGCACAATCCCATCTCCTGCTCTGTCTTTGCCCAGGTGCCATCTCTCTCCTGAGCACTCAGGAAAAGAGAACTTGAATGATAACCTTCTCTTGCCCTCTGTGCCCAAGTCTCAGTGTATTATCTCTCTAAAACCTTCGGCGACTCCCCATTGTCCTCAGAATAAACGCGCACCGGTTCCTGCGCACCGGTTCCTGCGCACCGGTTCCTGCGCACCGGTTCCTGCGCACCGCTCCATCACCCAGCACTTGGACAAGGCAGGACTCCTCCCAGGCCTCACTTTGTAAGAGGACCATGGCACCTCACGCCCATGAGGACGAAGGAGATGCATGCACGGGATCTTCCCAGCAGGTGTGTTTCAGAGGCGTGGCGTGGGGTACAGTCTCTGCAGGCAGCCAGACTGGGGCCCGGGTTTCATGACAGGTCAGGCCAGGTGCTCTAGGCCTGAGTGAAATTCATCAAGAATTTTGAAAAGGCCAACTGTGGTAGCACACACCTTTAATCCCAGAACTCTGGAGGCAGAAGCAGGGGGAATCTCCAGATCTGAAGCCAGCCTGGTCTACAGAGTGAGTTCTAGGACAGCCAGGGCTACCCAGAGAAACCCTATCTCGAAAAACAAACAAAATGTTAAAAAGCCAGGAACACAGCGGACGCATACCTGGAACCCAGCAGCACCATGGAACAAGCCACAGAGTGAGACCCTATCAGGAAGAGAAGAAGAAGGAAGAAAGGTTGAGGGAGAGATTAAGGGACTTGGAGCTAGAAGGGTGGCTCAGTGTTTAAGAGTAATTGCTGCTTTTCCAAAGGCCCGAGTTCAAGTCCCAGCACCCGTATGCGGTGACTCATAACTATGTCTAGCTCTCAGGACTTTGACGCCTCTGGCTTCCTCAGGTACCCGCTCTCACATGCACACAGATACACATAATTAAACATAATAAAAGCAAATTTTTGAAATAGAGAAAGGGGGGGGGGAGTCAGGAGAGAGAAAGATGAAGAAAAAAAGAATGGAGGAGAAGCTTGAAATGCTTCAAGCAGCAGTAGCTAAAACTCTGGGGAGGAGACGGGGCCATCGAAATTAACTAATTTTTTTTTTTACCTTTTTGTTTTGTTTTGTTTGTTCAAGACGGGGCTTCTCTGTATAGCCCTGGCTGTCCTAGAGACTCATTCTGAAGACCAGGCTGGCCTTGAACTCACAGAGATGCACTTGCCTCTGTCTCCTGAGAAGGTGTGCGCCACCGCCCAGCCGACAGGTTGTCATTTTTTTTGTCTTAACTATAAACTAGCAGGTAAATGTACCCATTGTAGAGAAGGAAAACTAAGGGTCCATGGATGAATGTCCATCTATAGTATCAGAGTGAGGGCCAGCCTGGAAGAATGATCCCTCTCTCTTCCTGTACACAGTGTCTCAAGGTTTGGAAAATGGAGAGTCCTTACTTCGGAGGGAAGGTATGCGCGTCATTCAAAAGCGCTTGGCAAGAGGGGCAGGTGGTTCCTGAGCTGCAAGCTGATGTGAGTGAGGCCTGAGGCCTGGTGCAGAGTGAAGTCATCCAGGAGGAGCAGACACCCCCGGCAGTGGGCATCCAATCCCTGCCTCCCACACCCCCATACCACAGGTCACTGTCATGCAAGAGCAGCCAATGCTGGAGGAAGCCTGAGGGGAGGCAGCCAGGCTCAGTACCATCCAAGCTGGCCTGGGCATCAGGCCCCAGTCTCAGCTCAGCCTGCTTTTTGGCCTCCAGGTCTGAGGGCCTGTCTGCCAGAGCTGAACTCTGGGCTGTGGACCTTGCAGCAGAAGTCAGAGCCCCTCCCTTCCCTTGGCACCTGCTTGACAAGCCACCTATTTTAAACTTTCTCACCCGGATCCTGCCCTTCCCCCCACAGAGGACACATGTGTTTCTAACCCCTATTACTAGTTTACTTTACTGTCCCAACAGGGATCACTTTCTGTTCATCCTAGTGCTTGCCCCACTGTCCTCCCCAAGGTTGCAAGAATTCCCCACTCCCAACCCCTACCCCCCACACAATTTTTTTCAGACATTTAAAAAAAATTTTTTAAATATTTATTTATTTTATTTATATGAGTACACTGTTGCTCTCTTCTCTATACCAGAAGAGGACATTGGATCCCATTACAGATGATTGTGAACCAACATATGGTTGCTGGGAGTCGAACTCAGAACCTCTTAATCACTGAGCCATCTCTCCAGCCCCTATGATTTTTCTTTTAATTCATTTATTATGTATACAATGTCTTGCCTGCATGTGTGCCTGCACACCAGAACGGAGCACCAGACCTCATTACAGATGGTTGTAAGCCACCATGTGGTTGCTGGAAATTGAACTCAGAACCCCTGGAAGAGCAGTCAGTGCTCTTAACCAGTGAGCCATCTCTCCAGCCCTCCTCCCCAGTTTAATACACACTCTGAGCAGTTGATGCCCTGGACCTCAGGCTTCCTGGAGCTTACAGTTCTTCAGAGCTAGGCTTTGCTTGTTTCTCTCCATTAACCAGAAGTGCTGGGGCTACGGAGATGGAGCTGATACAACTCGGTTATAAAGTGCTTGTCTCAGGAACATGAGGACCAGAGTTCGAATTCCTAGCACATGTGTAAAAAGCTAGACAGAGGTTTCCAGTATGGCCGGTTGGAGACCAGCACATCCCAGGAGCTAGTCTGACCTAAGCACTTAGCATCACATTCAGCGAGAAACACAGTCTTAAGAAATAGAGTGGAGGGGCTGTAGAGATAGCCCAGGGGTTGAGAGCACTGGCTGCTCTTTCAGAGGACCTGAGTTCAAATCCCAGAAACTATATGGTGGCTCACAACCATATGGAACTCAAATTTCAGGGTACCTGACACCCTCTTCTAGCCTTCATGGGCACAGTACACACGTGACACATAGACACACATACACACAATACACCCCTGCATATGTTTTATTTTTAATCTTAAAAAAAAAAAGAAGAGAGCAACTGAAGGGACTGACACACCTGGTCTCCACACACAAGTGCACATACATATGTGCACACCCCCCCACACACATACAGACACATATATACACAATATAAACTCCAAGAACTTGGTAACTAATGCCTGTAATCCCAGAACTTTGGAGGTTGGAGCAGGAGCATTGCTGAGTTTAAGGGCAGCCAGAACTCTATGGTGGGTCCCTGTCTCAAAAACAAAGCAATAAGATAATATACACAAAAATAGAAGTAAGGAAATGAGTCTGGAGCCTGTGGGTTCAGTTCAGTGGTAGAATATTTGCAATGTTACAAAGCCTAAGTTTAACCCCCAGTACAGAGAAAAGACAGATGGCTCAGCAGCTGACACTATTCTCTGTTCTTTCTATTTTATTTTCAACTTATGTATTTTTAAGACAGGGTTTCTCTGTGTAACTTTGGTTGTCTTGGAAGTCACTCTGTAGCCCAGGATGGCCTTGAACTCACATAGATCTGCCTGCCTCTGCCTCCCGAGTGCTGGGATAAAAAGCTACCACGCCTGTCTATTTTTCCTGCTCTTGCTAGGGACAGAACCAGGTTTGGTTCCCAGCACCTACATGGAGTAGCTCTCAGCCATGGGTGACTCCAGTTCCAGGGAATCAGTACCCTCTTCTGGCCTTTGGAGACACAGGCATACAACATATGCACATGAACATTTTATTTGTGTGTGTGTGTGTGTGTGTGTGTGTGTGTGTGTGTGGCCCTGGTTGTCCTAGAACTAGCTCCATAAACCAGGCTGGCCTTGAAGTCACAGAGGTCCCCTTGTCTCTCTGCCCCCCAAGTGCTGGGATCAAAGGCATGTACCACCATGCCATAAGTCATTTTTAAAACTATATTTCATATCATCATCATCATCATCATTATTATTATTATTATTATTATTGGCATTAGAAACAGTTTTATGGTCAGCCTTCGAATCTAGCAATAATGTCACCCCTAGACAAGAAGGACCCTCTTGCATCTGTTGCTATGGCAACCGTCACACACTCCTGGTGTGCACCTCACCTGTGTGCGGTGGTGCTCCTGATAACTTCATGGCCCGAATAAAAGGCAGAGACCACCAACCCTCTGCTCCTTTCTTCCCCCCTTTTCTTCTTCCTCGTTCCCCCAATAAGCCTCTTCTCGAGGAACTGTGTTGTTCTGGGGTGATCTGTCCAGATATGAGCCACCTTCTCACACAACAATTATTATTATTTGGGAATGGTTCCAGCTTGGCCTTGAACCAGGCCAGTATCAAACTCAGTAAGATTTTCCTGCCAATTTTTCTCCATCGCTGGAGAAGTCACCAGCTACCAGTCTTTTTATCTCCAGCCCTGCTCTCTGCTTAACCTTCCCGTACCAACTCAGCATCTCCCCTGCCCCAGGCCAGATACAGAGCACCTCAGCATCCAGAGACCCGCCTACAGGATTCAAGCGATGGTTATCGAGGCCCTAACCTTGTTTGCACTGCGGCCTTCACTCCCAGGTTTCTTCCCACAGAAACCACATTCAAGGCTCTGGGCCACACTCTCCTCTCCTCCTGTTGGTCTCCCCCTGCGCTTCTCCACGGAAACATGGGGGGGAGGGCTGTGGGGGTTACTTCGAGTTATAAACTCCACGAACCTCACGGACATCTCTGTAAATTAAGTTCCAGGCACAATTAAATTATTGAATGACAGGACTGGAGGCAGAGTTCAGCCCTTGCCTGTTACAGGGGAGAACCTGGAGCTGACGGATCTTCAATACGTCCAAAACAATAACAATAATACAAAACAATAACACAGAAGTTGTCGGTTCTTTCAAGGTTTCTCATGTTTCACTCTTATTGAAAGCAGAACCAATCATGTTTGTGTGTATGTAGAGGGTGCTCTACATTCTTAAGAAATATTTATTTGTTATTTGATTTCTGTGACAGGGTTTCTCTGTGTAGTCCTGGCTGTCCTAGAACTCACTCTATAGACCAGGCTGGCCTCGAACTCAGAGATCCACCTACATCTATCTGCATCCCGAGTGCTGGAATTAAAGCCATGAGCCACTAGGTCTGGCTTTTTTTTTTTTTTTTTTTTAAATGGAGACTCAGGTATTTCAGTTTAGCCTCAGAGTCACTGGTAGCCAGGGATGGCCTTGAACTTGTGATCTTCCTGTTTCCATCAGACAAGTGCTGGGATTACAAGCACATGTCATCACGCACGGGGTTTTCTGTGGGGCTAAGGATCAAAGCCCAGCCTTTGTGGGTGCCAAGTGAGCACTCTGAGCCGTAGCTCCAACCCACAACTATTACCTAGAGTAGAACTGTCAGATAGGGTTGGAGACATGGCTCTTTCAGGAGACTTGGATTCAATTCCCAGCACCCACCTCATGGCTCACAGTCGTCTATAACTCCAGTTCCAGAGGCCCTAACAGTCTCCTCTAGCCTCTGTGGACACCAGGGACACAGGTGACTTATAAACAAACAGGCAGACAAAGCAGCTAGTCACATAAGATAAATAAAATTTAAAACTTAAAAACAATAACCAGGTAATGGTGACTTGCCCATCTCCAAAGGACAACGCTCCTTTCCATGTTGAGGCTCTGCTATCATTTACCAGGGATGTTGGCTGATGCAAGCATTCCATTTCCCTTCCCAGCCCCAAAGTGACAGCAGGAGGTCCCTGGGCTCAGGATGAACCCATCTTGGGAAATATCTCAAGAGCTGTGCAGTGAGGTCGCCATTCGGGGGAAGGGTCTAGGAGAGAAATCCAAAGAGTTGCCTGCCCCACCTGAGCCTCACATGGAACAGCCTCGTCACCCATTCCACCTGAAGGTCTCACCTGCCTGTTCTGCTCTCAACAGCCCTGGTATCCAGGCTGGGGGTCCTCATTCATGGGAGTAAATCCACCCAAGACAAACTGGTCCACCAAATTTTGAGAGAGAGAGAATGCAGTAGAGGTTCCTTAGGGATCAGTAATAGTAATTAGCCAGAGCTTGAGTACCTACTGTGTGCTGGATGCTCTACTGAAATTTTCATCCATTTTTCTCAAAACTTATTAAGGGTCTATGTGATGGTTAGCGTTGAGTCTCAGTTGGGTGAGATCTAGAATTATCTAGGAGATGAAGTTCTGGGCGTATCTGTAAGTGAGTTTCTAGATTTGATTAATGATGGTAGGAAGGCCTACACTAACCATAGGTGGCACCATTCCATGGACCTGGGTCCCATGCAGAATAGTAGGGGTGGGGAGGAAGGTAACTGAGCACCAGCGTTCTCGGCTCCCTGCCTATAGCTAACCCTCTGCTGCCTCATCCGGTCTGAGCCAATGAACCCTTCCTCCCTTAAAAGGCTGTCTTCAGACCCACCAGAAGAGGAATTGGATCCCATTCCAGATGGTTGTGAGCCACCATGTGGTTGCTGGGAATTGAACTCAGGACCTCTGGAAGAGCAGTCAGTGAGTGCTCTTAACCGCTGAGCCATCTCTCCAGCTCCCTTAATTTGCTCTTATCAGGTGTTTTGTTACAGAGGAGAAAGCTGAGTAATGCAGTCTCCTGTATGTCCGCTACCTTTCTGGATCGCAGATACAGCCCTGAATGAAGCCGGCGCGAACACTGCTGCCCTCTCGGAGCCCCTGAGTGGAGAGAGCGTCAGCCCCACCCACCTCTCCCATTTGCTTGTTTTGGATTTTGTTTTACTTTGAAGCAGGGTCTCCTTACTGAGCCCAGGCAGGCCTGGAACTTGGCAGTCCCCCGGCTGTAGACTGCATGTGCAGAGATTATAAGGGAACACCTCCACGCTGGCTTCTGCTTAGGTAAGGATGCGGAGGACCAGAAACCCCAAAGGCACCAGCTGCTGAGCGTTGAGACATGACTTGAATCCAGACCTGCCAGGCTTCTCAGAGAGAGCCTCGGCCCAGGGAACTATGGGAGAAAAGAAAAGCTGAGTGGTCCTCAAGCAGCCCACAGGAGGGGTGCCAGGTTCCATCTGTGCCCCAGATGCGGGCGAGTGACTGAGGCGCGGAGTCAGGGGCTGAGGTGGCCGCAGCTGTGGAGGGATAGATGCTCTCTGAACACAGGCTGTTCGCTGTCCTTGTTTGGAATTTCCTTCTTGACGTAAAAGCTGTGAGTCACGGCCTCAACACTTGTCTTGATTGCACAACCCACGGAGATGATTGTAGAGGTCGTCATGCCTCCTGCCAGCCCGGTTTCAACGGTCACGATTCCCCTTTCTCGGTCCCGGATGTGAGGGATTTCATTTGGAAGGATGAGAGAGCAATACAGGAAGAGGCGAGCCTACGACCGCGTGTGCCACTCAGCGGGCCTCCATGCCAATCCTCTGGAACGGCTCGAACCGCTCAGTCAGCCTCCTCCAAAACCCAAGCCGCCATCTTTGCGCTAGTGCCCCTGATGAGCAGTCAATGGTTAAACCTATGGCTTCTGCATCAGCTGAGCATAGATCAAGCTCTGCTGTGTGATCTCAGGAAAGACAGTATACCTCTCTGAGCCTCAGTTATCTTATCGGTAAAATAATGAATAGTGGTTAAAAGAAAAAGAAAAGAAAAAGAAAGAAAGGAAGGAAATATATGGGCGGGATTTGGGAGTCCTGATCTACTCTGAGAGGCTCTAGGCAGTTAATAATTACTGGGTGGGGAAACTCATACTTCTCAGTGATTATGTATAGCTACTGGTAAGGTAACCTTGCTCAAGTAACTAAGTGCCCCCCCATATTCATTTTCTTTTTAGATTTATTTATTTTACATATGTGTGTACTCTGATGCCATTACAGATGGTTGTGAGCCACCATGTTGTTGGGATTTGAACTCAGGACCTCTAGAAGAGCAGTCAGTGCTCTTCACCACTGAGCCATCTCTCTAGCCTCCTGCACCATATTCATTTTCAAGCAACTGGCTTTAATAAGATTCCCTGTTAAAAAAAAAAAAAAAAAAAAAAAAAAAAAAACCACGAGAGAGATCAATGTAGGAAGAACGGTTGTTAGGGTAAAAGAGGGGTTTGGGAGTAGAGAGAGCTAAGAGGGAAGAATGCGGGGTCTAAATATGTTATGTACATATAAGATTGTGAACATTTTTAATTTAAAAATTATAAAAAGTGGGCCTGGTGATGGTGGGACACACCTTTAATCCCAGCAGAGGCAGAGGCAGGTGGATCTCTGTGAGTTTGAGGTCAGCCTGGTCTACAGAGTGAGTTCTAGGACAGCCAGGGCTACACAGAGAAACCCTGACTCAATAAACAAACAACAAAAAGATACTATCGTTGGGCCTTTCCTTTTTGATTTATCCCATTGCTTACTTCTTGGTGGCCCGGCAAATGTCGGTCTCCATGAGGGTAGAGGCCTGACAGTGCTTTTCTCCTGGCTGTTCCCAAAGCCTGGCTCAGATTTTTGCTCTTTGCTTTCTGGGTTTGTTTGGCATTATGCTCATGTAGGCATGTGCAAAGCCTTGGGTTCGATCTCCAGCAGCACATAAACTGGGTGTAGTTATACATGACAGCAACCCCAGCCGTCTGGAGAAACAGGAGGATCTTCTGTTACTTCATGGGTTCAAGGACAGCTTGGTTTTACTTGTGACCTCGTCTTTAAAAAACAATGGTTTGGGTCAGCACTGTCCAAGATGGAGGAGTAGGGGAAGAGGCCAGCTTAGGGGAAGGGATTCCCCCAGGTCTGGCGATCTGGCAGAAAGGAGGTAGCTGCGGCCCAAGACTGGGGCTGAGGCTGGGGACTTTCATACAGATACCTGCTGCCTGTTGCAACCTTACTTCTCTGCCAGGGCTCAGGAATCCCTGATCTTCACAGGGAATTTTATAACTCATTTTAAGTCTTGCTGGGTTTTGGTCAGTTTTTTGATGGGTCCTGGAGCCGATATGGATCATTTTGTGCTTGCTCTGTGTCTCTGACTCTCTCTGTCTCTGTCTCTGTCTCTGTCTCTCTCTCTCTCTCTCTCTCTCATTGATTGGTTGGCTGGTTGGTTTTCAAGACAGAATCTCTACATAACTCTGGCTGTCCTGGAACTCACTCTGTAGACCAGGCTGGCCTTCAACTTAAAGATAATGCCCCTGTCTCTGCCTCCTAAATGCTGGGATCCAAGGCGTGCACCACTATACCTAGTCCCAATTGTTTTGGCCTTTAGGAACGTCACTCGGGTGATCACCAGGGTCCGGTTTCCTGTTCTCCTTGTTCACACAGATTGTATCTAGAGATCATGGTGGTAGTCCTTGTCTGGCAAATCTCTATAAAGATGGGTAAAGGTCACCCACAGTGCAGGCAGGCTACACCAGCTGCGGGGTCTTCCTGTTCTCCTGTGGGACCGTATTCTTGGCCATGCTCAGAGAGAAGCACACTACCTTTCAGCCCATCTTTGATTCCTCAGGCACCAAGGACTTGTGTATTTTTGAGTCACGGAAAAAGCTTCATGACATCATCAGACATAGCTACAGTGGATGCCACTTTCCAAGAAGCACAAGAGAGGCCAGGAAGCGAGCCACAGAAGATACAAGCCACCATGGCTGCTGCCAGAAGGCCACTGCAGATTGTACTCACTAACATTCATATATTTTAGTTGTAACAGCACACACGTGTGCATGGTGTGTGTGTGTGTGTGTGTGTGTGTGTGTGTGTGTGTGTGTGTGTGTAGGCCTGCTCATCACGTGTGTGGAAGCAGGGGTACAACTTTGTAGAGTGGTCACTTCTTTCCATCTGTAGGTGCATTCTGGGATAGAACTCAGACCATCATGCATTGCTCTGAGTACTTTTCCATGCTGAGGCGTTGGGTTTATTACTTATTTATTTACTTCTTCCATTGCATACCTGTGAGCGTATGCCTGCATGCATGCAGCACATGTGTGCCTGGTACCGTGGCACTTCAGAGGAGGGCACCAGTTTCCCTGGGTTTACGGTTGCCTGTGAGACACCATGTGGGTGCTGGGAAGCAAACCTGGATGCTCACAGAGAGTAGCATGTACCCTTAACTGATGGTTCGCCTCCCCAGCCTCTTATTTTATTGTAACGGGATTTAATTTGTATCCTGTGTAAGGCTGGGGGGTTCTAGAACTTTCTTTTGTCCCGGAATGTGTTGTTTCCAACCTAGGCTTCGTAGGAAGACCCAGCACCTAGACAAGAGGAAAGCAGAGGGCTCGATGCTGGAGGGAGCAGCTCAGAGGGCGTCTGCTCAAGCTGCACCTTCTCACCTGGTCATTCTCCTCAGCTCCAGTCTTCACCAACCCCAAGTCCCTCCATAGATCCCCCCAGGACTTGGAAGAATTCAGCTTCAAAAAAAATCACTGGACAAGAGTCACTCTCTATGGTTCTTCCCAGAGTCCAGGAGTCACGGGGCTCAGGGAGAGGCCGTTGTTCCCAACTCACAGATGAGGGCTCGTCTTTGAGTCAGAGTCCAGCTGCCTCCCGAGGTCATGAGAAAGAAGGCGAGGACAGGCACGGGGCACAGGAAGTAGAGCGGGCCAGCTGGGAGGCAGCAGCAGGCTCGGGTACCGTGGCCTCCTGGATGGGCCAGTGACATCACAACTCCAGGAAACAGCTGCCCACGAGGTCCTCAATGTCCTTCATTCCTCCTCTGGGAAAACCGGCCACCAGCTGTTACGGTGCTGTTCTTACTCTGGCTCTTCCTAGATTGTCCCTGAGCAATCCGTCATCCTTAGGAGTGCCATCCACTTGCCCTCTGATGATCTTCTACGTGCCAGACCACGGATCCCTGTGTAGAATACCTCGCAACTGTGTGTGCTCTCCAATGACATGGCATCGGGGGAAGAGGGCAGTACTGACTCCATTTCTCCAATGGTGGAGGGTTTAGAGCAGTGGTTCTCAACCTGTACCCCAGTTGAGGGTCACCATTAACACCAGGATCTGTATTACAAAAGGCACTTGAGAACCACTGGTTTAAGAGGGTCCAGGCAGATCACACAGGTTCACCCAGCCTGGTTCAGTCTGACCGCAGCGTTTCTTCCCATTTCATGAGCTAGTGCATTTGATTCGATGCAAAGTGGCTTCTTCATGCATGGCGACACAGGGCTGTGAATCACAAAGCCAGTGTCTTTTCTGCTGGTAACCCCAGGCCCACCATCCCGTCTGTTTAGGGATCGGTAAAGGTGAAGGATGAAACAGAGGCTCAGGGGAGTGATGGCAAGAAGAAAAGATTTGGAATAGGCAGATACCGAGACCCTTCTGCAGAGCCTCCAGAGATAACAAACATAAGCTCATAAAGAAGTCATGAAGCCTGGGACGGGGTGAGCAGGAACCTGTATCGGTCAATCAATCAATTAATCAGCCAATCAATAGCTACTTACTAATCACTTACTATGCATAAGTGGCTCTAAGAGAAAAATGGGTATTTGTCAAAAAGCAGGAAGGAGCTGGGAGACGGCCCAGTTAGTAAAATGCCTGCTACATAGGCAAGAAGAATCAAATTCAGCTTTCCATCACCCATGTAAAAACCTGGTGCAGGTAGCACATCTGTAATCCCCATTGGGTGTGGAAGAGAAGGGTGCAGAGGCAGGTGGTGCCTAAGCATTTGATGGGTCTAGCCAATCAGTGAGCTCCAGGTTCTGAGAGCCCCTATATCAAAATATAAAGTAGAGCATGACTTATAAAGGCACCCAGTTTCAAACCCTGGCTTCTAACACTGAAGTGCACACACGTGAACACACACCTAAATGTATGTGCACACGTGAACACACACACATATAACATACACACTAAAAGAAAAGCCTGCCCCTCTAGCTTTCGAGCCAGAAAGAGCTCACATGTGCCTACCTGTCGGTGCCTCAGTTTCCCCATCTGTAACATGACAGAGTTAATAATATTCACCTCCCTCCCAGAAGTGCTTTTATACATGAAGTTACTTAAGCCTTCACCCAGCAAAGCACTTGGACTTTCCCCATGAACAGGAGCCATGATCTATAATAAGGAACTAGCAAGATGCCAGGTATTGAAAAAGCATCAGACGTCATGCCAAACCCTGTCCCTGTTCCCTGTGCCTGTCCCCTGTCCCTTGATTTGTAAGTTGGGTAACAGGCAGACATTAGAATCGAGGTCACAGGGCAGGGTGGGCTGAAGGCCCGGAGGGAGCTGTGCCTCCAGAGAGCAGGGAGGGTGTGGCCCTGCCAGTCCACGCACGTTTCCCACAGGAAGCAGAGTATGAATCAGACCCCAGAGGACCGGTAAAATGAGAATCAAACCTGGTGGTTCACACCTGCAGTCTCAGTACCTAGAGGGCTGAGGCAGGAGGATCATCATGAGCTTGAGGCTAGCTCAGCTAGATAGCAAGACTGTCTCCGAGCAAAACAGAGAAAGAAACGAAAATCTATTTGGGCCAGATGGTGACCTTTTCGGAAAGATCCTGAGCTTCTGCAGGGCAAATGAGCAAATGTAAAAGTGAGACGCTTTCTAACTCGAAAAAGAAGAAAAGAAAAAAGCCCCAAGGGTAAGTACAGAGGACACCGACTTAACTGTCACGGTCATTTGCATGCCTTTCAGCGAGGCTCTGATTTTGGCATCATGGTTTATGCAGGGAATTTCCTATAGTGAATAGTTTCATATATTCATTTGTATAATGTAATTAATTTTTTGAGATAGGGTCTCACAATAGCATCCTGTCTAACTTAGAACTCACTATGTAGATCAGGCTGGCCCCAAACCCACAGGAATCCTTCTACCTCTGCTTACTGAGTGTTGGGATTACAGGTGTGCAGGACCACACCTTGGCCTTATATATTTCTAGCATATATAGAATTATGTATACAGTAAGCATTCAGTGACTATTTTGTTGAATGAATATTAATCATCACCATCATCACCACCATCATCATCACCGTCATCGTCACCACCACCATCATCAGACAGTGCTAGGAATGAAACCCAGGGTGGCTCATGTGCTGAGCAAACACGAAACCCATTCAACGACACCCTCAGTTGATAATTTAGTTTTATATTTATTCCTATTTTACATAAACGATGACGTCATAAACGGTATGCTAAAATTCCTGTTTCCCTCCTGGGACAAGAGGAATTATGCATATCCACAGGCAAAGGCAGAGCAGACCCTGGGCACAACTGGAAACAGTGGTTGGATGTCCAGTCTCATTGCTGTTAAGACAAAGCCACCCAAAAGCCTCAAGAACCTGATCCTGAGACAGCAAAGGCCGTCAACTGCTGGGCTGTGTGGTTCTGAACTTGGTCAGCTGAGGGGAGGTGGGTGCATGCTAAAAACACCAGCAAGCCGGAATTTGTGCCTTGTCCTCTGCTTGGAGCCCTTGAGGTCTGTGCACACTGCCCTTGCCTTGAGATAAGAAACTGGGCGGTCTCTTGAAGGTTTATTTTGTTTCTGAAGCTGCCAGATCCAGTGGGTGGATTGCGTCTTGAAATAGAAGCATCTCAAAAGGCCTGTGAATCATTCCTCCGAGCTGGTTTGCCTGAGACGTTTCATATCCTGTTCTCAGCTATACCTTGAGCAATGGATGTATGGTGTGTGTGGGGGGGTGGTGTATGTGCAGGGTATATATGTATGTGGTGATGTGATATGCATGTGTGTGGTATGGTGTGTGTGTGTGATGTGTGTATGTGTGTGAGATGTGTGTATGTGGGGTATGTGTGGGGTATATATGTATTTGTGTGTGTGTGCATGTGTATATAGTGTGTGCGTGTCTGGATTTGTTGTTTTCAGGCCTATTTGCTTAGGATTTGGTTTTGAAACTTTTACTTTCTTTTAATAGCTTTTTTTTTTTTTCAAGCTGGAAGAAGTTTTCAAATGTTTTTTTCGAGAAAGTTCAAACCCTAGAGTGACTAAGACCCTGGGAGGAATGTGGACTTTGTGAGGGGAATTTGTATCTGCGGTGAATCATACAGTTACTGAGTTCAGCAGAGAGTAGACCTTTTGAAAGGCTTCTAGGTTAGCCCCTCATTATGCAAATGGGGAAACTGAGGCTGGGGGTGGAGTTCTACAGAGGCTCCCTGGCCTGTGAGTGGCAGGGGCAACGCAGGAGTAAGTCTGACTCCCAGGTAAGCTTTGGGTTGCAGGGAACTCATGGGAATCCTGTATCTATGTGGTGGGCACAATTTTAAAATCAGAGGACTAGGAGACTCAGTGGTAGGCGCACAGACTTCAGGGGTTGGTGGCTTAGGACACATACAGCTGTGGCACCCACATTAGGCCAGTTAACTCCCCGGAGTCCTGTTAAACAGTGCTTTTCAAACAGGGGACATTTGACAAAGTCTGGAGGTATTTTGGTTTGTCACAACTTGGATGGGGGTTGCTACTGGCATCTGGCAGAGGTGGAGGCTAGGACACCATTAAGCTTCCCAACACGCACAGGATAGACAGAAAGAGGTGAGTCATCGGCTCCAAGTGTCCACAGTGTCAGGGCTGAGGAGTGTTCTCTGTGGAGGTACTTACCCTCACAGTACCTCTGCTTCCTTTTGTATGAAGGTTGTAACAATACCTCCAGTGATAGTCATTATAAAGATTTAATAAATTAATGCATATAAAGCACGTAGAGGGGCTGGAGAGATGGCTCAGTGGTTAAGAGCACTGATTGTTCTTCCAAGTGAGTTCAAATCCCAGCAACCACATGGTGGCTCACAGCCATCTGTAATGGGGGGAAAATCACTTAGAACAATGTCTAGCATATAGTACCTATTGAATGAATCCTTTAAAAAAATACAGAAAGGGATCTGGGAAGCTGAGCACTGGTGTCTTGCACCTTTAATCCCAGCCCTAAGTAGGCAAAGGCAGGATCCCTGTGGAATGGAGGCCAGCCTGGTCTAACCGAGTGAGTCCTAGGATAGCCAGGGCTACATTGAAGAAACCCTGTCTCAAAAAACCAAACAAACAACTAACCAAACAAGCTAATACCTGAAAAAGTATCAGGCACATACCTGTAATCCCAACACTCAGGAGGCAGAGACAGTAGTAGGATTTCCAAAAGTCTGAAGCCAGCCTGGGCTACACTGTAAGGTTCAACCTAGCCAGGGCTGTCCTGTTCTGTTCCAAACAAAATACACTGAGATGACTAACAATAAAAACGAGACCAAGCTTGCCCCGAGTCACAGAAAGTGAACGGGACAATTATAACTAACGTTCATGTTTCCTTTATTTTGGGGGAGGACAGTGGGTATTGTCATTTTAAGGGCACAATAGATAAAAGATCAGAGCTGGTGGGGCCCTGTCAGCAACTGAGGCACATCTATGTAGCATCTTAGGGACCCCCAAGTTTTGCCTTTTCAGATAGCCTGCCTAAAATCTCAGTTTATGTTTTATGATAAGGTGACATGAGCTTCCTCAGCAGGTTGAACTCAGGTCTTTCATAATGGCTTGTGAGTAACTCGTTTTCAGTCCCTTCCTGACACATAGGCTCCCACTGACGAGTTTAGCTGGTGCTCAGAAACAGGCAAAAGGCAATGCATCAGACAGGCACGCGGCTGCCAGACCATCTGTCCTAGTCAGGGTCACTGTCACTGTGAGGAAGCACCATGAGAAAAAGCAACTTGGGGAGGAAAAGATTTATTTGGCTCATACTTCCACATCACTGTTCATCACTGGAGGAAGTCAGGACAGGAACTCAAGCAGGACAGACACCTGAAGGCAGGAGCTAGCACAGAGGCCATGGAGGGGTGCTGCTTACTGGCTTGCTCCCCATGGTTTGCTCAGCCTGCTTAAAGCCAGCACCAGCAGCCCAGGGATGGTACCTCCCACAATGGGTTGGGTCAATGGGTTGGGTCCTCCCACTTCGATGATCACTAATTAAAATGCCCTACAGGCTTGCCTACAGCCTGATCTTAATGGAGGCCTTTTCTCAATTGAGGTTTGCTCCTCTCAGACAACTTTAACTTGTGTCAAGTTGACACAAAATTACCCAGCTCAACACCAATGATTCCCTCATGAAGAGAATAAGGCTGAAAGAGGCCTTTAGTCTGGGACAACCAGCCCTGGGGCCTTGCACCTCCCTCAGGGCCAGCATCTGATCCTCCCATCTAGAGCTTTGATGCCCTTTTACCCAGTCTGGACGTGTTCCACGCTGTCCACTTTAACCCTCTAATCTTGTCCTCAGCCAGAGGTGAAATTTCTGCACTGGCCACTGAGACGGGCTAGCTTACTGGAACATCCCTGTGCGCAGCCCCAGGCCTCACATCCCTAGAATGCTCTCTCAGCATGCCTCTGCTCTGCCTGGGACCCCCCCCCCCCTTTCCAAACTTTCATTGAAATATTGGATGGCTAAGTGGTTAGAGCATTTGCTACACAAGAGTGAGGGCCAGATTTCAGATTCTAGAACTTGGGTAAAGGCTAAGAGAGCTTGTTCAGCTTATATTTGGGTATTCAGGGCTTGGACACAGGAGATCCCAGGAGCAAGCTGGACCCAGGCTATTTCTGGGAACTCTGAGTTCCTTTGAGAGAATCTGCCTCAGTGAATAAGGCAACAGTCCACTCTGAGTCTCCATATGTCTGTGCACATATATGCACCCATACGTATGCAAACACATACCATACATACTCACATGCAAAACAAACAAAAATTAGGTGTCCTAAGCATCGGAAGTTAGGCACGTTACACACACCATCTCGCCTGGCTGAACACTCTTTATCTATTGTATTGAGTTCCCATTGCTGCTCTAAGGAATGACTCCAGCCAGACAGCTTGGAATAACACTATAGCCTACAGCCCTGTCAGAGCACAGAGCTGACCCACTGGGCCAGAATCAAAATATCAGCAGGACCACGCTCCTTACTGGAGGCTCAAGTTAAAACCTGCCTCCTGGGTTTTCTGGCTTCAAAGTTGGTCCCTATGCCTTGGCTGGTGGCTCTATCATCCCCTCCCCCTCTTTCCAGTACCCCATTTCTCTCCCTGACTCTCTTCCATTCCTTGTTCACATTAAAGACACTGGTGAATTGTGCAAAATGACCCATAGACTGATGAACGGCGTTAGTTTTTCGTCTTGTTTGTTTGGTTTTTGTTTGCTGGTTTGGTTTGGTTTGGATTGGGTTGGGTTTTTCTAATTGCCTGTCTCTGCTTCCCCATTGCTAGGATTAAAGGCATGCACCACCACTGCCTGAATGGCCTTAATTCTCTCTGCAAACTAATGCCCACTTGCTATGTAAACCATAGGCATGAGTTTCATGGCAGGGTCTCGGTAGGCTTTTGTGAAGGGTTGTTCTTTACCCCCCCCCCCACATTAACCCACACAAGGAGGGGTGACAACCATACCAACCCAGAGAGCTCAGGCTCCTCCTACAGGGATAGCAATGCTGCTATTCATTAGTGTGATGTCACTGGGCATGACACCAGGCTTGGTGTGACCAGGTGTGCCAGTATTTCAGGCAAATATATATATGTGTGTGAGATTCTTAGGTGAAACATTCTAATTTTGAAATCACTGTAAAGATAAGAGAAAAAAGGGCGGGGGAACCACATCAAACCAACTCAAGGGCTATATCTGATCTTTAGCCACTCAGTGTATTCTAGGGGCCTCTTTTGACTCATCGGCCAGGGGTCAGAAGATAGGAAATCACCCAGTACAAGCCCTGGGGATAAGGCACCATCTGAACCTGGAGGTAAAAGAGGAAACCAGTCAGAAGCACACTGGGTACCTGTGGGGATGCCTCAGGGGAAGGCTCTGAGGGAGAAGGGACCAGCCATCTCCCTGAGGGACCAGCCATCACCTGTTGCAGGAAGCAGCAGAGCCTCAGAGAGACCCGGAACTCAGGTTGAAGTCAACGTGCAGAAATCCTGCAGAACAAGGTGGCTTCGTGCCTCGTGGCTTCAGAACAAACCAAGCAGACCCATTCTAGCTACAACACACTGGATTCTTTTCTTCCCTGAAACCCCAGCAGCCCTACATCTGGGGGAAGGCAGGCCTGGGTCCGAGAAGGAAGTTTCCCACCCTATTTATTCCTTTATTGTTTGTGTATGTGCATGTTTGCATCTGTGCGTGGAGGCAGGAAGTCAAGGTTGGGGCATCCTTCTTAACTACTCTCTGCCTTATCTTCTGAGAAAAGGTCTCTCACTCAACCTGAAGCTTGCTCATCCTGCTAGACTACCTGGCCAGCCAAGCCCAGGGACCCTCCTGTCCCTATCTCTGCATCACTAGGATACTATGCATCCATTTTTTTCTCATGGGTTTCGGGGTGCTGAACTCAGGTCTTCGTACTTGAATGGCTCATACTTTAGCAACTGAGCCATCTCCCCAGCCCCCACTTCAACTCCTCTTATTTTTTAGTACTAGCAATCAAACCCAGGGCCTGAGGCAGGACAGGCAAGGGCTGTACCGCTGAGCACATTCCCAGCCCAAACTTTCAATGTTTTGTTCGATTGGTTTGGTTTTGCTTTTTAATTATTATTTACTTTTGAGATAGGGTTTCTCTGTGTAGTCCTAGCTGTCCTGGAACTCACTCTGTAGACCAAGATTTCTGGAAGTCAGAAATGCTTCTGCCTCCCACGTGCTGGGATTAAAGGTGTACGCCACCACCTCCCAGCTCTTTTAATATTTTCAAACCCAACAACATTATCACGTTCTTAAACATTCATGGGAATCCTTTGGTTCATTAAAGATATTGTTTATTTGTTTTGAGACAGGGTCTCACTATGTAGCACTGGCTAGCCTGGAACACATTATGTAGACCAGGCCGGCTTTGAACTCACAGAGATTCACCTGTCTCTCTGGTTCTGGTGCTGGGGTTAAAAGCATGTGACACTAATATATTTGACCCCAAATTTTTTTTTTTTTTTGTACAGAATAGAGTTTATTCAGGTCATGGGGGGGGGGGAGTTAAGAGGGTAGTAGAGGCAGAGAGAGAAGAGGAGAGTAGAGAAAGGAATAGAGGCCGGCCAAGAGCACATGGAGAAGGGGGGGAGGGAATGGGGAGTGGAGGGGCAAGGGGGGAAAGCAAGAGTGGGAAAGCAAAGAGCAGGAACACAAGAGAGCAAGACTCCAAAAATATTTTACATGCTATACTTTGCATTAGAAATAAAAACAAGGTTGATGTTCAGATAATGACTGTTATCCTTCTATGAAGGTGGTATGTGTGTTCTTACTTCAGAATGGCCTAGGAAGGGGAATCTGCCCATCAACCAATCACCTGTCACCTAAACCCATGGCTGCTCTTTCCGCACCCCCATCTTCCAAGACCTAATGGCCCAGGTTCCTGCCTCCAGAGATCTGTTCTCCTGCATTCTGACAGGAAGGAGGCTAAGACCCTAGAGGTTTTGAATTAGGTTTCCAGGGCTCCTGACTTGAGGGTGTCCTAGAGTAAAGGTAGAATCAAAAGCCGGGGTGTGGGAGTGGTCTGTCGGTTTGAGTTGAGGTCAGACCTCTGCCCTCATGGTCCCAGATCCAGGAGACTCCAGGGTGAGGATCAGGTCAGGGCTCTGGATCAGATTCTAGGCTCAAGTTTGGAGCCAAGTTTCTCCCTCCCCTGGGAGAGGGAGGGGAGTGCTGGGGAGGTGGTTTCAGAGAAGGGAGCTCTCAGCACATGACAGACCAGCTGCTTCCAACGTGTTCTCACCAGAAGGCTTTCCCAGCAACTCAAGTGTACCCTAGGACTTCCTGGCTCTAAGAAACAGTGGTACAACTTGAAAACCTCAATAGTATCAGAGACTCTACCCTGAGCAATGAATGAACTGGGTGTGATGGTAGCAGACACTTGCAAACCCAGCATGTATGAGGTCGAGGCAGGAGTATCAGAAATTCAAGACTGATTCTTAGCTACCTAAGGAACATGAGGCCAGCCAAAAGTAATTTAAAAAGTTTAAATGAGCCAAGCATTAAAGGTGCGCACCCTTAATCCTAGCATTTGGCAGGGACAGCCTGGTCTATATTGTGAGTTCCAAGACAGCCAGGGCTATATATAGAGTTCTCAAGGAAGTGAGATATAAGATGCAGGGCAGCTTGTGACAGGGTGACAGACACTGTCCCCTTTCTGAGTCATAACGAATTATGGCTAAGGATAATAAAGGCATAACTGCCTAAAGCTATTGGGAACATTTTCCTCCTTGTCGTCTTCCTTTTCCTCCTGTTTCTCCTCTTCTTCCTCTTTCTCCTCTTTGTGCTCTTCCTCTTCCTCTTCTTTATCTTCTCCTCCTCCTCTTCTTCCTCCTTGTTTTTTCACTTCTTTTATCCCCCTCAGTCCCGGTGTGAACCTGTAGATAGAAGTGATCCTCCTGCCTCCATCTCCTCTTGGATGATAAGCCTGTATTACTATGAACAGCGTCTTCATTTATTTCCTATGAGTTTCATTGAGCTGTAATTTACATAAGATTCATGTGCTTTAAGTACACGGTAAATTTTTTGCATATTTCCAGAGCAGTGCGACTATCCTCACCAGCCTAAGAATATTTCGTCATCCCCCACAAACCCGGTTCCCATTAGGATTCACTCCCCAGTCCCAGACAACCACCAATCTACCCCATGTTTCTCTAGATTTGCCTTTTATGGAAATTTCGCATAAATGGAACCATCCATTGAGTTTCCCTCACTTAGCACAGTTTTGGAGATCCATCATGAGACTGCATGTTCCCGTAGTTTTTAATGGCTAAATAATATTCCATTGTGTGACCCTATCATACTTGGGTGATGTAGTCACCCATTATAAACATTTGAGTCATTCCTGCTTCTTGGCGGTTATGGAGCTGCGGCAATGAACATCTTTATGAGTCCTTGGGTAGACGTGCTTCTGTTTCTCCGGATATCCTATAGCTGGGAAAAGATTGCTCAGTCACATAGTAAACTTGGGCTTAACTTAAAAGCAAGCCCTGTCAGCCTTTTCAAAAAGTGTGTGTGTGTGCATTCACATGCATGAGTCTGTGTGCACCACAGGTATGTAGGAACTGGAGTTACAGCTACTTATGAGCCATCTCCTATTGATGATGGGACTAGAACCCACGTCTTCTGGGAGAGCAGTGAGCGCCCTTAGCCCCTGAGCCATTTCCAGCCTCTCGCCAATCCAATGTTTTGTTTGTGTTGATATATTCCGTTCAGCAACGTGTGAGAGTTTGCTGAGAAAAATTAATTACAGAGAGCTTAGGATGGTATCTGGTTATAGGGGCTATTTAAAATGAGAGGCTAAGAAGATACCTCCAGGGCTGGAGAGATGGCTCAGAGGTTAAGAGCACTGACTGCTCTTCCAGAGGTCCTGAGTTCAATTCCCAGAAACCACCTGGTCTGCAGGGGTAAATGCAGGCCGAGTGCTGTGTATATAATAAATACTACAGGCCTAGGAGAGACTCAGCTCCAGCCCTGCTGAGAATTAAATCCACGGTGCTGTGCATTCTAGGCAAGTGTTTCACCACTGAGCTACATCCCCAGCCCAGCAACTTGTGGCCCATCGAGACAGTCACTCCAACCTGTTGGAACCCTTTTTCTTTATGTTTAGATGCCCTTTAGCCCAACTCCCAAAGATACCCTATGTACTTACCCAGCCTTGGCTAATCTGTTCTCCCCTTGACCCCTGTCCATTCTGCCTAATGGACTTGGCCTCACATCATCCTGTGTCCACCTTCCTTCTCTTCTTGTGTCAAAATGCCAGCCATCCTCAAGGCTCAGTGACTCTTAATGGCCAGTCAGTAGACAGGGTCCAAGCTGACAGTCCAGCCCCTGAAATGTTGTTGGTCCACACTGACACAATGCTGAGCTTTAAAACAATCACTACACCTTAATGACTTACTGTGGAAAAAAAATAGTGTAAAAAAAAAAAAAGAATAGGTTTTACATCAATTATGTTTTGGAATAATAAGGTCAGATGGTCATTGAAACCAGTTTCACATGAGCTTGATAAAATTTCATGCTTGTTAAAATTATTTATTCATTTATTTTTGCTTTCTTGAAACCAGAGTTCCATGTAGCCCAGGCTGACTTTGAACACCTGGTGTAGCTAAGAATAACCCTGAATTCTTGATCCTCCTGCCTCTACCTCCCTTGTATTAGGATTACAGGCTTGTGCCACCCTACCACGATGTCCTCTTTAAAAGACAACAAAAGTCCCTATGAATCTCCGATTTGCTAAGAAAAGAACACGGAACCCTCTACACTTATTTCACTTAGAGGGACCTCTCCCCCTTCCTCCCCAGTCTCCCTGTAATTTTTTTTTTTTTACATGTTTCTACTAGACGATGTAAAGTTACATATGTGGCTCACATTTGTGGTTCATATGTGGACAGGGCTTGTAGAAATCAGAGGACAACTTTTAGGAATCCTTTCTCTTCCTTCACCACACGGGTCCTGGAAAGTTACCTCGCCGGCCGTATTTCTTACATTTTAACGTCTGTTGCCTTGCGTGCTTGTATCTGGCACAAGGCTCAGCACACTCCCGTGTAGGGTGGATGTTGTGACTATCCTTTCTTTACAGAGAAGGAAATCCAAGGGAGACGGTGACCTGGCCGAGGTCAAAGATTCCAGTTTCAAGCCTAAGATGCCTGACTCCAAAGCCTATCTTCTCCCATGGGGCCTTGCTGCCCAGGTTACTATCCGGGCTGTCTAGAGCTGGAGTGAACTTGTTCTAGATTAGACCAGCTAAGAGTGATAATGGATCGTGTTAATCAGCCCAAACAGAATGCTTGTCTTTCATACAGACAGAAATGAGAAAACAGATTAGTATAACAACACATGTGCTATCTATTGACTCTTGGGATACGTGGGTAAAATAAAAGGCCAAAGACCCCTGATCTGAGCAAGCATCTTATATTGCCAAGTATGGGGACTGATGCTCACAGAGGAGGATGGATTTTCCAAAGGCTGTGCTATGCTGGCAGTCCTTGGATCAGTATTTGCAGAATCCTCGGCTCAGATTCTCTCGGGACATCAGTCTTTACTGGGAAGGTTTCTGCCCTCAACCACCTAGAAGCCCTTTTCTTGACCCAGTCCCTTCCTCCCCTTCCGGACTAGAGTGAGGAAGGGCACAATCTACTTCCCACCAGGTCCCAAAGCCACCATCCAGTGCTGGGCCAGGAATTCCTTCAGAGACTTAAACACAGTCAGAGATAATTGTGAACTCTCGGAGGTCTCCAAGGGCCCTCTGCTCCATTTCTCTCTCAGTCTCCCCAAAGTGTCTTTCCAGAGGTTGTCCTAGACTTCCCAGCTCTGCCCCATCTTCTCTCACTCATGATGAGGAGGTGTTGAAACACCCACCTACCTCCCCCTGTGCCCTCTTCCCAGCCCTGTCCAATGAAGCAGGAGAAACCGCAACAGAGACACGCTGAATCCATCAAACCCCCGAACCCAGGAAACCACAGGCAGAGGCTGAGAAGGCGCCACTGGAATAGAGGCGCGGAAACAAAGGCTCAGAAGGAATGTCCGGGACAAAGAGGGAGGGAAAAAAAATGGATGTACGGACTTGGGAAAAGGCCTGGGGAGAGCGACGAATGGAGCCAGAAATGAGGGAATCTGGAGATGAGAGAACCAGAAGAGAGAGTAATAGGGAAGATGGAAAAGTCGAGAGTTTGAAAAGGGGCGAGCGATGGAGACAGCGCTGGCTGGAGACCCAGGCGCGCGGGGCCGGGCGCGGGTCCCAGGTCCCCGGGGGCGGACCCTGCTGGCGGCGCCTGGCCCTGCTGCGGCCGTCGGAGCAGCCACATTCCTCCGGGTTTCCCACACATTCGCCATCAAAGCGTCCCCAAAGCCCCAGCTTTTCCCGCGCCCCTCCCCCGCCACTGGCTGGAGAAGCTATTTTTCACCCCCCTCCTGGTCTTTAATCTGTTGTGGGAAAAGAAAGCGGCTTTTGTTGAACGAGGGGCTGCTGGGGGGGGGGCGGCGGGGAGGAGGCGCGGGCGATTGTGTGTCCCCGCAGCTGCGCGCCAACGCTGGGGTGGGGGCTGCCGGGGCGCAGGCCGAGCTGGGGTGCCGGGGAAGGTGAGCCAGGGTGGAAGGGACAGCCTGGTCGCGGAGTTCAGGCCAAGTTGGATCTACCCATGAAGGTGTGTTAGGGCTACAGGTTGTAGGAATAGCCAGGGTGCGGTGTGCAGGCAGGGAGGGTGGCAGTGAAGACACATGGAGGAAAAGGGTACCAGAGTGCCATTTACTAGATTTCAAGAAGACAACTCACATTGCCTGGGCACATAGAAGTCTGCTCAGGCTGGGACTGCAGCCCTGCAAAGGACTGGGCGCCATTATTTTGTTTGATTTTCATAATGCTGGGGATAGCGTCCTGGGTCCCTTGTATGCCGGACAAGCACTCCACCTAGGAGCTACACCTTCAACTACACAGCTTGCATTTAAATCCGGCTTGCATGGGACCCTCACCTGTAGGCCAGACACACTCAGGAGGTCTCACACCAGAGTGAGACAACACATGCTGCTTGACCCCAAAAGTTCTGTGAGGCTTCCAAGGGAATTCCTTGGAATTTCATGCCCACGGCGTAACTTTGCAACCCTCACTGTTCCGGCCTTGCTCAGGTTATTTCGAGCTTCAGTCAGTAATGGGGACTGACCCATGCTGATCCATGTAAAATGCCTGCTCAGTTAGGTCTGGTGGGACACGGCCTATAATCAGAGCACTTACAAGGCTGGGGCAGGAGGACGGAAAAATTTCAGGACAGCCTGGGCTACATAGCAAGACTCTGTCTCATAAAACATATAGAAAGAAAAGAGCTGTCAGCACAGAAGTCAGCTTGGTGGCACACTATGATACTGGATTGGTGTGACCTGCAGGAGGCTGGCTCCCTGTGAGCTTCCGCTCAGTCTCTGCCTTCTGGCACCCCAGCCTTGCCAGTCCTCTGCAGAGCTAGGTGGGGGTGTGGGGGGAGCAGGGGGGGTGGGCTCTCTTTCCTCTCTGGCAAGGTTAACCCTGTCTTCAGGCCCATTCCTCCCTCCCCTCCCATCTCCTTCCCCTGGCAGCTTTTGAACTGGTGCTGGGCCTCAAGCCAAAGCAGGACAATGTCTGGGCAGGGTGGACACTGCTCCTCAAGGTCTATTTTGTCTCCGTCCTTCCTTGCTGCGGACTCTGGATCTCACCGTACTTCCCTAGAAGGACCTTTCCTAAATCCCCGAACTCAGCCGTCTGTGGCAGGGAGCATTATGCCTGGAAGTCACAGAACCAAAGGATAACCTGAATTTGAACTTTTACGTTTTTATTTCATTTGCAGGGCTGGACATCAAGCCCTACAGCTGCCCCGCTGCTGTCCCGTATTCTCTCTGCCCAACCCCCACCTCCCAGGTTCAGTATCTAAGTTAATCCTGCAGGCCAGGACCGGGTGCTGTACACTTATAATCTCAGCACTCAGGGAGCAGAGGCAGGAGGATCTTTACAAGTTACATAGGCTAGTCTGATCTACATATGAACTCCAAGCCAGCCGGGGGTGGGGATGTACAGAGAGACCTGACTCAAAAAAACAACCAAAAAAAAAAAAAAAAAAATTCCTATCTGTAAGTGGTGTTGTCCCCAAAGTGCTGATGATTACTGGGAACTGAACTCATTTGTCATCCGTGTGTGTGTGTGTGTGTGTGTGTGTGTGTGTGTGTGTGTGTGAGCACATGCACATATATTTGGTAGTACATATATTAAAGTTGAAACACTACAGAAAAAAAATAGGCTTGGCCTGTGAACAAGTCGCCCAAGTTAGTGAAGCATGCTGTATTAATTTTTTTTCCTGTTAGCATGTGTGTACACATGATGTATGTAAGGATATACATGTCACGGCATGAGTGTGGAGCTCAGAGGGCAACTTTGTGGAGCTTATTTTCTCATTCCAGCTTCATATGGGTCCCAGACTGAACTCGGTTCGTCAGGAAGCACCTTTATCCACTGAAGCATTTCACCACAGTCACTTGTGAACATCCTCCTGACTCTGCCTCCTGAGCGCTGAAACTGTTAAGTATATGTCACCAGGCCCTGGCCTGAAGGACTTAAAGCTGCCAATACTTAGAAGGGACACAGAAGAATTCCAGGTCATATTGGGCCACATAATTAGACTCCATCTCAAAAACACCCACATCTTCCCCTCAATAAAACAAATATTCACACAAGGAAAGTGCTCAGAAAATAGCTCCTTCTGGCTTACCCTATGCCAGAAGCAGAGCTAGCTCGCCCTGGGGCATCTCATGACTAATTCTTTGGTCACAGTGTTACCTCTGAGGAAGTGTCACACTGGAAGACAGATGGGATGGTCAGAGAGTTGGAGATTTGGGTGTGTGTGTTCTGTCTCTAGCACCTAAATAAATAACCTTGTCTGTCACCCTACCTAATGGGCCCAATTTACTTTATTTATTTATTTATTTAATGTATATGAGTACACTGTCACTGTCTTCAGACACACCAGAAGAGGGCATCGGATTTCATTACAGATGGTTGTGAGCCACCATGTGGCTGTTGGGAGATGAACTCAGGACCTCTGGAAGAGCAGACAGTGCTCTTAACCGCTGAGCCATCTCTCCAGCCCCCAATTTACTTTTCTCTATCTGGTGGAACACAACCTTCTCAGGGCTGGTGAAATGGCTCATCAAGCAAACTTGATGACCTGGGTTTGGTTTTCCTTGAGTCATACAGTGGAGGAAGAGAAACACATTTTGCCTTCTGACCACCATACATTTACCATGATGTGTGTGCTCATACACACACACACACACACACACACACACACATATGAATACATGTAATAACAATAATTCCTAAGAGTTCCTTTGGAAAGATGGAAGAGAATTAATACTCTCAGAAGGATAAATGTTTACCACCTAACAGCTACGGGGCCTGCACACAAGCACTTCCGTCTCTCTGAGCCTCTCTCTACTCCTCCAGAAAATGGGTCAGTGGAGCAGGCATGGTGGAGCACATTTGTAATCCCAGCATGAGAGGCTGAGGTAAGAGGATTTGAAGTCTAAGGACAGCTCAGGCTAGCCCATGAGCCTCTGTCTCAGAGTAGTCATGGAGACAAAGCAGGGCTGGGGCTAAGGCAGAGAGTGGAGGCGCTTGCCTCTCATGGGGTCACAGGTTCCATCCCCAGTACTGGAAAACCAAAACCAACCAACCAAACAAACAAAACAAAACCAACAAAGATTAGGTAAACAGTCCTTGCCAAACAGGACTCAATAGCAAGTCAGTGACAGCTCTAAGTGTTTCTGAAGTGTTTAAAAGGCCATCTTAACCCCCCCATCTCCATCTCTATAAGAACCCATGTCTCCCCCATACCCCAGTTGTTCTTCATACTGTCTTTCTTAGGAACACCCACATTTCTGGCAACTACTTCTAGAGGAAGACCAACTTCCAGGGGTATCTTAGATCCCACCAAACACATCAAATCACGGAAAGGTTCTGACTTCACATCCTTTGTCCCCACGGTCCTCCCAGCTGTCAGATGGTAAATATCATTTTCTTCCCAATCTTATGGAGCTGATAACTGAGAAGGAGCAGCCTAAGGGAGACAACGTGAGGGTGAGTAACCTAGCCAACGCCGGGGTCTCCTGTTCCTTACTCGTGTCCTCAGGTTCTTGGGTTGTACTTTGGGGTTCAAATTTGCCCAGAGAAGGAGGGACAGGCTCCCAGAACAACTTCACAGCCACTTTCTCAACAAATAGGTAGATATCGAAAAACCGCATGGGCCCGGCAAGATGGCTCAGTATAAAAGTGCTTGCCCTGGACTCCTGAAGGTCTGCATTTGATCACTGGACCCAGAGTAGAAGGAAAGAACCTGGTTCCCAAAAGTTGTATTCTGACATTCTCAAATACACTGTGGCACATACACATTGTGGCACATGTGTGACTGCAGTTACATATACATACACGGCTAACACATTCACAGACCTTCTATGTAACTTCGGACAAGGCTCTAAGGTCACCTGGATCCCCAAGTCTACACATGGAGAAAAGATAGCCAGCTAGGTTGACAGCAGCCCAGTTTAAGCAAGACATCTGCAATCCTCATCATCATGACATTGACTTTGAAATTCACAGCAGAGAGACCCCACTACCACCACGTCTTAAATTTCTAAAGACCAAACAGTAATAGCTTGCAGTTCTGCCAGCTCCTCAAAAAAAAAAAAAAAAAAAAAAAAATCAGAGAGCACAACATGGGCTCCTTTTTTTTTTTTTTTTTTTTTTTTTTTCCTTTTTATAATTTTGGCAGAGGAAGATGCAGTTCCTGGAAATGCTTACAAAATGATTCCTGACACTAGGAGGAGATAGTTAAAAGCGGGGGGGGGGGAAGGAAAGAGAAAAGTTATCTATACACAGACTGAAAGGAGGAAGATGGAAAGAAAAGGGAGAAACAAAAGAACTAAAAGAGAAAGGGGGGCTTTAAAGGGCCCCAATTCAGGGGACGTTATCAAGGTCTCAGCATCTGCTATTCACAAGCCGCTCGCCGGCTGGGGTGGCGCAGGCCCCGCCCCCATCTCGGGTGTCCGGCGCTCATTGGTGGGAGAGGCAGTCGCCGGCCGGTGACTGCCCGAGGAAAGGTTGCCTGGGACACGCATCCCTGTGTGAACGCATGACGTCCCACCCTGGCGCCAGGCTGTCTGGGGCTGAGTCTTAGATCAACACAGCTGTGGGACCCGGACCCACAGCTGGGCAAAGGAGCGGATTCCTCAACAAAAAATAGGATTGTGGGAAAAGTTCTGAAACAAAAACAGCGCAGACAAAAGCCTTAATGACATCCTTTCATAAAAATAAAAAATGCAAGAGGGGGGAAAAAGCTGGTAAAAGGAGCAGAACTGGGAACAGAAAGTTCAGAGGCGTTTGGAGTAAGAGGCTGAGGCCCCGCCACCGCTAAACAAGTTGCAGAAGGCCAGGGCGAGCCGGCCAGTCTGCTGTGCAGGCAAGAGAGAGCCTTTGGGGTTTAAATCTATTCAGTGATCCCAACCCGACCGAAACCCGCTCCTTTCAGACTTAGACTCTTAGGTCAGAAAAGACCCTTAAAGGTCATTTGCTCCCTCCCCCAAAGTAAGGTCCAGGAAGAAAGGATTTGGGTCCAACGGTGAGTTATTGGCATGCAGAAGGACAGAATGCGGCTTGATAACCCCACAGCACCTTTCTGCCCTAGCCCCACATAGCCTACGGCTATTTCAGCCTGGAAGCGTCATGAGGAAATCATAAATGCTATATGAAGGTACTTTACAAACTGTAAACCCAGCGACCGGCTATCCAACCCTGAGGCAACAGACGTAGTAATGGAGGACGGGGAGATAGTGGACCTGGGTGGGCTAAACACCTACTGCACATCTGGCCCCATGAAGACGGAGGGAAGGAGGAGTGTGCTATTCTCAGAGAAGAACTGTATGATTCTTTTCTTTCTTGAGACAGGGTTTCACTCGCTATTCCCTGGCTATCCTGAAACTCACTATGTAGACCAGGCTGGCCAGGAACCTCACTGCTACCTGCCTGCCTCTGCCTCCTGAGTGCTGAGATCAAAGGCCTTTTTTTTTTCTTAAGATAAATTAGGTCAGAGTCGGGTATAGTAGTGTGCCCCTTTATTCCCAGCACTAGGGAGGCAGATGGTCTCACAGTTTGAGACCAGCCTAATCTACTCAGAGAGTTCCAGGACAGCCAGGGTTACACAAAGAAACCCTGTCTCAAAAAATAAACAAAAGGGGTCAGTTTCATTAGCTCCATTTAACAGGCCTGAAGACTGAGGCTCGAAGAATAATTTATTCCAGATTCACACAGCTAGGGAAATAAAAACAAGTTACGTTTTGAACATAGGTCTACGGGGCACTGAAGGCCATGATTTTTCTAGAAGCTCCTGACTTAACTATTTTGCACATACAAACAGAAGTAAGTCTTCACGGCAGCCGAAGAAAGGGTTCTCTGTTCAGTTTTCAAGGAGTCCACACAGCCAAGGAGATTTCCCTTCCCGTGACCACATCCCTGGCATTTGACTTCTTCAGCGTATACAGTCTGCCTTGTGTTTTCCCAGGTTAGATCCTTCCTGTGTTACTGTGAAACAGTGTTTCCAGGAGAAAACTTTTCAGAGCCATCTTTCTTGGGACACAGGGGCCCAAGGTATGATGGGAAGAATGAAGCTTCCAGACTGGTTTACCTGTGATGTCATACGAGAGAGCCAGTTTATATGCACTGTGCTGGTCCACACACCTCATCCAACTGTCAGACAAGCATCTGGGGTTCTGAGTCAGAAAGTATTTATAATAATCCTTTAGTGCCCTCTCTCTCTCTTTCTCCTCTCTCTCTCTCTCTCTCTCTCTCCTTATATGGCTAATCAAAGCTGGGTTTGCTCAAGATTATCTGTAGATAACCAGCAAATGGCAGAGGTGTCGGATTGAACCCAGGGCTCTGGCTCCCTGGACCAGTCCTTCCAACTATTGGAACTGTCCCAGCTCAGAGGTCCCATTGTTCTGATGACCAATGCCACACACTACTGATCGCTTAATTGTTTCCTGTGTTAATCTTGTCCCCAGACATTGTGAGATTCTCGAGAGCAGGAGCCTGTGTTTCTTGTGAAGCAACTCCATAAATATTTACCAGGCTGATCGATTAAGAAGGCATTTATGACTGCGGAGGAACCCCACCTGTTCTCTTCCAAGACGGAAACCAGAATTTGAGAACTGCAGAGGCTTTCAGGTTCTGGGAAGCAGAGACAGGCAAAAGAATAGAGTGCACTGTCCCTTTTGCAATATGGGTTTGCCTGCCTTCTGGCTCCTCTCCTGCTGTCTCAGATGGTGACCAGGGCTTCTTCAGCAGGACTAGGAATAATCATGTCCAGGTGGCTGCCCTTCCACAGCAGAAAGGGACAGACCACAGGGCGATGAAATTGCTATCACTTTCTTCTCAGACCGTGCAGTGTGCAGAGCGAGGGAGATTGTGCAAAACGAGGATGCAGAAGTTAGACTGCTGACCCATTTGGTGTATGTATGCCCACGGAGGGAACCTTCTAAAAAGGTTTATGCAGCAAGCATTCCTTGTACCCTCCATATTTGAAACCTTGTCCAAAATTCGAATCAAATTCACTTCCAAAACACAACTGGGCATATGTTTAGTTCCTTAAGGAGTTCATGGTGCAAAAGGTCCTCGGTTTTTCTTACTCCATGGAAAAGGATTGGACTCAGGCTGCTTTCTTCTCTCTCTTACCCCCTTTTCCCCTGTTGCTCAGATAAATAGTGTTCTTTGCTCAAACCTCCCCTTCCCTCCTCCTTCTGCAGTCTCAGCGCCTAGCCCAAATCTGTTTTCTTCATTGTAACCTCAGCTTCACCGCAATTAATTTTTCCCCCCTCTGGTCACAAGATAATTCCTGACGCCAGTGAGTCTGGAGGTCAGACGAGCAGCAAATTGGGGAACAAGGCGGCACTAATTCCTTACAAGTTTTTCTCTTGAAAATTCTTGAGAGAGGAGAGAGACTCTTTAGTTTCTTTAGTTGTTTAAGGGATTTATGACCTCGGAGCTGTGGGTTCGAACCAGTATTGGACAGGGGGGAGGGGACCTCAAAGAACTTGGGCGCCTCCAGAAAAGGCAAATTCTTAAAAGTTAATGGTTTTAAGTGATTTTTTTTTTTTTTTTTTTCCAAATCTGTGCTGGCTCAAGAGCCCCGCCTCTCCTCGCTATCAGTGCTTCCTCATTCCTCGCATCCGAGGCTCGGCGGTCCCCGGCGTCAGACCAGCCTGAGGAAGCCTGTTAGCAATTTAAACCCACTGTGAACGCCCAGGGCTGGGGAGGCGGTGCCCAGGGTGGGCGGGGGTGGAGCCTTGGCGGTCTGTTTTGAATAAGGGGTGTGTCCTAGAGCGGACACTATAAGAGCGGGCAGCAGCAGGCGCGCTCGCACAGTTTGCTGCTTTAGGTGTCCTTCTCTGCTCTTTTACCTTTACTCTCCAACATGAAGGCGCTGAGCCCGGTGCGCGGCTGCTACGAGGCGGTGTGTTGTCTGTCGGAACGTAGCCTGGCCATCGCTCGAGGTCGCGGTAAGAGCCCGTCGGCCGAAGAGCCTCTTAGCCTCTTGGACGACATGAACCACTGCTACTCGCGCCTGCGGGAACTGGTGCCCGGAGTCCCGCGGGGCACTCAGCTTAGCCAGGTGGAAATCCTGCAGCGTGTCATAGACTACATCCTCGACCTTCAGGTGGTCCTGGCAGAGCCGGCGCCTGGACCCCCGGACGGTCCGCACCTCCCGATCCAGGTACGGGAAGGAGCCAGACCGGGCTGATCTGAGCGTGCGGGTTGGGAATGCTGCGGGTCTTCCCCACCGGATCCTCTGAGTGCCTTGGCTAACTCGTCTCTTATCCTTTCTCAGACAGCTGAACTCACTCCAGAACTTGTGATCTCCAAGGACAAGAGGAGCTTTTGCCACTGACCCGGTCGTCCTGGCACCTCCCGGTAAGTTTTCTCCTGAAACGGGCGAGGAGGGAGGTTTGCATGGGAAATCCTACCTTTGACAGAACATTGGGAGGCTTAGGGTTTAGAGAAAGCCAAGCCACCGAGAGGCAAAAGACTTCTCCGTGATCACTTAGAATAAAAGAGAATAAAAGACAGAACCAATGTCAATATCCCGTGCATTCCTAAGGCACGCTGTCTGTGCTCATCCCGGGTGGCCAGAGCCCAGGGGAGTGGGCGCGCGGGTCGCACCAAATGAGTTTTTCAGTAAAAGGAGCCCCCCTCCCTTCCACTAGTGTTATTTCCAAGCGGGAGGGGGAGTGGTGACTCCGCCTGTGGTCCTTTGGCGCCAACTGGGTGGAGGCAGTGTGGGGCGCGGAGTTATCAGCTGGAGGTAGAGACCGAGTTTCCTCCCTGGCGCCGGCCAGTCTGCGGCATCCTCCGCCTGGGCGCGCTCGGCGGAAACTGACGGCTCCCTCGCTCTTCTCCTCCCCCGCCCAGAACGCAGGTGCTGGCGCCCGTTCCGCCTGGGACCCTGGGACTCTGGGACCCTCTTCTCCAGCCGGAAGCCTGAGGGCATGGATGAGCATCGATCTTGCTCAGCCCTCTCCACTTACCCTGAACTCATGCCTCGAGGCTGGACCTGGAGCCCGAGAGCGAAGGACTGAACTTTGGGTGGCCTCAAGAGCTTGCACTCGCCGGTCAGCTGCTGGGCAACGTCACTCTGTCCCCACCCTGACTCGAGTCTTAAAGGACTGGCTTTTCCGAGAATGGGGTGTCGAGGGTGTATGTGGGGGGGGGTGCGAGTGGCTACCCTCCACACTCTGCCAAGGCAGCGCAAGAGCTGGTCTTCTGGTTCCCTCTGAGAGAAGCTCTGCTGCCCTGATTATGAACTCTATAATAGAGTATATAGCTTTTGTACCTTTTTTACAGGAAGGTGACTTTCTGTAATCATGTGATGTATATTAAACTTTTTATAAAAGTTAACATTTTGCATAATAAACGGTTTTTGAAAACTTGGTTGTGATATCTTTCGCCCTCCAGGGAGTTTGGGATGAGCAAGATTAGCATACCCTTTTAGGGGGATGAGAAAGTTCTCAGTTGAAACTGAGGGGGTAGGGTGGCTTAGTAGGAAGGGCTCGACATAGGACTCCTCAGATCCATTGGAGGTTAAAGGCAAGGACTTGTGGTCCTTACTCTCAATTACAGGAGCCTCTCCTACAAGTGTGAGTCTTTTTTTTTTTTTTTTTTTTTTAGTTCTTTACTCTGCAGCCGCTCTTAGATGCTACAGATTATTGGGCATACCTTCCTGGCTCCTCGGTATAAAGTGTGGGGATGAACCATTTTATATTAAATAAGCCGCCAGGCCTGCTTCCCCTTTGTGCTTTCTGGTCTGGCTTCCTCCCAGACTTCAAAACTTGGAGAAAGAAACCCTGGGGATCCAGGTTTTCAGCATTTGTGAGGCAAAGACATACAGACCTCTTCCGGGTTTGAGACCAGGCTATATATATGTAGTGAGTTCCAGGATGGCCAGAGCTACATAGTAAAGATCCTGTATAGGAAAACCAAACCTGGAGCTGGAGAAATGGCTCAATGGTTACGGACGCTGACTGCTCTTGCAGAGGTCTTGTTTAATTCCTAACAATCACATATTGGCTCACAACCGTCTGAATCGGGATCTGATGCCCTCTTCTGGTGTGTGTCTGAAGTTGGTATCAGTGTACTCATACATAAAATAAATCTTAAAAAAACAAACAAGCAGGCTGTTACCTCAAATCTGCAGCCATTTTTCGGGGGTGCAGGCTAGCTGGGGAACCCTCTTTAAAGTTTCCCTTAATGTTCAGTAAACTTTGACCTGGGATTTGAAGAATAGTAGTAAGTAGTATTGTGGTTGGCATTAGACTGGCCATTTTTGGGGTCAGGCCTGGGAGTTGGGCAAAAGGCAACGAAGCTATCAATTCGTGCCCCCTTTATCCACCCCCCAACGAGGTGCCTCCCCAGGTGGGCTGCATCAGACCCCCTTCCTCACTGAATTCCTGTTTATATGATCTCATCTGTGTCGGCCTTGGCATGTGTTAACTTCTGTTTCATAACATCTCATTACCCTTTGAGCATTAACCCTGGTGAGCTTTCTGGGGTGAAGCAGGGTCGTGGGGGAAGGGGGGAACAACCTCTTCGCCAATCGTCCTTCTAGTCTCACTAGTAGTTTTTAACCTGTTCTGGGACCTGGTTTCCTCTGAGCTGGTGGAAGATATGCGCATCCTTCAGAAATCACACAGGGAATTTTGCAGAGTAATAGCAGACCTCCCCCCTTCCTGGGGTCCTGTTTCTATGTGAGAAGACTTTGCCTTAAATTTAAGACTCCAGTGGCATCCATCTTGGGTTGTGTTAATAACGTATGCTCTGTTCTCTGAATAAGTCCTGGGTTGCCTGAGAACTGCAGGCTACCCCTCCCATGAGCGAGTTTCCGAATTTGTACCAAGCAACAGTTCTGAGGCTCTGTTCACTTAGGAAGTTCACCAGGGAAGGGCCTGAAGCTTCTGTGGAGCAAGTCGCTTCACCGGGAGCCCAGCTGCCTCCAAGGACCCAAGATAATGATGGGAAACTTCTTTGAAATGCCTCACACACCTACGAGGCATTATTAAGCTAATTCCAAGGAAATTGCTTGTCAAGACTCCCAGGGCTGAGCAGTTCAGGTGGCCGGGACAAAAGCTTAGGACCATCTCGCCAATCCATTAGTCATTAGAAACTGAAAGCAGTTTAGCCCTAGGTCAGAAACCTCTGAGGTAGTCTGCTGTGGTAATCATTTAGGGGCGTGCCTACAGGTGCTCCGAGTCCATTTCAGCCTAATCTTTTTTCTAATCAGCAAGGTGAGTTATCTTGAATAGGTTGATCAAGGTCACAGCAAGGAAGCGGGAGATGGAATTTAGGAAAGACGGCTTCCTCTAGTTTTAAAGTCTGGGTTCTCATCTCTACTTCTGTCAGAAGTGACTGGGGAAAGAGCCCAGTAAGAGTTTGTGGAGGAAAAAAAATAAACACGAAAGTTATCTTAGTTCTGCATGAAATGGAATGATGGTACATCCCCTGAAATTGTATGGTTCAGATAAAAGACCACACATGAAATATATTCCTGGCTTCCTTTTAACTATGTAATTTAGAGTCCTGAGCTGATCTCGCAAGCTCCGAAGCACACACAAGCACGCACGCAAGCACACACAAAAACACATATATGTTAGCACATGGCTATACAATTCCTAAATCGACAAAGCAGGGATTCAAATTCCTGCCCGCGACACTTGCAAAGGGTGGCCTTCCAAGAATGGGACGCCCCTCTTCAATCTCAAGTCTTCCGAAGAGTTATGGCAGTCCGTAGTTACCACTCTTTCCCAGGCCACCCCCCACCCCCCGGCTGCACCCTTAAAAACTTCTGGCGCTCGCTTTCCCGCAAAAGTGCAGCTCTACCCACTAGCCCGCCTCCAGGCGAGAAGCGGCTGCCCGGCGCCAGGGCAGGGCTGAGTCTCGGCCCACGTGGCCCAGAGGCTGGGAGGGCGTGGCTCCCGGCCCCGCCCCCAGCTCGGCCCCGCCCCCGCCCCGCTGCCCGCGCTCCCCCGCCCCCCGCGGGCCCTGGGGGCCGCTCGCAGGTGTTCGCTGGCGCCCGGATGTCTGAGCTCTGGCTCCACTCTGGCTCCGGCTCCCTCCGCAGCCTGCGGGCGGGGCTTGCAGCCCATCCGGAGCCTCGCGGCGCCCCCGCTGCTCTGCCAGCAGCAAGGCTTGCAGCTTCCAACCCGGCCTGGGGGGAGCCAATCCCCCCCACACACACACACACTTACACACCCGGCCGAGTCACTGACCCCACTGCTCCCGCGCTGCCCCCATCGGAGCTCTGGCCGCTGCAGCATTAGCCGCACCCCCACCCGGGTTTCCTGACTCTCGGCCCGGAGGCCGCCTGCATCGCATCCCGCTCCTTCCTTCCTTCATTCTTTCAGGCAGCGCACATTCCTCGGTCGCCTGCGACTTGCCCTGCACAAGGCCTTGCCGACCTTCCGAGAGTGGCCTCCGGCCACCAGGCTTCCCTGTCCTCCCACCCCACCCCGCCCGAAGCTGGCTGTGACACCCTACTTGACGCCAGAGTTCTCTGATTATTCTCTCTCCAGTCAGGTTTCACAGTCCGAGGCCAGGCTAAGGGGTCGATGTTGTAATTATGAGAGGGTCAGTCTGCAAGCCCACTAATGGGTCAGAGAGTGGCTCGAACTGGGGTTCCAACTAGCTGTGTAATGGCTTGTGGCCAGAATAAAGGGTCCTGGAGACCAAGATTTGGGGTTGCCTTTGACAAGCTATGTAAGGAAGGGCAGCTTTCTGTAAGTAGGATGTGATGTCACGTGCTACTTAAGAGTCTTGTCTTGACCTCTAACTTGAGCACTGAGGAGGTCGAGTCAGGAGAATCCTAAATACAAATGCAGGAGTCTTGGATACGAAGCAAAAAATAATCTTAAAAGTAAAAATAAGGAGTTGGCGAGGGGGCTCACAGGTTAAAAAGAAAAACTAGCCTGGTCTTCCGGAAAGCCAGAGTTTGGTTCCCAGCACACACTGCAGATCCAGAGCAACCAGCGCCCTCTTGTGGCCATCATGGGCATGAGCACACATATCATACCCAGATAATGAAAATAAATCTCTAAAATAAATACGTACGTGGAGTCAGGCGAGGCAGTGAATACCGGTTATCCCTATACTTGGAAGGTAGAGGCAGAAAGATCAAGAATTTAAGGCCATCTTCCACTACATTGAGAACTGGAGGCCAAGCTCAGCAGGTTAAAGGAACTAGCTGCCAAGCCTGAGGACCAGAGTTCAATCCCCAGAGCGTCCATTATGAGAAAAGAACACCCTCCCGTGTTGTCCTCTGATCTTCCGTGCATGCTTCAGCATGCACATGCCCCAAACACAGTCACACACAACCCACTTTTATAAAGTCCTCCGGAGGCCAATCTCAGCAACAGAAGACTCTATCTCAAAAAGCTACAAAAGACCAGTGCATGGGGCACTGGAGAGATGGCTCAGTGGTTAAGAGCACTAGCTGTTTTTCCAGAGGTCCTGAGTTTGACACCCACACGGAGGGCTCACAACTGTCCATAACTCCACTTCCAGGGAACCCAACACTTTCCACACAGTTACGCATTCAGGCAAAACACCAATTCCCATAAAATAAATAATTCTTAAAAAAGAACATTGGACAGGAAACACTGAACGATCTAAGCATAAAAGTACAAGGGAGAGTTCAAGACCAGACTGGTCCACAAGTTCCAGGACAGGAAAAAGGAGGGGGGGGGAGGAGGAGGGGGATGGGGAGGGGGATGGGGAGGGGGGAGGGGGAGGAGGAGGAAGAAGAAGAAGAAAAGCTTGAGCCTAAACCTCCTAGATTCTAGGTCTTTCCAACCACCAGCCACGGAGGTGTCCCTCAGCCAGGGCGTACTGTCATGCCTGCTTTGGGGATGGGGTGAGCTGGAGTCTTGCCACAAGAGCTTCACCCACAATTCTTACAGAATAACTTCGGGGGGGGGGGCTGCTGGAAGGCACAACCCTGAAGAGGCTCTGAAGAGGGTGCTCAGGAGGACACTTATGCTCTGCCCCGGCCCAGCCCTTTCCCTGCACCTCAGCGCCGGGAGGGAAGGAAGCCTGTGAGAACTGCCCCGGCGGCTGAGCGGCCTTCTTACAGACACATCCGGAACTCATTACCCTACATCAAGGTGGTCGCTGGCAGGGAGTGGGGTTGAGGCTAGACGTGTGTAGTGTACAGCAGGAAAGAACTTAGGCCCAGCTGAGTCTCCAGGATGGCTCACCCACTCCATGACGCTGGTTCTTCTTACGGAGTCTTCTTTGGTTTGTCAGCCTGTGCTCTTTCTAGCATCCCAACAAACAGTTTTAAGACACTGGCCTCTGTACCCTGTGCCAAGGCCCTGTAGGTTAAGTGGAAGACTTGGGGGGGGGCACCAATACAGATGAACACATTCTCCCCATCTCGCACCCCCCCCATCCTCACCAGGGCTGGAGGTCCGATGGGTCTGCCAGCGGCGTCCAGATGTATGACAAGCTGCACTCACTATTCATGGTCTCTTGGTTTTCTCCCAGGACTTATCCTGGTGGGGGGTCCTACAACCTGCCAATCACCCCTTTCATTGCAGATGCAGATGCATAGACCAGAACATCAAGACACTGTTCAAAAGAGCCTGTCAGGAGTGCACAGCACCTTACAGCCTACGTGACAACACAGTCTGAAGGAAGGGTGTGTCTCCCATCTCACCCCCTGAGGTCCTGTGACCCTAAGCCATTAGGGTCTTCTCGGAGTGCCCAGTGTTTGCTGTCTGCGAGGCTTTAGAATTTTTGCACAGCTTGGGGACCCAGCTGAGCAGTAGCCGTTTGACCTCTAACACCATTCCCATCTTCAAGTAAAAAGAGAAGGATCTCATTACTTAAAGCTTTGAGACTGAGAAGATGGCTCAGTTAGGAAAGAGCCTACTATGCAGGCACTGAGGACCCCTGAGTCCTCATCTCCAACACTCACATAAAAAGCCGGCACAGCAGCCTGTGCTTGTAATCTGGGTACCAGGGAAGGAAGAGACAGGAAGGCCCCGGGGAGTGGGGGCGGGTTACTAGTAAGTCATTATGGCCCAACCCCTGAGCTCCAGGTTCAGTGAGAGGCCCTGTCTCAAATATAAGTTAAATAACGGTAGAAGAAGATGTCTGACCCCGACCTCTGGAGTCTGCACATACATGTCCTTGGACACACATTTGCACACACACACACTGCAAAAGCCCATACTGATCCACACAGCATACAAACGTCCCAGCCACGGCAGCTCTTCTGGAGCATGATTTCCGTGACCCTCGAAGCAGACACACCTGGCTGGATTCCTGGCTTTGTCCTTAATCGGCTTTGCCACCACAGCTAAGTCATTTTCCTCTCAGAGCCTAGCTGCATCGATGACACGTGTAAAGCTCCTGGCACTTGATGGGTGACCTCCCACCAAGGAGTCTGCGGGGTGCAGTGTCACATTCCCTCACAGCCCCCCCCCCCAGAGGCAGAACTCAGCATCCCAGGGCTGCCTTTGCAGTGGGTGTAATCTCCACAGCTCGACAGCCCGTCCAGGGGAGCCCACCAGTACTTAAGGAACAAACTGAGCAGGCAGGCCATCAGCTGGACTCCACTCCTGAGCTCTGGCACCTTGGACAAACTGCTTAACCTCTCTGTGCCTGAGGTGCCTCTCTGCCATCCCTGAGAAGAAACAGCATCCCAGAATAGATGATGACTTAGACAAGGTCATAAGGAAAAGAAATACTCACAGACCTGGGACTGAAAAGCCAAACTCTAGGGGTCAGGGACCAGATGCTTGGTCTAGTGACCTGTTCACTGTGAGCAGCCTCTCACAGCCTTCTAGCCAAAAAAGTCCAGGAGGGGTATTTGTCCTCCTATCTGCTCTGTCCTCCACCCCTCCTGTTCTTTCTACATTGCCCCTTTTTCTTCTTACCAGATTCCTCTCCAACTCCCTCCATATAAAATATAAAACAATGGCCTTGAACTTTAAAAAAAAAATTATTTTATGTATGTGAGTACACTATTGCTGTCTTCAGACCCACCAGAAGAGGGCATCAGATCCCATTACAGATGGTTGTGAGCCACCATGTGGTTGCTGGGAATTGAACTCAGGTCCTCTGGAAGAGCAGCCAGTGCCCTTAACCATTGATCCATCTCTCCATAAAAAAAAAAAAAATATATATATGTGTTTATGTTTTACTGTAAGTGTGTAAATGTTCTGTCAGCCGCATATCTGTGCGGCACATGCATGCAGTGTCTGAGGAGGCCAGAAGAGGGCAGCAGTTCCCCTGGAACTGGAGTTACAGACAGCTCTGAGCTGCCCCATGGGTGCTGGAAGTTGAACTGGAGTCCTCGGAAGAGCAGCCAGCGCTCTTAACAGCAGAGCCATCTCTCCAGGCCTGACCTTGAACTTCTGACCCTCCTGCCTCCACCTCCTACGAGCTAAATCACAAACATGCACCGTCATACCCTTCTCCTTCTTTTCCTATTCACCACCATCACCACCACCATCATCACCATCTAAGGTTTGCGTTTGGGCACAATAGGCCACAGCCTGTGGATAGACAGCAGAGAACATCTTGCAGGACTCAGTTCTCTTCTACCAAGTGAGTCCTAGGGAGTGAACTCAAGTCTTCGGTTTGGTGGCAGACACCTTTACCTAGTGAGCCGTCTCACTGGCCCATGGTTGACCTTTGCTAGGGAAGCACTTTACCAACCGAGTTCCGCCCTAAGCCTCCTATGTGAGTGACCCTGTTAAAGCTTCCGTTTGAACATGTGATGGTTAATATAGATATTCAGAGATTTTGTATGTTGTTTTTCCAGACAGGGTTTTTTTGTGTGCATTCCTGGCTGTCCTGGAACTCATTCAGCGGATCAGGCTGGCCTTGAACTCACAGAGATCCGAGTGCCTATGCCTGAAAGTGCTGGGATCAAAGGTGTCACCTGGTCAGACATTCTAATATCTGTGGATTAAATAAATACCTGTGCGTGGCAGACTTTCCCTTTTACTGGCTAAGCGGATTTGGATGTATGACTTAACCATTTCTGTACGCAGTGTCCACATCCTTAGAATGGGAGCAATGGTAGTTTCTTTCTCTGACAGTTGTGAGGACCAGTTAGCATATGGTACCAAGAACTGTCCTTTCTCTCTCCCTTTCTCCCTTTCTCCCTCTCTCCCTCTCCCTCTCTCTCTCTCTCTCTCTCTCTCTCCCACCCTCCCTCTCTCCCTCCCTCCCTCCCTCCCTCCTTCTCCCTCCCTCTTTCCCTTCCTCCCTCCTTCTCCCTCCCTCTCTCCTTCTCCCTCCCTCCCTCCCTCCCTCCCTCCCTCCCTCCTTCCCTTCCTCCCTCCCTCCCTCCCTCTTTCCCTCCTTCCCTCCCTCTTTCCCTCCTTCCCTCCCTCCTTCCCTCCCTCCCTCCCTCCCTCCCTCCCTCCCTCCTTCTCCCTCCACCTGGCTGCCATTCATTATCTCAGATGCCAGGAGAGGCCTCTGTTCTCAAACATTCTGTAGCCATCCGTGCTGTGTCTTCGTGTAAAAATGTGGCATCGTTTTTTCCCCCCTCTTTTCTCTTTAAGTTAAATTGACATCTCAGGAAGATATACCAGATTTTTATCACATGGTTTTTGTGAGACCCGGCACCAGGCCAGCTTCACACAGCCACACATGTGCCTGCATGACACAACCCTGCGGACACACATGGTCTGAGAAGCCTGGGCCACGCTGAGCTCCTTTCCAAATGGGCCGGAACAGGCCGTGAAGAGCTGAAGGCGGGCTGAGCAAGGAAAGGCCGCCACGCCCAGCCCTGCCTCCGTCCCTCCTTGCTACGCAATCTGTGGAAAAGCTTCCTCCCTTAGCTTTCTCAGCTCACCTATAAAAAGAGTTCATGGTCTGTACATTTGGGGTTCTTTTGTGTATCGTTGGGGATTAAACCCACAGTCTGGTGCATGCTAAGCAAGTGTGTTCCTCCATCACGACAGGTCTCCAGTCCCTCACGGGTTCTGGCAGGGTCTACAGAAAACGTGGAGAATTCCTGACTCAGAGATTGCCATGTTCCCAATGATGAGCGCCCTTACACATCTGGCTTGTTTTCAGTTGAGGAAAAATTGTTTTAAGACAGTGAAACTCGGCTGGAGAGATGACTCGGTGGTTAAGAGCACTGACTGCTCTTCCAGAGGTCCTGAGTTCAATTCCCAGCAACCACATGGTGGCTCACAACCATCTGTAATGGGATCCGATGCCCTCTTCTGGTGTGTCTGAAGACAGCTACAGTGTCTTAACAGGTCTGCCGTATTACCTCTTAACACCCCAGTTAAGTCAATGAAAGGTTTTCCTCATACAGTTATTTTATTTCATCCTCAATTATGAATAAGAGATTAAATATGTTTGGGTTAGGGAAGGAAGACCAGCAAGGCAGAGTTTTCAGTCTAAAGTGAACATTTCTTTTGAGCCATAGTGTGTGTGTGTGTGTGTGTGTGTGTGTGTCTGTGTGTGTGTGTGCTTAAATGGCTAATAGCTTTCTCTGTTGATTGGGGTTTTGTTGTTGCTGCCCATGGTAATGGAAATTCACTCTGGTATGCCAGGAAAACACCCTGACCACTAGGCTATCTCCCTAATGCCTCCCACCCAGTAATTCTGAACCCAGGCACAGAGGTGCAGTCCCATCATCCCTAGCACTGAGGAGTCAGAGGTCAGAGCATCGGTAAAAGGGATAGCCTGGGCTACTGAGCAAGGCTCTGTCTCAGCAGACGGAGAAAAAAGCAAAACCAAGATTATTCTGAGAGCTCCCTGAGGTGGTGAATGTGCAGAGGTGAGGCCAGGGAGAGATCAGGGTCTGTGCGCCCTCCCCGCAGGTGAAGTTCTCAGAGCGAAGCCTTCATCTGGACCACCCTCTGGTCTCCGCATTGGGGGTGTGGCTGTCAAGTCAATGGTGCTAATTAGGACAGCGTTCCTTATTGGACACTTGGTGTGTGAGGCTCTGGTGACCTGAGTTGGGTCCCACAGTGAAAGGACAGAAGTGAATCCTAAAACCCCTCCTCTGACCTTCAAGAGTGCCTTAGGCAATAGCACAGGCAACATAATTACCAAAGTCATAGAATGGGGAGGCACCATAATTACAAATGCCACAGGGTGTGGATACAGAGGACATTTAAATTGTCTTTGCTGATTCTACCCTTAAAACGTCTTTGGTTTTTGAGACAGGTCTTTACTCTGGTCTAAGCTATCTTGGAACTTCTTATGTAGCCCAGGCTAGCCTCATACTCATAGCAATCCAAGGACACAGAAAGAATTTCAATTGTCTTTGCTGATTTCCACACTTAAAACGTTTTTGGTTTTTGAGGCAGGTCTTTAAGTCTAAGCTATCTTGGAACTTCCTATGTAGCCCAGGCTAGCCTCAGACTCCCAACAATCCATCTGCCTGGCCTCTCAAACGCCAGGATTATGAGTAAGAACCACCACCACGTTCCACTTCCTGCTGTCTTTCATTGTTATTGTTTACTTGGGTTTTCGTTTGTTTTGAGGTGGAGCCTCCTATGGCCTTGTCTATCCTAGAACGCAGTATGTAGTCAAGAATAACCTCGAACTTCTAATTCTCCTGCCTGTGCTGAGATTACAGGGTGTAACACCACAACTGGTTTATGCAGTGCTGGAGATGGAACCCAGGGCTTCATTCAGTGTGAGGTAAGCCCTCTACCAACAGAGGTCCATCTGTAGTTGTTTGTATTTATTTATTTTTTTACATACAAAGAATCTGTTTTACTTTTTTCTTGTGTGTTTTCTATATGCAGATGAGGCAATTTTTTTTTTTCTTGAGACTTATGCATTTGGGACCCAGTCAGTTGAGTAGCCTGGCAGTCTGGGCTGAGGATGTAGCTGGAGTGATATTTGCCCGGCTTGTAGGTGGCCTTGGGCTCCATCGCCAGCACCCCCACGGGGATAGTTGTACACCCTCACTTCCTTAACATTAATATGGAGTTAGTGATCCGCTGGCCTTATTCAAGGCGTCCCAGGAGTGGGATTCAGTGAGGACAGCTCCCTAACTTTTCCCTTCCCTCCTCTCCTACACAGCAGCCTATGATGAGGTCTAGACAGCAGGTGACAAAGCTCTTCTGAGCTTCTTTCTTCCTTCACACAGTGTGGCGCCTTCTACAATGATCCTCCATTCTGAGACCCTGGGCCTGTTGCTCAAGTCCCATCTTCTTCAGAAAAGCTCCTTGAACTCCCATGTTACCAACGTCTTGACCATCACAAACACCCCTCCGCACCCTGGATATTCCAACACCATATAATGGACCTTAGTACCAAACAGGTGTGTGTGTATGTGTGTGTGTGTGTGTGTGTGTGAGAGAGAGAGAGAGAGAGAGAGAGAGAGACAGACAGACAGACAGACAGACAGACAAGCAGGCAGACAGATGCAGAGACACAGAGGGGGCAGAGACAAAGAAAGAGAGAGAAACAGAAACCTGGAGAGATGGTTCAGTGGTCACCAGTACTCTACTGTTCTTGCAGAGGACCCAAGTTCAGTTCCCAGCGCTTACAGGCAGCTGACAATTGTAATTCAATAGACAACCTCTGCACACACATACACATAATTGAAAACAATCACACACACACACACACACACTCACATTTTAAGAGGTCAGGCATGGTGGCACTTGTCTTTAATCCCAGCAGAGGTGGGCAGATCTCTGTGAGTGGAAAGCCAACCTGGTCTACAGAGGGAATTTCAGGCCAGCTAAGATATACAGTGATAACCTGATTAAAGAAAAAAAGAGGGCTGGAGAGATGGCTCAGTGGTTAAGAGCCCTGACTGCTCTTCCAGAGGTCCTGAGTTCAATTCCCAGCAACCACATAGTGGCTCACAGCCATCTGTAATGGGATCTGATGCCCTCTTCTGGTGTGTCTAAAGATAGTGACAGTGTACTCACATTTATAAAATAAATCTAAAATAAATGAAGGAAGGAAGGAAGAAAGCAAAGAACACAGATTTGGACTGGATTTGGACTGGCAAGATGGCTCATATGGAAAACCACCTGCTGGGATAACACGAGTTCAATACCCAGCACACACATAAAATCCCAGAGCAGGGCTGGAGATACAGCTCAGCAACTAAAGCACTGGCTGTTCTTCCAGAGGGCCCAGGTTCAATTCCCAGCACCCACACGGCATCTCAGCGCCATCTGTGACTCCAGCAGGCAAAACATCATTGTACATAAAATAAGAATGGATGGATGGATGGATGGATGGACGAACAGACAGATAGACAGATGGGTAGATAGATGGATAAATACCAGCACCCTTGTGATCTCTGCTCTGTGGAGATAGAAGCATCCCTGGAGTTTGCTGGCCACTTCGTCTGGCTGAGTGTGCAAGCTCCAGGCTTAGTGAGTGACCCACTCTCTGACAAAGGAAAACAAGCGGGCTGGAGATGGCTCCTCGGTTAAGAGCATTTGCTTTGCTGAGGCTCTGTTTCTAGGACCTAGATGGTGGCTCACACTAGCGCTAGTTCCAGGGGACCCCGTGCTCACTTCTGCCCTCTGCTGGCCACAGGTATTCATGCTGTGTCAGTGCATTCATGAAGGCAGAGCATTCATACACATCACATACATTTTAAAAAGCTAAAATAAAAAATTTTAAAAGGTGGATGGTAACCGAGAAAAACACTCAATGTCAACCACTGGTCTACACACACACACACACACACACACACACACACACACACACACAGAGATACACATACACACATGTACACACACATGTATACACAGACACACACAGACACACAGATCACAGATACACAGACGTAACACACTTACACACATACACACATGAATATACAGGGGGGGGGGTGAATGAACAGGGACACACACAGAGGAAAAAGTTATTGCTATTAATCTGATGCATGGTATCAAAGTAAGACCCTGTTCACCCTAGGCAATGGCTTCAAGATTAAACCACCCCCTCAACCTTCTAAGAACTTTGTATAAACTCAATGCGTTTCACCCTTACACCTTTCTAAGTCCCCAAGTCACAGATGGGTACTCGAGGGGCAGAGAGAGGGTCCTTGTTCAATGCTGTGTCTCAAGGCAGGCCTCAACCTCTCTGAATCTCGGACTCACTCTGAGCACCTTCCTGTCTGTAGGCTTTGGCCTGACATCTGCAGCAGTTCACTAAAATGGTGCTGTCCTCATGTGTTAAGGATGTTGAGATTCAGGTAAGCGAAATAAGTCACCCAGTCACACGGTGAGGGAAAGACAGCATCATGAGTTTATCAAAGCTAGCCCCCCACTCCCCACTCCACCCCATTCCAGTGCAGGTCTTTTATTTAGTGTCTGGAGGCCTCTGTGTCTTCCTGTTAGGGACCCTCAGATCTAACTTCCATGGCCCTAAGAAGTGACTGAGTCTCTGGTGCAGCAGCGTGGTACCCCAAGGCAAGGCTGACTACAAAGACTGCCCCCCTTACCCACCTCCTTCAGCCTCAGCAGCTAGGGTCAGGGGGCTCACCGAGAGGGCACTCAAGGCCAGGCTGCAGCCACAGATCTATGCACACAGCTCAGAAACCCCCAAGGCCCATTGTCTCCCCAGGAGACAATATAGATAAAGGACCTAGCCAAGTGGGCTGCTTGCATCCTTCTGTAGTCATGGAAACCCCTAGGGAGACAATTCCAGAGCCCTCCCTGTCACCCCCCTACACCCTGCAGCTGTGTCCCAGCCCCCTGCAGGAGGGGAACTGTTGTTAATTGCCACCGCCCCTCCCCACTGCCACCTCTAAAAAGGACACAGCTGGATCCCCCTCAAGCCCCCTCCCCCAGCAGAACTGATACTGCTGAAGGGTCCTTGGGCTTTAAGTTCTAAACCTTCTGGGTCAGCTTAAGGTTCCGAGGTGATGAGAAACGCACTTGATCCCAGAGTCAACTACCAGAGAAAAAGGCCCAATAGAATCCGCCAATTCAGAAAGTGATAGCATAGGTTTCCGGAGTGTGACTGCCCTCTTGTGGCCATTGAGTGTAACTGTCGGCTGTCCCACTGGAGAGAGAAATGGTTTCCCTGGTTCTGTAACGACTGTGTTGTGATTACTCTCACTCTGTGCGGTGGGAGTTCTTATCCTACTTTTGAAAGTTTAAGCTGAGACTCCCAGAGAAGATCCCAATCAAGTTAAGAGGATCAACCTAAACAGCATTAATTCAAAATACTGGCCACTGCTTTACCTGCCTCAAGGCTGTAAAGGGGGAAATGACCAGGGTGGGTGGATGAGTAGGAGGGGGAAGTGCGTTAGAGGGAGATGCTAAGGTTCTTCCTCCAGGGCCTGGAGAAGGAAATGCAGGGGAATGTCAGCCTCCGAGATGACCCATCACCCTTCCAGGGTCCTGACTCAGTATTTCCCCAGACACAAAGTTCCAGAGACTGTGTCAGTGGCCGGAAACTATGTCTGGGAAGGGGCTACCATCTGCTTCCCCTTCGCCTTGTGAAGACTAAGCCTGACAGGAGACATGGAGCTAGACCAGGAGCACCTTTAATCTAATGAGGCAGAAGAGTGTGTCAACAGCTATAATTACGGTGGAATTGGCTTTGGGCTAAGATACAACAGGTGGTGTGAACTGGGGTCATAGTGGCATCTGGGGACGGGCATCAGCTATCACTACCCAACACCAGTAAGATTCCAAAGTCCTGGGACTCTGGGCTAGGAGTAAATTTGTTTTTGTTCTTTATTATATATAAGTACACTGTATCTGTCTTCAGACACACCAGAAGAGGGCACCAGATCCCATTACAGAGGGCTGTGAGCCACCATGTGGGACTTGAACTCAGGACCTCCGGAAGAGCAGTCGGTGCTCTTAACCGCTGAGCCATCTCCCCAGCCCCTAAATTTGTTTTTGACGTCTGAGTGCCCATCATGCCAGAGAGGACATCAGATCTAGTTCACACTATAGATGGATGTGAGCCACCGTGTGGTTGCTGGTCCTTTTTGAACCCTGTGCCTGAGATCAGTGGCAACTGGAGCTACTTTGGTTTTGCTGGAGACTGGACTCAAGGATCGGCGACTAGGCAAGTGCTGTATCTGACACCCTCCCATGCCAGGCCGGGCTCTACCACTCTGCTCGGTCTGGAGTTCAGATTTTACTCCAGAGTTTCGCTTCTATTGTTCTGAAGCATTTAAGGCACAGATGAGTTCTTGTTTTTTGTTTTTTTTTTTTTTTTTTTTGTCTTGTTTTTAATTGAGAGTACTTTGAATCAGGAACAAACATTTTCAATGACTTAACAGGCTGAAAAAGAAAGACAAGGGGCCTGGTGAAGCACACTGTAGTTTCTGGTCTCCCAGTGCCCGGTGCAGCGGGGAGAGGGTTGGAGTTTGAGGTCAGCCTAGGCTATACAGTGAGGTCTATCCTTGGCTACATTGAATGCTGGAGGCCTGCCTGGGCTACCTGATACACCCATCCCAAAAACATCTGCAAAAAAAAAAAAAAAAAAAAAAAAAAAAGATGAGACAGACAGACAGACAGAGACAGGGAGAGCTAGCAAGCACAGAGTGTTTTTTCCCCAAGGTTGGAGGCAAAGAAAGACGTTTTAAGCAGAACACTGTGAGTCCTCGAGGAGTGGAGGAAGTTGGGAGAAGTGTGCTGATCAGAACTCAGGGCCAAAATGTGAAGAGGCTGAGAATCAAAGGTCCTGGTGGCTGGGGAGTGGGGCTGGGGGCTGGGGACGGATGGTCCGGCCATGGTGGGGAGCTGCTTGCTAGACCATAAGCCAGAAAGAGACAAGGTGAAGCACTCTCAGGAACAGGAAGAGAAGAGATTGATCATGGCGCTCCCCCAAACTACTCCAGACACGCCCATTGGTTCTCTCTCTGTTTGGATCTAGTCTGGCCTTGAGCTATAGGCAATCCTCTTGCCTCAGCCTCCCAAGTGCTGGAATTATGGGCACAAGCCACTAACTAAATCCAGAAGAAAAAAAATTTTTTTAAACTAGACCAGCAGTAAATAAATAAATAAATAAATAAATAAATAAATAAATACATGCAGCAAACGTTTAAATTAAATTTATTCGCTGACAATTTCATGCATGTATGTAATGTGTTCTGATTACTCTTAATCCCACCCTTTTCTCTACTTCCCACTCTCAGGCCCCCTTATCCCCAAGAGCAGCATTTTTTTCCTTAGTTCTTAGAGTGTAGTAAACAAGCGCCACATCAAGTGTCCTATCACTGAGCTATATGTGCAGATGGATGGCCCCCTTTCATGTGGGGTCGCCTCCCCAGGTCCCAACATCTGTGAAAAACATTGTCAACATCTGGAAACATCTGGAAAGAATCTGCCCAAACCGGAAGCCCGGGCCGCGTCCTTCTCTCCACTGTCTACGCATGCGCCAGGTGCGACAGCTGACCACTAGATGGCAGCCTTCCCCTTCTTCCCCAGCCCTTGTTCAGGGGCACCGAGAAGGAAACCGGGCAAGCAGGAGGACTTGCGGAGCCCACTGCTTGAAAGAATGGGGGTTCACCAGCAGCGCATCGCCCTTGGGCCTGAGAAAACAAAGACTTAAAATCTCGCGGATAGGTGGGAACAGGGCCGGTTCGTTACGTGTTCTCCTTCCCTCAACTCTAATGAAGACCAACCCATCCCCAGCAAACACTAGTTCAACCTCTGCCTCTGTGCAGACCGCCCATTCCTGGACTAGTCCAGCCTCTTCTGCTTGGCGAAATATTTTAAAGGCTCATTCATGTTGGGGTATAAATGGTTCTTCTTTTCTTTTTATGGTATATATATATATATATATATATATATATATATATGGTATATATATGGTATATGTATATATATATATTTGTGGTATATATATATATATGTATGGTATATATATGGTATATATATATATTTGTGGTATATATATATATATGTATGGTATATATATGGTATATATATATATATATTTGTGGTATATATATATCCCAAACACACAGACTCACACAATTGTATGGCTACGGTTTACAGTTTATCTCATTTATCCATTCATCAGTTAATGGCACCTGGGTTATTTTTACTCTGTAGTCATTAAAAATAAACTGGCTATGAATACTGTGTACACGTTTATTTGTTTGTTTGTTTGACAGGGTCTCCCTTATGACTGGCTTGGATCTCATGCCTGCCTCTGCCTCTGCCTCTGTTAGAAGCAAAGGCATGTGCCACAATGCCTAGTTTGCTTCTACTGTTTTGTTTCTCGAGACAGGATTACTCTGTGTTTCCTGGCTAGCCTGGAATTAGCTCTGTAGACCAGGCTGGCCTCAAACTCACAGAGACCTGCCTGCATCTGCCTCCTGATCGCTGGGACTAAAGGCATGCACCACCAACACCAGACTGGGCTTTCAATTTTCTGATGTTTATATCCAAGAGCTGAAGGGATGGTTCAGTGGTTAGAGCACTGACTGCTCTTCCAAAGGTCCTGAGGTCAATTCCCAGCAACCACATGGTGGCTCACAACCATCTGTAATGAGATCTGATGCCCTCTTCTGGTGTGTCTGAAGATAGATACAGTGTACTTATAATCAATCAATCAATCAATCAATCAATCTTAAGTTTTGGAGACCAAGCCTCACCATGTAGCCAAGGATAGCCTTGAACTCATAGAGATCTGCCGGCCGTCCAAGTTCTGTGATTAAAGGTGCGTGTCATGCCCAGACTTTATGTTTGATTCATTTACCTATATATTGATTTAACGAAGGAAGGAGCCATGTTGAGACAAGATTACAGGCCTGCTCTGTCTGTGTGTGGGTTTTTGAGAAACCGCCAAGTTGCTTCTGGAGCAGCTGCACAGGAATTCATCGCTCCCAGCAACACACGGGGCTCGGATTTCTCCACATCCTGGCCAACACTTGCTGGTGTCCATCTTTCTATGTTGGCCATGCCAGTGAGTGGGAAGCAGATGCTCGTGGTGGTTTTTCTGCCTCCCAAGTGACTGAGGATATTGACTGTGTGCTGATGCACATTTTCCCCGGGGAAGCAACACACACACACACACACACACACAGGCACATTCATATCCCCATCCCAGATTCACTTCAATACAGCCAGCATCAGCCTCATCGTTCAGGGGGAGAATGGAGGTTCAGGGGTGTTCCAGCAACCACGTGGTGGCTCACCATCATCCGGAATGGGAGCCGATGCCCTCAGAGCAAGTGTACTATAAAATAAACAAATCTTAAAAAGAACAAAAAGGGCGCAGGACTTGAGGATGAACTACTTTGGAGTCTATGAACTTAACTCTCCATACAGAATGGCTGTACAGTCTGGGGCTGGAGAAATGGCCCAGGAGTTAGGAGCACCGCTGGTCTTCCGGAGGACCTGGGCTCAATTTCCAACGTGGCAGCTCATTTCTGTCTATAGCTCCAGGATCCCAAACCTTCACACAGACATCCAAGCAGGCAAAATACCAATGCACATGAAATAAAAACAAATACATTTCAAAACTAGAAAAGGGATTCTAAATTTTATTTTTATTTATGTATATGGTGTGTGTGTGTGTGCACGCGCGCACACACACGTGCACCTGTCCAGTTTATGATACAGAGTGGTAGCCCATGATTTAACTAATCCCAGCACTTGGGAGGTAGAAGCAGGTAGATCTCTGTGAGTTCAAGGCCTGGTCTACATAACAAGTTCTAGGACAATCAGGACTCCATAGAGAGACCCAGTCTGAAAGAATCAAAATATAAAATCAAAATATTTTTATTTATACATGTGTGTGCGTGCACACCTGTGTGCTTGTGCATAAAATATTTTTATTTATATGTGTGTGTGCATGCACACATGTGTGATTGTGTATACTGTATACATGCAGGTGCACACCTGTGTGACTGAATATAAAATATTTTTATTTATATATGTGTGTGTGCACACCTGTGTGACTGTATATATAATATTTTGATTTATACATGTGTGTGTGCATGCACACATCTGTGATTGCACATACTGTGTACGTGCTGGATCCCCTGGAGCTAGAATTGCAGGTATTGAAAGCCTCTATGCAGAAGTTGGGACCCCAAGCTGGGTCCTCGTCTCTGCAAGAACACTAAGGGTTCTTAAGTACGGAGCCATCTCTCCGGTCCCATCGCATTGCGTGTTCTCTAATTCTGTGGGGGGGAGGGCGGCGTAGTCCTACAACCCTAGCTGGTCTGATATTGCTATGTGGCCTAGGGTGCTCAAGGCAATCCTTCTGGTTTAGTGTGCCAGCTGCCAGGATTACAGGTATGAGTCACCACATCTGCCTCCCTGAGAAGCCTGTACCAAGTATTTCAGGCTTTGATAAACAGGATTTTTTTTTTTAATTTGTTTTTTGAGGAGACACATCAGCGGATGACCCACATGGAGAAGGGAAGTTGGCTCCGGCTTGGGGACTTTTCCGAGGCTCTTTGTGCCTGACAGGGACTTTGTTATCAGCTCTGTGCCTCAGGCAGGTCCTTACTGCCCAAGTCACGGTTTCATCATCTGGTAAATGGTTCGAAGTATCCCTAATGCACCCAGTGGTGAGCAGTATGTGTGTGTGTGTGTGTGTAAGTCACAGTTTTATCATCTGGTAAATGGTTCGAAGTATCCCTAATGCACCCAGTGGTGAGAAGTATATGTATGTATGTGTGTGTATGTATGTGTGTGTATGCATGTATGCATGTGTGTATGTGTGTGTGCATGTGTGCATGTATGTGTATGTATGTGTGTATATGTATGTGTGTATGTGTGTTTATGTATGTATGTATGTATGTATGTATGTATGTATACAGGGTCTCATATAGTTCAGACTATCCAAAGATGTAGTTGAGGCTGACCTTGAACTGCTGCTTTCACCTCCAGCTTCCAAGTGCTGGGATTGCACATCTGTTCTGCAGCCTGGTCAGCCCTGGCTCACTGGCAAGGCATGCATTTCTGAGACTGGTGCTTCGCTCAGCGTTCTTGGTATATGGCCTCATAGAGTCGGCTCAGCGGTTAGGAGCACTGGCTCTTACAGAGGACTGGGGTTCAATTCCCAGCACCCACATGGAGGCTCACAACCATCAATAACTCCCTCCAGCACTGGGCATGTGCGCGGCACCAAAACAAATGTTCAAGCACAGCAATTGTACACATAAAACCTTTTTTTAAAAAAATGTGTACATCTTTTTTAAAAAAGACCTCAGTGTCTTGGGAGATGGAGATTGGGGTTTGGTCTTAATTTCAATCCTATGAAACTTTTGGTCAAATCTCTTTACATCCGAGGTTCTTATCCTGTGGGTCTCCTTTTGGGGGGTGGGTGTCGAATGACTCACTGGAGTTGCCTAAGACTGTCAGACAACACAGATATTTAAATCATAATCCTTAGCCGTAGCAAAAGCACAGTAGCTTCGAAGTAGCGATGAAGTTGATTTATGGGGGGGGTCACTGCAACATGTGAAGCGGTGTTATAGGGTCTTGGTCAGCATAAGGAAGGTTGAGAGCCACTGCTGACATGGCTGGTCCTCAGTTTCCCCATGTGCTCATGCTGTACCTGTTATAAGATGACTCAGAGGCTTCAACAAAATAAACACGTGCTTTCTTTTTTGTTCTTTTGAAACAGAGTCCCAGTATGTAGCCCTGGCTGATTTGGAACTCACTACGTAGATCCGGCTGGCCTCAAACTCGGAGATCCGCCTGCCTCTGCCTCCCAACTGCTGAGGTTAAAGGTGTGGAACAACATGCCCGGTCAATGGCATGTGATTTTTAATCTCACTACTTGGGAGGCAGAGGCAGATGGAGCTCTGTGAGTTCGAGACCAGCCTGGTCTGCAGAGAGAGGCCAGCCATGGTTTCAGAGTGAGACCCTGTCTCACAGGCACCACAACTTCTACCAAACAATCAAAGTGAGCACGTGAATGCACAGCTGGGTGTTTACATCAAGCACCTAGGATGCTCCTGGTAGTCTTCTGTGGATTCCTTGGGGCGACCCAGAAAACGAACAGAAGGGCCACTTTGCCATCCAACTTCAAAGGCACAAGAGTCAAAGCTTCGAGGTCCAACACCCTGATCGACACCAAAACAAGAAGCAAGAACTGAAGCGGAAGGAGACCGGCTTGATCCATGCCCACACCTCTCACAGGAATCCATCCGTTCCCAGGCACTGAAACTCCAAAGCCAACCCCAACCACCCGAAACTCAACCACAGAGAACTGGCTCTGGGCCCCCTCACTGGCTGCTGGTTCTTTTCTCTCAGCTCCACCCTGCCACCCCCATTCCCTCCCTGGCCCTGGGGCCCTGCTTCGGCTCCAAACCTGCTCAGCCACAATTCTGTCCAGGTTCCCTCATCTGTAGAATGGGGACAATAACACTGCAGTGTGTGGGATTCAGAGGAGACCTCGGAGGTGAAGCGCGTGTGGTGTGGTCTTGCTACAGACCAGTGGCCAAGTGGGAGCTTTCTCTGTACTGGGTGGCTGAGGGAATGGAAGTTCAGAGAGGTGGGGCGACCGTGGGTCTGCCCAGGGTTGTTCAGCTAGGAAGTAGTGGGGCAGGACTTCGTGAGGGACCCCTAGACTTTCTGATTTCAAATCTCACTCACTGTTGCTGCTCTTTGCCGGACACGCAAGCAAGTTAAAGTATTTATTATCCACTTTCAGCATGCCACGCCAGGCCGCCTTCAAAGAGACAGCACTGAAAAAAAAACTTAAGAGAGAAAGCAATCATTTACAGGGCAAGAAAGTCAAGCCTTGCCTGAGGCAAACCACAGTAAACTCGAAAAGAGTAAAGGCCTGCAGGGAGAGAGGAGGGCAAACAGGCAGGGAAAGCTTCCTGGAAGAGGAGAGGTTTAAGCTGGGACTTGAAGGACCAGTGAGGTAGCAGACTATTTTTATTATTATTATTATTTGTTTGTTTGGCTAGTGGTTTTTTAGTAGTGGTAACTCTGGCTGTCCTGGAACTCACTCTGTAGACCAAGCTGTCCTTGAACTCAGAGATCTACCTGCCCCTGCCTCTCAAGTGCTAGGATTAAAGTCATGTGCCACCACCTCTTGGTGGTCTACTATAGATTAAAGGGGTCTGTGTGCCCCAGATAAAGTCGAGTGTAGTAACAGCTGCCAACTGTTATGGACCAGGTTGTGTAGGAGGCCCCTCTTTTTCATGGGATTTCTCTGTGACCTCCAAGGGGTGTCATTAGGAACAAGGGAAAAAGGGCCAGAGAATCGAGAGATCTTCCCAAACAGCTTTTGTAAAGGGGGTAGGGTTGGGGACTCCTGAGGGCTTTGGATGGCAAAGTCCGAACTTGAAACAATCAAACCAAACCAAACCAAAGCCACACAGCAGACCTTGAATAGGCCAGCACCTGCGGACGTCCCTGACTCTCCCTGCCTGACACTCAACTAGCCTCTCTAAATTTTCAAGTCTTGGAATTTAAGTGGATGGTCAATAAGGAAACTTTGTGTATGAGGGAGACTGTTGTGGTAAAATAATTGTTTAGAAGAAACACAGAGGTGTTTGACTCAGTAAGAGTGTTGGGAAAATGTCCTGTCCTGACAAACTCTGGACCCTCACCCCTGCTGTGCCTGTTAAGGGCAGGGAAAGCTTGGGAGAGTCGGGGGAGGAGCTCTTTAAGGAACAGAGACTCCCAACCTGGATTGTCCTACATTTGATTGCCAACTCTCAGATCAGCAAATCTGTGAATGACCCTAGGCAAACTCTCTGCCCCTCCGACTCTCTGGTCTCACCCCCTCCCACTTCTCAGAGGTTAGTTTTCCTGAAGAAAAACATAAATGGGAGGCGTCACCCTTCCCTGACCCTCCGCCAGTCACAGCCAGGAGGAACAGGTTCCTGGCTTTCATTTGAAGAGAAAGGGGACATATTGGTTTTATTAATTAATATATTAATAAACGATTTCATATGGCTAAGCAACAAAGCGAATAAACAAAGGTTTTGTGGCCAGGGAAATGCACTTGAGGGTCAAGGCTCAAGTCCAGACTAACTCTCCTTCAAGTTTTTGGTCCCTCAAGGAAAAGTCCATTCCTCAGTGCTCTTCGTAGTACTGTTGGTCGTTAGGCTACCAGATGCACCTCCTGCCTCAGTTTCGCCGGCTGTTACAAGAGGACGCAGAGTCAGCAGATGTCGCGGCCCCTTTAAGCCACTAAGCTCCTGTGTAATCGTTGTTTCTCAGACGAAGCCTTTCCGGGGGTGGGAGGGTGGGAGGAGCTTATATATGTCGTCGCAGCCAATCGAGGTGCGGCATTTTCCGCGGGAGATCCGAATTTGGCGGTACATAGTTTGGCGCTAAAAAAAAAAAAAAGAAAAAGAAAAGAAAAAGAAAAAGAAAAAAAAAAAAAAAAAAAAAAAGAAAGAAAAAAAGGAGAGAAGAAAAGAAAAAAGGAGTCCAAGCAAGGGACGGGAACTAGAGGGTGAACGGAGAGCTCAGCGGGGCGCACAGAACACCCTTCCCGGGTCAGAGCACACTCTTGTCGGCGGAGTCCGTGGGCATCCGGGGACGCTTTCACGCACCGGGGCGACCCCGGGCGCCCAGACATTCGGGTCGCGGGACCGAGCCGGGCCAGCCCCTGGCAGTGCCACCCGCGCCACGCGATCTCCGAGTGGCGATCTCCGAGCTCGGCAGCGCTGGGCGGCGGGCCAGGAGGGGAGGGTCCGGCCTTGCCCGGCGGGCGTCCATTGGCGGCTGCTCCCGGCGTCCGCGGTGCAGCCGGCTGCAAAGCCCGCAGGTGCCCCGCGCGCGCGCGCCAGACCCGAGTGGGTAGGGGGCGCCGCACTCGCCATGCTGCGCGCGCCGCGGACCCTGGCTCCGGCCACGGCGCAACCCACAAAGAGCTTGCCGACGCTGAATCCCACCGAGCTGTGGCCTTCGGGTCTGAGCAGTCCCCAGCTCTGCCCCGCCACCACCGCCACCACCTACTACACTTCGCTTTACACGCAGACGGTGCCTTCCTCTGCGGCGCTGGGCACCTGCCTCGACGCCACTCCCCACGGACCCGAGGGCCAGATTGTGCGATGTGTACCCGCAGGCCGGCTGCCGGTAATGCTGGGGACCCCCCTGTACTTCCCGTATACGTGGTCTGGGTGGGGAAAAAAGAGAGAGGGTGCTTGGGACTCCGCACAGCTTGATTACAGCTGGTTGAGGTGGGGAAGCGGGACTGGCGACAGAGAGAACCCCTTCCTTTTCCGACTCCATGAAGTAATCTCGCCTGCTGTTTCGGCGTGCAAAGAGCACTGGACTGGGAGCCTGGAGACCCAGCCCAGTGCCCCCAGCGCCTGCGTGACCTTGAAGGAGCCCACAAGGCAACGAGGTTGCTACAGTTCATTCATTCTTTCATTGTTTACGCCAGAACCAACACCTGCTATTTCAGGCCAGGGGCTTGGCCTGTGGAATTTCCTGGTGACTTTAAATCCGGATAGGTCTCTTAGGTTTCTGGTCCAGCCTGGTAGGGACAAAGTTGTCTAGCCAGCTCCTCCTCAAGTGCTGTCCTCAGGTCCTCCCCACAGCCTGGTCATCCTCCGAAATAGCCAGTAACAGATGCAAATGTAGTCAGGCAGTCTCTTGGGTTTCTTGTTCAGGTGGACTGTGTCCTCCGCGGTGCTGCAGATGCGGTGTCAGGGAGGGCCTGAGGGAGCTTGAGTGAGGGTTGGGTGGCTGGTTTCAGCTCAGCTCACTCATCACTGTGGATTTGGATAAGTCAGGGCCTCTGTTTCCTCTTCAAGAAAAGGTTTTACATTTATGTGGGGAATGGGGCTGTTTGTGTGCCACGATGTGTTTGGAGGTCAGAGGACAACTTTTCAGAGTTGGTTTTCTCTTTCCCAGTGAGTCCTGGGGATCAAACTCGAGCCCTCCAGCTTGGTGGCAAGCTCCTCTACTCGCTGAGCCATCTTGACAACCCTCTTCCCCCTTCTAGAAAATATACCTTCCTCAGCTCCTCTCTTCTGTTACTTCCAGCTCCAGGTTTGGAAGCAGGTGCCAAGGAGGGGAGATGGTATTTGTAAGGTATGGTAAGTCAGGGGCAGGGATAAGATCACCCTGTGTCCCTGGGGGCATTTTGTCCCATCTATGGACCTGTCCTACCCCTCCAGGGCAGGCTCAGAGCTCAGTGATCTTAGGAGCTGCATAGATCAACTCTCTGGCTACAGGCAGAGAGCCCCCCCCCCACCCCCGTTTCTGCCTTTGGAGTCAAGCTTTATTTTTACCTCCCATCATCCCTTTCCTGGGAGTGCCGGAAGTTTTTGTTGCCATCCCCATTTTACAGGTCGAGAAACTGAGGGGGGCTCTCATGTTGCTCTGTCTGGTCCACGGCATCTTACGGCCGAATGCGTTTGTGTTGTTAGCTTGTGAAGTAAACTTTGTGGTGTAGAAGTGGGAAACTGAGGGTCAGAGGTCATCCAGGGAAACGACCCATGAGCCGAGTCTCTCCATACAGGCGTGTTTACCCCTCAACTGCTCATTTTAGGAGCTAGGTGCCCCCCAGGAAAGGGGAGTTTGGAGGGCTGATCTCTCCTTGGACCACCTGCTTTTGGATGTAGAGTGTCAGTAACAGCTGGGGTTTTGAACTTCCCCACCAACTCTGCATCTGTCTGTTCTGCACCCCCAGGGAGGGCTCAGGGATCTTAGCCAGAGTGGCTCTTGCATGCCAGGCACTGCTTGGCACTCTGAACCAGTTATCTTTTTTAAGGGATGAGGCTCTCATTAGGTGAAGAAACCAAGCCGAGGTGAAGTCACTTGCCCAACTCACAAGCCAAGAAGTGGGGGTGTCATCCTTGCATCAGACTCCCTAAAAGCCTGCCAGGCCCAGAGACCATCTCTGGTCCATCTCCAGATGCTGGGGCCCCAGTGCCCCGTGGGCAGGCCTAACCCCCTGCTTACTCATTTTACAAGGGTGTGACCTGGAGCTGCTCCAAACCCAACCCTGGGTGTGGCCTTCTGCTTTGTGGCTGCAAAGTGTGGGGTGAGCAAGATTTGTTGGGGAGCCTGCAGCTGAAGGGGTGACAACTGTTGAGGTGTAGAAGCCGGGCCAGGAGTTAGGTGTCCTTGCTTCCTGCCCACTGGTCCTGCTATCTACCAGCAAAAGATTCCAAAACTTTCCCTACTGAGTCTGACCTCTGGCCAGGTTCATGGCATTTTTCTCTTGGTCCTACAGCCGGTATCTGTGAGGACAGTGGGGGCTGTTCTGTGTTTCTCTTTGCCTCTTAATTTGTGTTGTTCACATAGCTGCCCTGGAACTTACTATGTAGGCCAAGCTGGTCTCGAACTTAGAGATTCACCTGCTTCTGCCTCCTGGGATTAAAGGCACGGGCCACACACCCGGCTGTTGTTGAGATAGGGTCTCGCTGTTGCCAGGCTGGTCCAGGATGTCTAAGCTCAAATGATCCAGATAAGCTGGGCATACATATACTTACGAAGTCCTAGCACTGGAGAAACTGAGGCAGGAAGACTGAATCTTCCAGATCCAGCTGAGTGTGGTGGCGCAGGTCTTTAATCCCAGGACTCTGGAGGCTGAGGCGGTATATGGATCTGTGAGTTTGAGGCCAGCCAGGGCTGCATGGTGAGAACCCGTCTCAAAACCAAGAAGATTCTGCCTCTGCCTTTCCAATGGCTTAGATTGTAAGACAAACAAATCTTTTTAAATTCTACCCACACCAGGCCAGGAGAGAATGTATAGGCTCAGGGATAGGATGACATGTCTCAGGCTGTCCTTTGGAGCTAACGGCAAAGTGGTCCCTAATTTTTACCTCAGTACCTGCCCTAGCTTGGAAAGGAGACCCAGCTCCCTGCCCTTGTGACCTTGGGCACTTCATTTCCCTCCTCTGATCTCCGTGCTCCCTGTGTTTCCCTGCCAGCTCCTCTGTTCCTCCGGGGCTCTGGAGCAAGGGGTGTGTTCTACACACAAGGGCTTGGCAAGTAGATGAAATCCTAACCAGGCGCTGCTTCAGAGGGTCCAGATTAGAGCCGCGCTGGCCTCTGGGTGTGCTCACAGACCTTTGTTCTTCCTATCCCCTGCTGTGCCTTAGAAGTTCACCCTTGAACTTCATTCACGGGGATACCCTTGCCTGAGTGGCTGCATTGCCTTACTGACTCCTTAGTGTGAGCAGACTGACCTAATTCCGTAAGTGGGTCAAGGTTATCTGACCTCCCAGCCCGCCTCGCTAAGGTGAGAGAGAAGTCTAGCTTTGACACCACCTGACCCCAAGCCCTCTGCTGAGTCTTTCCTGGTGCCACCTGGTCTTTGACAGCTCAACACAGCCACATGCTGACTTCTGGGCAGTACCAAAAGGAGTTAGGTTGGTGTCCTCAGATGGGGGACACATTGCTACTTAGGGACCCTGGGATTGCAATGAGTGTGCATCCAGTGAGAGGGAGGGGGAGAGAGGAGGAGGCAGCGTGGCGGAAGTGTGGGGTGCTGGAAGCAGATGGCCATACCGAGGCCTTGGCCCACATTCTGGCAGTCCCTGGGGGAGTGGGAATAGATGGTTGGCTCTTGTAGCCTGGCACGTGGCTTCGGCGTTGGACAGACCTGGGTCGGTACCCTGGCTCTGCTTTTTGTCTGTGTGACTTATGACTTAACCTCTCTGTATCTACTCGACTGTCAAGACAGAGGGCCAGAGCTGATAGCTCAGCTTGGATTATAGAGCAGGTCTCCTCGGGTGCCTGATTGGGGGTGGGGGGACTTTCTCTGGTGACAGGATGGGGCTAGCCTCTCTGGAGTCTAGGACTTGGTCAGTTGAGAGGTAGGTGAGGAACACTCAGGAGACTCGCTCAGAGAGATGAGCAGGGGAGGTTTTTGGATTCCGAGTGAGCCCCGTGGTACAGCGGCCAGCCTTCTGGAAGCAGTGAGCAGAATTCTTGTGCCAGTCCAGGGAGACTTCCTGGAGGGGGCAGGAGTCAGGGAGGGGAGCTGACACCTGTCTGGCCAGCTGTGCTGAGCAGCAGTTAAGAAGGCACAGTCCTGTCGAGCATGACCTCACCACCAAGTGTTTTAAAACAGATCTCTCAGCTGGGTGGAGGTATCTAGGGGACAGTGAAGGAAGGAAACAGGCTCAATGGTCCCAGAGGGTGTGTCCAGGAAGATGCTGGGATCTTGTTTGGGGAATAGACTGCATTTCCTGAGCCCCTACTGTGTATCTCCTACTGAGACCTTTCTCTGGAGTTCTCGCCACCACCCTCGAGGGCAAGATGTTCTGCCCATTTTACTGAGCAGGAAACTGAGGCCCTTAGCTATGGTGACACTTGTCCCTAGGTCACACCGTGAGACTTCAGACTTGCTGGAGATTCCAGCTGGCCCTTTGCCCAGTGTCCCAGTGCCCCAGTGTCTCTGCCCCACCCCAGCCCAGCTCTAACCATCAGAGAGGCCCTTTCCGGGCAAGGCAGCTACAAGACTCATTGTGGCCCTGTGGTGGTAGTGGTGGTGGTGGGTGGTGTCTGGGTAGAGAGGAGCAGATGGGTTGTGGTTTGGTTTCCCCAGCAGGTGTTTCCCAAGCTTGGCGGGAACGGGGAGGGGCAGCAGGGCCTCAGCTGCTTGTCCTTAAGACACTGGGGAAGGACTCATTGTGCCTCAGTAAAGAAAGAAAGGGTGACAAGCAGCCCATTCAGGGGGCGCTGGAGCCCAAACGGGGAGGGGGAGTGTTTGCACTGTTTCCCAATGTGGGTACCTCCCTGGGGTGTGGCACTGAGCCAGGAAGTCCCCTGGGCCTGGGCGGATGCTGGTCCCACCCTGATAAGGGCCAGCTGTGGAGCTGTGATGGGCACCGGGTCTCAACCAGCTGCTTCTGAAAGGGACCAGTCCCCAGCCTGATGTAGTTTAGGTCTGGCCCACAGAAGTGGAAATTTTATTTGCCCCTCAGAAAATATGGGGTTCCCTTTAGTGGGCATTGCTGCACCAAGGGCTGTGGCAAATATAGGGGAAGGCTGTTGGTGGCCTTCTTGGCCTTGCGGTTGGTTAAAAAAAAAAAAAAAGAAAAAGAAAAAGAAAGGCTAAGGAAGGCCTGGTCCTCTAACTCTTCCTCTTCCCCTCTCTCCCTGTCTGTCAAAGGCCAAAAGGAAACTGGACCTGGAGGGCATCGGGAGGCCTACTGTCCCTGAATTCCGGACTCCTAAGGGGAAGTGCATCCGCGTGGATGGTTTGCCAAGCCCCAAAAGTAAGAGCTTCCGATGGGCACCGGCAGTGGGGCGGCATGAGGCAGGAGCCCCCTGTGTGGAGTTATCAGACAGTTTCCCTTTTTGAGGTTTCTTGGGTGTCACTCGACTCTGTTCAGTAGGTAGGATTTGTCCCGATTACTGATGAGGTAACTCAGGTCGAGGCCAGGGTCATAGAGTCAGGACTGACGCCTCAAATGGTTCCCTCTACTCTAGGCACCTGCCCCCCCAGAGCTAACCACGATGACTAGTGTTTATTTGGGAGCTCGGGGTTTTTGTTTGTTTTTAAGTTTTCATATTTGGGTTAATCAGACCTTTTTCTAAGAGACATCTCTCGGAGCATTAGTAGCTAACCAGACTCCCACACACAGACTGCAAAGTGATTCAAAGGAAGAGGAACTTGGAGTAAACCAGCAGGTACCACCCGAAGGTTTCCAGGCTGTCCGGCTAGAGCAACGGCTCTCAACCCACAGGTTGTTCATCGCCTCTTTCACAGGGCTCACCTAAGGCCACCAGAAGACACCAGATAGTTACCTTCTGGTTCATAACAATAGCAAGATTACAGTTAGGAAGCAGTAGCAAAAAAAAAATAATAATAATAATTTTACGGTTGTGGGTCACCACAACACGAGGAACCAGTCAAGGACTGCAGCGTTTGGAAGGTTGAGTCCCACAGGCCTAGACCCTTCCTAAAGCTAAGGTGGAGGGGATTCCCACCTCTGAGATTTTTCTGTCAGTATTCTGGTTAACCTGGGAGTGTAAGCCAGTATGTCAGGAAGATATATGGATTTACCCAGAGACCTAACGAGGGCCTAGGATGAGGTAGAATGCAGAGATGTCAGGAATTAGGGATTCAGGGAAGGGCACCCACCTGACATTCTTGTGAACCCCTCATTATCTCTTGTAATTGAAGCACAGCTAGTCAGGAGGATGGGGAAGTTTACTCTCCAGTTGGTTGATCAGAGGTGACCCAGAACCAAGACTGAAGGATCCAAAGCTCAGTAGGACAATAATACATTGATCAATTATTAATGTCTGCCATGAACACAAAACCGGAGTAAGCGGTGTGTGTGCCAAATGCTTGGCCTCTGTGTGTTAAGGGAGTCTCAAGTCCCCCTTCTTGAGGAACCTGAGACTAAAACTTAGTTCCTGTGGCTAGTTTAGACACCGACTTCTATGAGACTTAAAGTCATTTGATTGCAAAAGTCCCCTTGTGGTTTAATTCACTTCAGCTGGAGAAGTAGTGTCACAAGAGCAAGCCTTGTTGAGAAAGGGACCTTTTTCATGGACCTGGCCCCTTCGTTTGACGTTTGATGTTACATGATTCCCCTCAGATAATTATCAGGCTACAACATGGAAAGAAAAGGGCAAGTGGGGATCTATAAAAATGCTCTCAAATCCAGGCTTGTCCTTTCCTCCCAACCACGACTCTCCCAGCTCCTGGGATAATTATTGGCGAGGATAAATGGTTTGGGAGAAAAGTTGGAGCCTGCCTGAATTTTGAATCTTACTTTGCCATCTGCCGAGTGAAACGTACAAAAGACTTAACCAGTCTGTGCTTCTGTGCAGCCATGTAGGGTATTCCCTTAAGGAAGTGCCCAGAACAGTGACCCTCCCAACAGTAGGCAGTTGTTGGGGCTGTTGCTGTTTGCTCCCAGCTATGGTGGAAAGGTGCTCTGAACCGGGAGTCGCGACCCTTGGCTTCCGATCTCGACAGCGCACCCTAGCGGAGAGACCTGGAGCAAGCCTCCTTCCCCTTAGGCTACCAGGTCTTCGTGGCAGTGAAGAACCCTCTGCCTGGGTGCTCTGCGTGCTGGCGGTGAAGGGTGGGATAAAGTGTTTCTGAATGAATCTGAACTGGTGGAGAGAACCCAGGCTGGCTCTCCCCCAGAGCAGTGTGTGAATGAGACCTTTTCCTCAGCCCCCAAATCTCCTGGGGAGAAGACACGCTATGACACGTCCCTGGGGCTGCTGACCAAGAAGTTCATTTACCTCCTGAGCGAGTCGGAGGATGGAGTCCTGGACCTGAACTGGGCAGCCGAGGTGCTGGATGTGCAGAAGCGGCGCATATATGACATCACCAACGTGCTGGAGGGCATCCAGCTCATCCGAAAGAAGTCCAAAAACAACATCCAGTGGGTGTGAGTGCCTGGGACCGGCCATGGCACCATCCAATGGGTGCATGTGTTGGGGGCGGGGCCGGGAACATTAGCCAATAGGTGTGAGTTTTAGGGTGCCCTCCCCAGCAACAGAAAATTCGCACGAGTGCAGGGTGGGGGTGGGGGGTAGCCTGTATGTTTGAGTGGGGTGGAGTGGGTGTTAAATGCTGGAGTAGTCGTGAGAGAGCCAAGGGACTGGGCAGAGCGGAGGAGTCCTAAGGGTTGTAAAGGCCAGAGAGGACCCTAGCTCCTTGTATTAGGGGACCCAGGATCACCCTCTTGACTTAGGAAAGCCTTTGGGAATTGCTCAGGTATGGGTCAGACTCCTCCTCACTGTTCCAGGGTCTGAAAGCATCCTGGCACGAACCCTTAAGGAAACCCAGGAACGGAGCCAGTGCTAAAGTCAACAACTTTTTACCGTCTGATGGAGGCTGGGACCTAAGGCTTAGACGCTGGGGTTCAGGCTTCTCCCTAACCTACCCCCGGGCTTCAACTGGCTAGTTCATCGTAGTTCCCAGGGAGCTGGGCATCCCCACTGATTTGCATAACAGGAGAGGGGGCACCGCCGGCGGCTAGCCCCGGCTTGGAGTTTCGCCAGCTCCCCTGTGCAGTTGTGCAAGGCAGTTCTGAGGTGGGGGCCATGACACTGGGGGTTGCTCTGTTCCCAGAGGCAGGGGAATGTTTGAAGACCCCACCCGACCCACCAAGCAGCAGCAGCTGGGGCAGGAGCTGAAGGAGCTGATGAATGCGGAGCAGACCTTGGACCGGCTCATTCAGAGTTGCTCGCAGAGCTTCAAGCACCTGACCGAAGATAATGCCAACAAGAAATATCCTTTCTGCGGGGAGGGGAGGAGGAGAGGGAGCAGGGCTGCTGGCTGACGAAATGCACCCTCAGTTGATCCATTACCTCCTTCCAGGGACTAGCTCCCTCTAGGGGACAGTCACACTTGTATCACCCTCTCAAGCTTTAGGGGAGTTTGGGGTTTGTTTTGGGTTTTTTTTCTTTTGTGAGATCCTGCCAGGGAGACTTAGGTACTGTGCTAGGCCGGTACCACCATATATGTAGATAAAAAGAAAAAAATACAGTGGGCGTTTGGACCCAGTCTAGACTTCCGATGATGTAATTTTTAGTTACTCTTTTTCTTTCCTTTTAATTACATGTATCTATTTGTGTGTGGAGGGGTGCGGTGTGTTATGGCACAGGTGTGGAGGTGAGAGGACAGCTTATGGGAGCTGATTATCGCCTTTTACCACAGAGGTCTCAAGGATCAAGCTGGCATGTTGGAAGGAAGTGTCTTCATTCCCTGTGGCATCTCACTGGCCCAGAGCATTTGTCCTGTATTTCTTCTCCTTTTATTTAGTCTTTGACAGTTTTATACATGGAATACATTGATCATATCTTCTTTCAATTTCCCTGTCCATCTCTACATGTCCTCTCCTCCCTTTTCTTTCTTTTTTTCCTTGAGACAGGATTCTCTATTTAGCCCTGGCTGTCCTGAAATTTGCTCTATAGACCAGGCTGGCCTCAAACTCAGAGCAGCTTTTTTTTTTTGCTTATCAAGGCAGGGTCTCTCTCGATAGCTCTGGCTGTTCTAGAACTCACTGTGTAGGCCAGGCTGGCCTCGACCTCATTTTTTTTTTTTAGGTTTGTAAGTAGGTGTACACATGCCAGGACTCATCAGTTCTCTTACCACATGAGGCTTGAAGACCAAACTCAGGTCCTTCGAACTTGCTGAGCTCTTGCTGTCTGTATTTTATTTTCTAAAGATTTGTTTATTGTATTTATTCTATATAAGTACACCGTAGCTGTCCTCAGACACACCAGAAGAGGGCATCAGATCCCATTACAGATGGTTGTGAGCCACCATGTGGTTGCTGGGATTTGAACTCAGGACCTCTGGAAGAGCAGTCAGTGCTCTTAACCGCTGAGCCATCTCTCCAGTTCTGCCAGCCTTTATTTCTAAAAACATGTATTTAACTGAGGTTGACCCTCTCATCTCCCACCATCTCCTTTCCCCCATCCCCTACTTGTAACCCACCCCTTTTGGCTTCCAGAAGGGTCCAGTGTAGGACTTAGTATGTGACAGTTGAGGGCTCTGCCCCTGACCCTCTCATGAAATCTTGTAACCCCAGATAAAGCAAAAGAGCTGGCATTGTATTCCATTACAGATGGCTGTGAGCCACCTTGTGGATGCTGGGGTTTGAACTCAGGACCTCTGGAAGATCAGTCAGTGCTCTAACCACTGAGCCACCACTCTAGCCCACTCAGCTTGCTTTCCTGTAGAACCCAGGACTACCACCCCAGGGATGTGCACCTACCAGAGGCCCTCCCCCCTTGATCACTAGTTGAGAAAATGCCTTACAGCTGGATCTCATGGAGGCATTTCCTCAACTGAGGCTCCTTTCTCTGTGATAACTCCATCTGTGTCAAGTTGACACAAAATCAGCCAGTACACCTAGAATTCCCCTTTTTTGGCTTCTATTACCCTTCCCTCTCCCAAAACTCTCCCCACCTGTTCTGACCACCGCCCTTCCCCCACTCATGATACACACATGGAAATCAGCAGTTAGGCGTCACACCTAAGAGAGAACAGGCTCTCTTCCTTTTGGGAAGAGGGTTGGGTTGTTTTATTTTTATTATTTTGTTTTGGTTTTTTTCGAGACAAGGTTTATGTACGTAGCCCCGGCTGTCCTAGATCCCCCTCTGTAGGCCAGGCTGGTCTCAAACTCAGAGATCCACCTGCTCCAGCCTCCTGGGTGCTGAGATTAACAGCGTGTGCCACCATCAATGCTGGACCAGTGTTTGTTTTTTCTTAGCCTTGCTTCATGTGACGTTTTCCTGTATATTCCCTTTTTTGTTTTCTTGTATGCTGATACAGTTCCAACGAGTCCATACCATATTTTCAGCATCCATTCATCTGTCGATGGGCATTTCATTTTCTTGTGGTTGCAAACAGCCACACTAACCCTGGATATACAGTGTTTGCTTTCCCAGAATGGAAGGTGCTGTACCATTCAAAGAACAGCCTCAGGTCATTCAGTTTTTCTGAGCTGCATCCTGTACAAGGATGTGATATTCGGAGTCTTAGGAGGGAAAATGAAAGCTGGTTGGGATGTACATTTTGACGAGGTTGCTTTTCTTAACTTTCCTGCCCCTACACTGGCCTATGTGACCTACCAGGATATCCGTGCTGTGGGCAACTTCAAGGAGCAGACAGTGATTGCGGTCAAGGCCCCGCCACAAACAAGATTGGAAGTGCCGGACAGGGCCGAGGTTAGAGGGGAGAGCAGGGTGGGAAGGCCCTGGGTGGCTCTGTAGTGTCTGTCTGGCCCTCCTTGTCCCAAGCTTCACTGGTCCATTCTGAGTCTGGGGCAGAAAAGTATCAGAAACTGGAAGGAATATGGAGATTAAGTTTTGGCCTGAGGGCATCTCTGGTTTTACTGGGATTTTCTCTGCGGTTAGGGCTGAAAAGCGTCTTCACCCGTTCAAGGTGAGGACTGAAACCTGAGGATGGAGCCCAGTGCATCCCATGTGCTAGGAAGCATGTTCTCTACAACTGAGCTGCACCTATACCCTTGGCTCTTTTGAGACAGGGCCTATCTATGTGGGTCAGTCTGTCTATGTGGGCCAGTCTGGCTTTAAATATACTGTCTAGCCCAGTCAAACCCCAGATTCAAGGTCTTCCTGCCTCTGTCATTTGAGTGCTGTTGTTAAAGGCAGATCCCACCATTCCTGGCACAAGACCAAATTTTTATTTATTTATTTATTAGAATCTTTATAATGAGTACACTGTAGCTTCCTTCAGACACACCAGAATCTGAGGGCATCAGATTCTATTATAGATGGTTGTGAGCCACCATGTGGTTGCTGGGATTTGAACTCATGACTTCTGGAAGAGCAGTCAGTGCTCTTAACCACTGAACCATCTCCCCAGTCCTCCCCCCTCCCCTATTTTAAGACCAAATTAAAAAAATTTTTTTTATTTAGTCACTGCATGTGTGTGAGAGAGAGACAGACAGACAGACAGACAGACAGACAGACAGACAGAGACAGCATGTGTGTGAACATCAGGGCAACTAGCAGGAGTCAGTTTTCTTGTTAACATGTTTCATTAATCTTGACAGCAGGTACTTTTCTGTTGAGGGAGCTCTACCCCAAGACCAACATTTTATTTATTTATTTATTTATTCATTTTATTAATTTTTGTGGAGACTCATTTAGACTTTTATGTAACAGTTCAGGTGTTTTGCCTGTATATGTTGTCTGTGTGCTATGTACATCCTGTGGTCGGGAGACAGCTGGGGTTTCAAGCTCTTGTTAATTGCCACTTGGGCACTCTGGGAGTTGAATCTGGGTCCCCTGGGAGAGCAACGGGTACCCCGTAATCACTGAGCCATCTCTCCAGCTCCAAACTGAATTCTTCAATACTCCTGTAAGGCCTGTGGCGCTAGTCCAGAGGCGTCCCGATCCCTCTCCTAAGCCGCCTTCATCTCTCTTCTTGGCCACGTCAGCCTGTCTGGAACTCAGCATCCTCAGTGAAGGACTTTTGCGAATGCTGTTCCTCTCCCTGCCCGGTGGACTGCTGGCTGTCCTCAGCTTTCAACTTGAGGCTGGGTCCTGAGTCACTTCCTTCCTCATCAGCCCCAGACTAGATCCTCTTTTTTTTTTTTTTTCAATCACACTAAATCTCAGTTCTCTGTCCATTTTTGACAACATTCCTCTCAAACTCACTCTGTAACCAAAGAGGACCTTGACATTCTGGTCCTCTTGCCTCTGCTTCTGGAATGCTGGGAAGCAGCACATCCAGCATCCGTTTAGATAGTGCAGGAGGGAGTTAGAGCCTTCCTTGGACCTGCTAGGCAAACCCTCCACCAAGTGAGCTAGACACCAGCCTCTTGGTGCTCTAAGCCTTACAGAAGAATGTGCTGGCCAACTTGTTCTAGGGTGTGGCACATCCAGAAATGTGTTTGGAGGAACCCATTCTGCAGAGGTAAGCCCCCTCCCCCCCAGCTCAGGGTCTTATGGGTTGCAGAGACCCGGGCAGTGTGCTAAAAGGTACACACTGTAAGTGTCCTGGAGGTGACAGGTGAACTAAGTGTCAGAGGTTACTAGGGTTTCTGCCAGGCGAAGTGATGCGTGAGACCTGAACTTGTGCGTGACTTATGTAGGAAAACAGTGGAAAGGGACAGAGGTGGAGAAACCCAGTCCATCTGGTTTAAACCCATATGCAAGGGGAAAACCGGGAACAAGTCCAGCATCTGAAGATCGGAGACAAAGTTTAATCCAAGGACTCGTCCTGTTTCTTATCGGCCTAGGGCCCTGTCTACCCCTTGCCCACCTCTCTGTGCTGTTCTCAGGAGGGCTCCCCTTGTGGTAGAAAGTGTGTGTGACAGCAGTTCAGCCACTCTGGCAGGAAGGGACCTTCTGTTTCCCTGTCCAGCCAGAGTCCTGTGCTTTATGCTGGTTGGGATGACTTCAGCCATGTGACACCCCGAGGGAGCCACATAACCCTGACTCTCCTAGCTGCATCACAAGTGGGGAAGGACATCCCTGGACTTGGAAGGTGATTTCCATCTTCTTCATGGCAGGATGTAGGTAGGGAAGGCTGATTTCCTCGAGGAAAATCAAGGCATCCTCCCTATAAGGAAACTTGTAGGCCCGACAGTGGAATGGTGATGTCCTAGCAGGGCAGGGCCGTGTCAGGCTTGGGCTGAGCTAGCCTGCGTGGGTAGCGTTTGAACCGGCTGACCTGTGCATCCGTGTCCAGCATTGTAAGATGGCTTCTCTTCCTCCCCCAGGAGAACCTGCAGATTTATCTAAAGAGTACCCAAGGTCCCATTGAAGTCTACCTGTGCCCAGAGGAGGGGCAGGAGCCAGACAGTCCTACCAAGGAGACCCTCCCCTCCACATCTACCCTCAGCCCCGTTCCTGATTGTGCTCAGCCCAGCTGCAGCATCTCTGGGATCTCAGAGAGCACCGTAGAGCCTTCAGGTAGGCCTTCCCCGGGAGGGGAGGTGGGCGTGGCTCTAATTCTTCCCGGTCGGCTTTGGGAGGTCCATGTGCATCCCTGTCTCTCCGGGGAAGCTGGGGCAGCTCAGCCGTGTGCCCTCTGACAATTTCTGCTTCCATTTCCTTATCTATAAGTTGGGCAAGAGTAGTTAATATTTAACTCTCAGGTTATTAAAAGGATTAGTGAACTAATATAAACCGAATGCTTGACCTGGCATTAACGTTACCCCTACGGCCTCAACTGCTGGGTGGGTGGCTCCCAGCCAAGCACGTGGCACAAGCCACGGAAAGCGGTGGCATGTGTGGGGTGGGAGCTGAACCCAGGCATGATGCATCCGAGGGAAGTGGGCACCGATTCACTGCCTCGGCCTGTGGGTTTTTAAAGATATTTTAATTAAAGGTTTATCATAAAGACTTTGTAAATAAAAAAAAGCCACCATGCACCGAAATGAACCACATCCAAGTTCTATACATTTCAGTATACATCTGTACCGTTAGGATAGCCAAGGCTGAAGACATGGCTCAGCAGCTAAGAGAGCAAAAGGACCCAGATTCGGTTCCCAACACCCACATGGTGGCTTGCAGCTCCAGAGCTGCCAGTGGGTGTTTGGGTACCTCCCAGAAAACACACAAGCATTCCTACACACACTCACACACACATGCACCCACATCATTCATACACACTCATGTACACACAAGCACACACACTCAACACATGCATGCACACACTCCCCACATGATCCACATGATGCGCCCCCACACGCATACGGGCAACATATTCATATACATAACATAAATATAATTTTGTTTTTGTGACAGTTTCTCTGTACAGCCCTGGCTGGCCTAGAACTCACTCTAGACCAGGCTGGCCTTGGACCTGGAGATCCACCTGTCTCTGTCTCCTGAGTGCTGGGGTGAAATCCCTGCACCACCACTGCGGGGCTAAAATTTGCTTTAGTCATTCTGAAGCTGTGGATCTTCACCTTAGATTACACACTTCTGCTCCTGAACATGTTTATGCTCTTAGCCACCAACCAACCTCTCCACCCTCCAACGCCCCCACCAGAGAACTAGAAACATAATTAATTACCTTTGTTTTTGTTTTTTTTAAAGATTTATTTATTATATATGAGTACACTGTAGCTGTCTTCAGACACACCAGAAGAGGGCATCAGATCCCATTACAGATGGTTGTGAGCCACCATGTGGTTGCTGGGATTTGAACTCAGGACCTCTGGAAGAGCACTCAGTGCTCTTAACCACTGAGCCATTTCTCCAGCCCTACTTCTTTATTTATTTTACATTTTTTGTTATATGTGGACACGAGCTTACCATGACACGTGGGGAGGTCAGAGGTTGGCTTGCAGGAGTTGGTTCTTTCCTTCTACCATGTGGGTCCTAGGGATTGAGCCCAGATTGGCAGACTTAGGAGCAAGCACCTTTACCTGCAAAGCCATCTTGGTGGCCCCAGGTCTTCTTAACTGTTTGAGACAAGGTCTCTAACCCAAGTCCTAGCCGAGGTCCTCTGTCTTCTCCTCCCCAGTGATGGGATTACTAAGGGTTACTACCTCCATGCCTGGTTAACGGGATTTCCAGAGGAAGGCTGAGAACTTTTTCTGGTGACAGCAGCTAAGTATTTTTTTTCCATTGTGACTTCACATTTGGCCGTCCCTTCCCATACCACACCTTGAAGGAGGCCTCATCACTCCTGGTTTAGCATGAGATAACCAAGGTGGAGAAATGAGGCAACTTAGCCACAGACAGCTGGGAGGCAGCCTGGTAGTGTCTTGACCTTTGGTCTACAGGGGCCCAGTGCTGTGTCCTCGGGCTCAGGATAAACCGGGAAGGGTTCCTGGCTCGAGGGCCCACACCTGGCTGGGAGGTGGGTGGTACAGCCAATGACTCAAGGTAGCCAGAAGCCACCTCTGAAGAATGGCTTCACCTTCTATGAGACTCTGCCCCAGGTCACCTGGACGGGTTCTTCCAGACTGTGGAGGCCAGCATAATACTTTTTAAAAAAAGATTTATTTAGTTATTATATATAAGTACATTGTAGCTGTCTCCAGACTCACCAGAAAGGGCATCAGATCTCATTACAGATGGTGTAGGCCACCATGTAGTGCTGGGATTTGAACTCAGGACCTCTGGAAGAGCCGTCAGTGCTCTTAACCACTGAGCCATCTCTCCAGCCCATATTTTTGTTTTTTAAAAAAGTTTTATTTATTTATTTATTTAAAGTATAACCCTAGTGTTTTGTTGCTTAATTTTTGTACAGTTATTTATTAGGGGTGGTGGTGCGTGTACCGCCCACATGCAGAAGTCAGGGAACAACTTTCAGGAGTTGGTTCATCTCTTGATACCGCGTGGGTCCTGGGTTTGAGCTCGGGTTTGCTGCAAGCGCCCTGTCCCATAGTAAGTACCTCGAACCATAGTGTCTAAAGAAAGGAAAACTAGAACTGATCTGGTAGGAAAGACTGGTGTGAAGTTCTACAGGACATAGGTTAACTTCCGCCTAAGGCCAGTAAAGCTACTGGTGATTTTGAACTTGATTTTTCTTTGTATTAGTGGTTGTGCTGGCAGCTGAACCCAGGATTCTGCACATGCCCGGCAAGCCCTGTATCACTGAGCTCCATCCTAGCTTGGCTTTTACATTTGTCAAGGGTTGAGGAGGGGAGCTAGGCTTGGGTGTTAGGAACATTTATTTATTTATATGAGTGACCTGTCTTCACATGCACCCACAGGAGGACATCAGATCCCATTACAGATACTTGTGAGCCACCATGTGCTGAGAATTGAACCTGGGTCCTTTAAGAAGGACAGTCAGTGCTCTTAACCTCTGAGCCATCTCTCCAGTTTCCCAACATTTGCTGCTTTTGCAGAGGACATGAGTTGAAACTCCAGTTCTGGGGGGAATCTGATGCCTTCTTCTGACTTATGCTGGTACTGCATGCATATGGCACCGTACATACGTGTGTATACACACACACACACACACACACACACACACACACACACACATGCAGGCACAATGCTTGTACACATAACAGATAGTCAATAAACCTTATAAAAACAGTTGGGTAGAGGGCAGCTGTATTTCACAAGCTGCACATGTCCCACAAAGGAGGAAATAGCGTCCAGCCCTTTACAGGGTTTTATTGACCTTGATCTCATTCTCTGATTATAGGAAAGCCCAGAGATAGCAATTGTCTTCCTTAGGTCTCACAGCAAGTCAATGGAAGATCTGGGACAGGAACCCATGCTCTTAACTCAGGACCTCCCCTGTGTTGTCGTTCAGGGACCGGGCTTCTCTGTGTGCCAGCCATCTGTCCCTTTGGGCACCTCCCTAGTCACTATCTTTTAACCCAGACCTGTGCCTCGGGTGCCCCACCCTCACCCTCCTGCAGCTCTGCCCTCTCAGTCAGCCGTCAGCATGTACATGGCCCTCCAGAGTTAGAACTTCCTGCACATTAGCCGTCCTCTGAGACCTTGTGTGGAGACAGTGGTAAAAGCGTCCTGTAAGCTTTCTAGTTAAGACCCGAAGCCCAGAGCTGCAGCTGAGCTCGGGTAGAGCATTGTCCTGGCCACTGAGGTCCTGGGTTCTGACCCCACTGATCGGGGCTGGCAAGAAAACCTGGAGGCACTGGGGCGGGCAAGATGGAGCCAGTTTGCTTGGGACCTTCTCACTGAAGGGAGGAAAAGGGAATTGTTCTGAAGGTGTATACTCACACACATACACTTCCACAAACACACACACTTCTATGCACACTCACACTTAGACTCACACACACTCACACATACATTTACACTCACACACACATACTTCCATGCACATTCACACATAAACTTACACTCTAGTACATACACTTCCACACACACTCAAACATGCTTTACACTCATACACTTCCATGCACACACATACACACACTCTTCCATGTACACTCACACACACATACTTCCATGCACATTCACACAAACACTCACACACATAGACTTTCATGTACACTCACACATGCATTTACACCCACACATATACACTTCCATGCACACACACACTCTTTCACACACACTCTCTTTCATACACCCTCACACACACACATATACTTCCATGCACATTCACACATACACTTACACTCACACACATACACTTGCCCGCATACTCACATACATTTACACTCACACTCATGCTTCCATGCACACTTAAACGCACTCGCACTAACTCAATACACTTCCATGAGCACTTACATGCATACACAATTACACCCACTCACATACTTACATGCACACACACACACACACACACATGTACACTCACGCTTCTGTGCACAGATAGGGACTGCATGTTCCATGCTTGACGTAGAGGTTTTTGGTTGTTTTTAAAGATTGCTTATTTTTATTTTATGTGTATTTGCCTCTCTCTCTTTGTGTGTGTGTGTGTGTGTGTGTGTGCGCATATATAACTATGCATAAACATTCAGTCCTGTGCAGAAGCCAGAGCAGGACATCGGGTGTCTCTCTGTCACCCTCAGAGTGGTTGGCTTGAGATGAAGTCACTGGGTCTGAAATAGCTATTACTTGGCCAGACGGGCTGGCCTGTGAGCTCTCGGGATCCACCTGTCTCTGTCTTCCAAGTATAGGCACTCAGCCACGCCGGCTTTCATGTGGGCACTGGAGATTTGAACTCAGGTCCTCCAACTCAGTGCAGGCAGTCTTAACCACTAAGCTAACTTCCTGGCCCAGGATCTTGTTCTGTTGTCCCCCATGTATGATGTCCCTGCCTCTGTCTGTCAAGGGCCAGAATGGTATGAGCCACCATACTTGGCATGAAACTTTGCTCTAGGTTGTCCTGTAAGGATTTAATGGGTTGAGATCTTGCATTTGGTCTTTAGTCCACTTGGAGCTCATTTTGAGAAATGGTATAAGGGTCCAACCTCGTTCTTCTGCACATGGACATCCCAGTCTCCCGGGACCATTTGTTGAAAGGACAGGGGATAGTAGGGTCAATGCTTTAAAAAAGAGATGTATTTGTATCTCTTGTTCTTATTTGTGTGGGGGTGTGTGCATATGAACACAAGTACTCACAGGGGCCGTGGAAGGCTCCTGATCTCTGGGACCAGGAGCAACCCATTGTGAGCTGCCAGGCATAGGCGCTGTGAACCCAACTCAGGTCCTCTGCACAAACTGCAGACTGCCACCTCTTCAGCCCAGGAGGGTGATTTTCAATGATAGGCATTATCGGGGTGTCGCGTGCTGATATGATGATATCAGGAAGGGGAGTCTGGGAAGCTGGAAATGTAGGGACCAGAAAATGGCTTCAGTTGCAGTCCTGTAGGGTAGCATAGTGGCCTGACACAGAAGCCCAGGGGTAGGTTTTTTTGGGAGCAGGTCACTGCACCCAGTGGAGGGGAGAAGAAGAGAATGAGGTTTCTGTGACTGGTACCTGGAGACATTGGGCTTCCCTGGGCCATTAAGTAGAAGAGACGGAGGAGGGGCCAGCCATCCAGAGAGCAGGAAGACTGCCCTGTGTGCTCAGGGCCGGACGTGACCCTTGTCTGTTTGTCTCCAAAACCAGTATTGATGCCTCAGCCGGTACCACCGCCACCGCCGCCACCACTGCCACCGCCAGCACCATCCCTTGTCCCCTTGGAAGCCACTGACAACATGCTGGAGCTGTCGCACCCACTTCTGCAACAGACTGAGGACCAGTTCCTGTCTCCAATCCTGGCTGCCAGTTCCCCTCTGATCAGCTTATCCCCGCCCTTGGACCAGGACGAGTACCTGTGGGCCATGGATGAGGGGGAGGGTATCAGTGACCTCTTCGACTCCTATGACCTTGGGGACCTGTTGATTAATTGAAGCGTCCTGCGTCTGTCTCTACCTCCTCACAGACAGATTGACAGGCTCTCTGCCCAGATGGGGGGGGGACACTGGACACCAGGTGTCACCCTCCGTGTGCATGTGGCTCCATTCCGGCCTTCTTTCGGGTGGAGGCCATGGCTGAGGAGAGGATCAGGCGAAGCCCTGATCCTCCTCCTCTGACCTGAGACCCCTTCATGAAGAACTACAGGTGCAGGTGGCCATGTTCAGGGAAAGGGTCCACTGCCTTCTTCGGAGGGGCAGAAGGGGCCCTGGCTTTTTCAAGAAGCACTTAACGTCTTTGTATTTATTTTTAGTTGAGTTGTATTTGTTTGTCCACCCTGAGTTTTAGCAGGGAGATTTGTTCTAGTTTCTCCTCAGACAGGCCCACCCATGCCCATACCTAAGGGTACGTCTGGGCTTCCGGCGGTCTAGGTCCCCCCCCCACCATAGAGTGGTGCCAGGGTCCTGAGGAGACTATCCAGTTTGCTTGAATGTTAATTGCACTTAGGCTTTGTAATTTTTGTAAGTGCCAGGCCCAGCCATGGCATCGGCTTGGGACTCTCCATCCTAGAGAAGGTTCCAGTCGCTATTCTGGGGGAGCTAGGCAAGGGGGCTTGCTTCCTATTGGACCTCTCAGCTTTCCTGGGCCTCAGGATGTAAATTTAGGCCTTCAGGAATTAGCCCAGAAGAGCTCCTGGGAAGAGCAGGAGACACGTGTTAAGGCTCCCAGATGCCCTTCCTCAGAGTTTCTGTCTTGCTCAGAGAACTGGAAGATGGAGGCAGAGAGAGAGAGAGAGAGAGAGAGAGAGAGAGAGAGAGAGAGAGAGAGAGAGAGAGAGAAAGTTTGAGAAGAAACAAGAAACATCCTGGGGACTGCCTGTGCTTCCCCAGGAGGATTAGTTTGTTTCTTGGTTGCGGTTGTTGGAGGGGGAGATTCCTTCAGCACCCGCTGTCCCAGACCCTCACTTCAGTTCCGAGGTCAGACGTGACTGAAGGTTGGGGGCAGGTTTCCACCTTTCCCCACTGGAGTGCTGAGGGAGTGACTAGGCAAGGGTGGGGTGCTCTTCCCTGCAGACTAGGCCTCAGCCTGTCATGAGGAGACAGGCTGGTGCCTGCTACCTCTCCTGGAGTGAGGATCTAGGAAGAGCTGAGTCTCACTTTTTCCCATAGACTGACCATCCGGCATCCCTGTGGTCAGATGGGGACAGGAGTCTGCTTTTTCTCCCTTGCCTTTCTGGAGATGGAGAATGAGCTAAACCAGGCCATGTGTCTAGAGAGGTGTACCCAGGGGTAAGGGGGTCTGAGAGGCCTTCCACCTACCCTCAGGGATCCTGGGTTCCTCAGGGACTCAGTGGGGCAGCACTTTTTGTTGTTGTAAGTTTGTAGCATTAAATTGATTTAAAAGATGAAGTTGGCTATGCCAGGTAGCTCCTAGCTGGCTGACTGGCCATTTTGAAGTTTGGATGTTGAGTTAATATGTACTGGTACCCATTTGGGTTAATTTGTCTTATACTTGGCTCAGCTTCCTGAGCCCACAGTTAGTCCTGTCCAAGAAGTGGTCAGTGACTCACAACTCCCCTACTTGAAATCTGTGTACTTTTATAGTGGGGACCAACCTTTTGACACATTTGACCTTGTTGTCTCTAAAAGTTCACTCTCAAGAACTGCATAGATAAGCTACCAAAAAAAAAAAAATCTCATGATGTTTTAAGTACGTTTACAACTTTGTATTGGTCTGTTTGAAGGTGTCTGCGGCAGGGGCTGCAGATTGGACACATTTGCTCTAGAGATGTCTTTGGTCTCTACCAAACACGGGGGTTTCTTAGACCACCTGGAAGCCCAGCGTGCTCTAGACACAAGGGGCTTGTGTGATGAGGTTGCTACCCGGGATCTGGTTTGATGCGAGTGAAGCTGGAGACAGCATTGCTGCTCTCTGGTCTTTGCCATTTCGCCATGTGCCAACTCCAGGAAACAGAGATGCCTGACCTCTGTGCCTTGGGCTCTGGGTGGAGAGCTAGGGTTCTGAGGTTAAGAATGCAGTCCAGGTTCGAGTTCAGTCACCAAAGGCCCAGCACAGGGATGGATGGAGGCCTTCCCAACAGCTGTCTTTTGATCTCCGAGCTGTCTCTTCAACCCTACCTGGTCAAGGGACTGGACCTCCCAGCAGAAACCCAAGGCTAGCATGGGAAACAAGTTCATGCCTCTTTCTTGCCAATGATACTTGAGACCTCTGAGTTCCTAAGAGTGCTTTAAAAGAATGGGGTATACCCCCATTTGGAACCTTGTTTTGAGTGGTATGTCTTTTAGGCCCTATGGAAACTTTCATGCTAGGGTGGGAAAGATGTTAGTTTCTTTCTGAGGGGAATACTTCCTTCAGGGAGGTTTTCCAGCCCCACCAGTGTCCCCAGGGGCTTGATGTCCCTGGGGACCCCAGAGCACTTAGCAGAGTTAAACTTGTAAATAGGCTTGGAAATGCACCATGTGAAGATGTCAGGATAAGTCCCTTTTCTGTGGTGGCATGACCAACTAGTGTGGCTGTGAGGAGTGGGGGTTTGGGGAGTTTATAAACTATTTCAGGGGGTGCAGCTTGGTTTTCTCTCCCTGCGTGTTCCCAGCCTCCCTTGTGCACAGATTAGTGTTGTAAAGTGTTTGCTCATGCTGGCATTGGGCGTTCTGTTGCTTGAGTGAATCTGAAACCTATGGGGTTGATTAGAAGCAGGTTTTTTTTTCCTGTCATACCCAGAGGCCCTACCTCACCCAGGTCCTGTCTTCTCCCACAAGGCTCTTCGGGAGTCAGGGAGGCTAGCCTGTCTAGCCAGCCTCTGGCTCCTGGGAGATGTGAAGTCTTGTGGGGTTTGATCGTTTTGAGGATGCCTGGGAGTGTGAGGGTCTGGAGTCCCTGCGTTGGGATTCCATGTGGGTCACCTACCTCCTGGTTTCACCCAAAGTCCTGCCTTGAACACCAGCAAGTTTCATTCTGTTGTGCTGATTGGGCATTAAATAACAGCAGCTCTAGTAAGCTTTGTCTTGGTGTGATTTCTTTTTGTAGAACTGGGGAATCCTGCCTCTCATACACATTAGATCTGTACATTGAACTGTACCTCAGCCCTGTTGTGCTTCCTGAATGGCATTTATTACTGGCAGAGGGTCCAGTCCCTTGGCTGGGGATAAGGAACATATTTCCCAGCCGATATGCCCCACCCCGGTGTCCTCCCTTCCCTGCCTTGCTGTTCCCATGCCTGGAGTTAGCGGTGCCAAGCTCTGCGGCGTGACACGCCTGTGTACTCCACTCCTCACCGGGGTGTACCTTTGCTCCCCTCATAGCCGCCCTAACCACATCCACTACGTTTTCTACGTCTCAAAGCGGGGTCCCCAATCAGAAGCTTCAGCATCGTACACATGGCTGTGGGTGTACAGAGGCCAAAGGCCAGTTTCAAGTGCCTTCCACCGTCACTTGAGTCTAGAGCTGCCTATTTTGCAGCTGGGTTGACTGGCAGCTTTGGGAATCCTATTGTACCTCCTGGCCCAAGCACTGGGCTCCAGATGAGAACTGTCATGCCCCTTTGTTTTTGGTTTTTGGGGTTTATTTGTTCGTTTTAAAGTGAACCCAGGTACTTGTGTTTAGTCATAAAGCAGTCTTACCCACAGAACCATCTCTCGCCGCAAGAATTTCAAAAAAACATTATTGGGCTGGAGAGATGGCTCAGTGGTTAAGAGCACTGACTGCTCTTCTAGAGGTCCTGAGTTCAAGTTCCAGTAACCACATGATGATGGTTCACAACCATCTGTAAGGATATCTGGTGCCCTCTTCTGGTCTGCAGGCATAAATGCAGGCAGAGTGCTGTATACATAATACATCTTAAAAACAAAAACAAAAAAAGCAGCTCAGGCTAGCCTCAAGCTTTTATATTTTTTATATATATATATAATGTGTGTGCATGTGAACCAAATTGAAATTAAACAAACCAGAACATCTTTAATGTGAAAAGGCACCTTTAAAAAAATTATTATATATAGGTACACTGTAGCTATCTTCAGACACACCAGAAGAGGGCATCAGATCTTATTAGAGATGGTTGTGAGCCACCATGTGGCTGCTGGGAGTTGAACTCAGGACCTCTGAAAGAGCAGTCAGTGCTCTTTAAAATGACTTATTTTATGTGTATGGGCATCTTGACCACATATATATCTGTGTACCACATGCAAGCAGTGTCCACTAAAGTCAGATGAGGGCTTTGAACATTAGATCCCCTGGAACTGGAATTAGAAACAGTCTCACATGGGTGCGGGGAATTGAACCTTTGTCCTCTGAAGGGCATGGAGTAACTCGTAACTGCTGAGCCATCTCTCCAGTCCCCACATGAAGTAATCGTAAGGAAATGAACTCATATGACTTTAATAGAAAGACAATCTAGAGCTAGACATGGGTGTGAGCTCCTTTAATCCCATCACTGGAGAAGCAGAGGCAGGCAGATCTCTAAGTGAGTTTGAGGCTAGTCTGACCTGTATGGGGAGTTTCAGGCCAGCAAAGCTATATGTAGTAAGAGCCTGTCTCAAAAGGCCAACCAAAAATAAATAAAAATAGACAAGCCAGGGTGAAGGTGCATACCTTTAATCCCACCACTCAGGAGGTGGAGGCAAGCAGATAGATCTGAGTTCGAGGACAGCCTGGTCTACAGAGAGAGTTTCAGGGCAGCCAGGGCTACTTAGGGAGACCCTGTCTTTCAAAACCAAAAGAATGCCAATATGTGGGCCCACCTGAGACAACTCCTGCCCACAGCCACAGGGTGAGGGCAGGGTGGGAGATAGCAGAGGCCTGGGTGCCCCTAAGATGAGCTAGCAAGTGGCAGAGAGGGAGAAGCAGAACCGTGTGCACAGTGAGGAGAGGCAAAGAGAGGGAGAGAAGGAGGGAAGGGGAAAAGGAAGGGGAGGGGGAGGGGGAGAGAGCGTGAGAAAGACAGAGTGCAGGAGCTCAGCAGACATACAAGGGGGCAAAGGTTTCAATGCTGCAGGTAAAGTCAGAGGTAAAACAGGGTCTTACATTTAAGTTAGTTTTCACATTTATTTCTGTTCACGTGAGTACACTGGAACACCATTTGCAGGAGTTGTTTGTCTTCACTGCCTGGGTAAACTCAACCCAGAGACCGAACTCAGGCCATCAGACTTGGCAGCAAGCACTTCTGTCTGTCAAGTGACCTCACAGATGCTGAGCCCTCTCACAGCCCAAGGAGGAACGATGATCTGCCTTCTTCAGCTGTGGGAGTGGTATTGAGAGAGGGTCTCCTGTAGCTGGCTGAGGTCCAACATGACCTTGAACTTCTGATGTTCCTGCCCTACTTCTGGAGAGGCCAAGTAGGGCCGGGTGACACCTTTAGAAGGTGATGAGGGATCAAGCCCAAGGCCTCCAGTGTCCTAGATGGAACTCTACCTGCTGAGCTACAGCACCTCTTACACTTGCCTGTCAGAAATGTAGCTTTGCCACTTGGGTTGATTTTCATTTAATTGCTGAGACTGAACACAAGCATATTCAGCTGAGATCTAAAGCTTGATGAGGGTAGTGAGGACAGCCACCAGCAGCCATGGTGAGGTCCTGCCTGAGTGCCTGCCTGCCTGTCTATGTCCTTGGCCCATGTTACCACCAAGGGCCAGGGGGATGTCCCTGGTCCGGGCTGCTGTGCAGAGCTGGCCCCGCCCATGAACAGCTGCAGCACTCAGCAGAGCATGCCCAGAACCTTGCACAGTAGAGCTGGCTCTGGTTTCTTGGGTTGCTAGTGAGCTGGTCCTGAGGATGTGATGGAGAAAGTGCTGGCCCTGGTGGCACGGGTGAAGGAGAGCCTTGGAAGATGCAATGTGACACAGCATGTCACACAATATACCTTTATGACCAAACAGCTATACTTGCAAATGTTCATTGCAGTGAGTCATTGGTCTAGTTTCAGGCCTCCGGCTTCTGCTACACTATCAATACTGGACCCTCACTGAGGCTCCGCTCAGATATCCTGTTGTTGCCCAACTCAAAACCCTGGATCTCAGCTGGTATCTGAGTTGGTCAGCCAGCCAGCTCTCCCAAGCTCATGCCATTGAACCCACACTACCACAAGGTCAGCTGTAGAGGGGCTGCAAGAACATTTGCAAGCAAAACTGTTTAGATGGGGCTAGAGAGATGGTTCATCGGTTAAGAGCACTGACTGCTCTTCCAGAGGTTGTGAGTTCAATTCCCAGCAACCACATGGTGGCTCACAACCATCTGCAATGAGATCTATTGCCCTCTTCTGGTGTGTCTGAAGACAGCTACAATGTATTTATAATAAGTAAATAAATCTTTGAAAAAAAAGATGTACTGTCATTAACCATCAGGGAAATGCAAATCAAAGCTAAAATGTATCACATTACTCCCAACTACAGAAACAGCTCCACATAAGAAAGAGCACACAAGCCATGAATGGAGAAACTGGGCCTCCAATGATTTATGAAATAGAGCAGCCAGCCACTTAGAAAAAGACAGTTCCTCAATAGATAAACACAGTCCAATAACTTGGTAGAGACCCAGGACAATGAGGAAGTGACTATATAAAATGTCCGTACTGTTCATAGCATGATTAGCCATAATAATTTAAAGATGGAACAGTTCAAGTATCTGTTGGTGAATAGGTAGATGTGCCCACGTAGCAGGAAGAAGCCAGGTCCACCTGTTTCTACTACCTCAGCCACCACTGCCTGGCCTCAGATGAGCCCCAATGTGGGGTTGTCTGCATTGAGTTGGCCTTTGGGCATGTCTGTGGGGGGACAGTCTTAAGTGAATCGATGGGGGAAGACCTAACCCATCGAGGGCAGCGATATTCCCTAGGCAGGTTGGTAGGAACAGTCTGAGAACAGGGAAGTCCAGCTGAGCACAAGGAATCAGGTAAGCATGCTGCATTCATTTCTGCCTTGACTGAGGATGTGATACCTTTCCTGCCTCGACTTCCCTGCAGTGATAAACTGTAACCCCAAACTGTAAGCTGAAGTAAGTCCCCCTTCCCTGGTTACTTAAAAATAAATCTACTTATTTATTTATTTTGTGTCTATGAACACACTAGCGCTGTCTTCAGACACACCAGAAAAGGGCAGCAGATCCCATCACAGATGAGTGTGAGCTACCATATGGTTGCTGGGACTTGAACTCAAAACCTCTGGAAGAGCAGGCAGTGCTCTTAACCATTGAGCCATCTCTCCATCTCCCCATCTCTCTCCCCAGCTACTTGTCAGCGTATTGAATCACATTAGAAATGAAACTAGGACAGAGTCTTTTTTTGTTTGTTTTCCGTTCTGTTTGTTTGTTTAAGTTATCGTTGTGGTTGTCATCTTCCTTACTGTTATTAAGATGCCTTCGTGGGCTGGAGAATACAGGTGTGTACTACCACGCTGACCTTTCTATTTTGTTTTGAGACAGGGTTTCTCTGTGTAGCTGGCTGTCCTGGAACTCACTCTGTAGACCAGGTTGGCCTCAAACTCTGAGATCCAGCTGCCTCTGCCTGCTGAATGCTGGGATTAAAGGTGTACATTAACTGCCTCTGCTGCCCCCCCTAACCTGGCTCAAGCCTAGCTTTCTGAGCACCCTGAAATGCATGCCTGAAGTAGACATAAAAGGTGTACAATCCATCAAAGAAGACATGCAAAACATTATAGGTTAGTTCTTTTAAGCATAGAGACAAACATCTAAATAAAAATCAACCAAGTAAATATAGCCTCGTAAAATAAAAAGGAGTCACAGCCAAGCAGGACTGAGATATGGGTGTAGAAAATTCATCAGTTACTGAAAGACTCCAAGCCTGTTACTGAATGCACGTGTGAGCACATGAATCAGGCTAGGGTATAGCTCAGTGGTAGGGTCTGTGCAAGCATCCGACCCTGGGTTCCATTGCCTGCACCTTCCCCAGTGATAAAGGAAGACAGAAAAGAAAAAAAACAAAACAAACAAAAAACAAAAACAAAACTGTGTGCCCAAGACCTGTGAAATTAGCCCTTTTGAGCAAGGGTTGTTCATTTATCAAACATTTATGGATGGAGCATCTATACCATGCCAGGGTGGGCACAGCCTGGCAGGCCTGGCAGAAGTGCAGCCCTAAGTACCTGAAGCTCTGGTTAAAATCAAGGTCGAAGACCACAGAGGAAAGTGTGTTGTGGTTCATCAGGGGCCTTACTGTGTCTGTCTATTCAGATGTTTAGTAATACAGACACAAATGCGAGTTACTTAGACCCATAAAACAAAACCTAGAGGCTGATCGAGGTGGTGCATGCATATAATTCCAGTACTTGGAAGATGGAGGGGGTGCTGTGGGGTTCAGGAGTTCAAGGCCAGCAGCCATGGCTACATCAGACCCAATCTCAAACAAGAACTGGAAGGAATCTTCACTCACTTGTTCCATGATTTATTTTTTTTATTCTTTATTTCTTTTTTAGTCTTCAGAATTGGGGCTCAAACCCAGGGTCTCACACGTGCTAGTCAGAGCATTTGAATACTCAACCGGACACCCCCATTTTTGTTTGTTTGTTATTACTGTGTTTTCAGTCTTGCTAAAATTGCCCGTGCTGCCTTTGAATTCACAATCCTCCTGCCTCAGGTTGTAGCTGGGATCACTGGTGTGCTCCATCGCACGCACCTGACTCACAAACATTTTCTGTGGACTTAATAATGTGCCTGCGTCTGTTAGGTGCTGGGGAAAACCATAGCAACCTCCCTCACTTTGTGGTGCTTACAGCCAGTTCTAATTCAAACCACACAGTTATAGGTTGCCACATTCATTTAAATCACAATAGACAGGCTCTATATGGGATGACATATCTGAATGGGGGTGGGGGTGGCCACACAAGACAGGTGGGGCAACAGCAAACAGTTTCTGGATGTATAATAGCCAAAAATGAATTTAGAACCAAATGTATAAAGAAATCTGGGTTGTTTCTGGCCAAGTTGGCAAATGCCACATTGTGGGACTTCACAGCCACCTTGGCTCTGAACACACAGTAGTCACACCCATGACAATGAGCTCTATCTGAACCATCTCACTTGGTCTGGAGACTGGGGAAAGTTCTTACCTTCAGTAAGAGGTCATTGCTGTGCACACCGGGCTTTCTGTTCTTACAGAAACATTGTAATGGCTTGACTACAGAAAACAGAGACCAGGGCGGACGCTCACGCCAAATGGCCCCAGCAGGCTGGAAGCAGGAGGGGAGGATGCCCGGTGGATCTGATGCTGGTGTCTGCGTTTGATCCAGGCAAGGCCACACTTCCTTTCAGAAATATGTGGTCCCTTCATGAAAGAAGAAACTACCTATAAGTACTCCAGAGGCTGAAGCAGGAGGATGGAGAGTTATAAGTCATCCTGGGCTACATAGTGAGACATTTCGGGGGGGGGGGGGCGCGGGAAGGAAAAAGGACAAAAAGTAAAAACTGAAGGTGTGGCCAGAAATTACCCTGGGTGAGCACTACTGCCCTCTCATGGCCACAAGGAAAAGCGCTGCCCTCCTTACTTTTTCTGAAGTCATAACTAGCTAGTGACCAGGACAAGGTAAGTAAGCAAGCTTGCTGATCCATCTCATTCTTGGGGAGGGGAGTTCGAGGCTGATACTGGGCATTCAGCCACATCTAGACTGGCATCTGCTTTCCTGGCTTCCTCGATTCCTGGCTAATGACGTTTTACTTTGCTTCAGTTCCGGGAATCAAATCACCTTGTTACCCAAGCATCCCGCCCTTGAGCTCTATCAGCCAGCCTTCGGATAAGTTACCTTTGGGAGGATTCCTAAGATTGTTCTTTGTTTTTTGAGACAGAAACAGGGTGGCTCTTTTTAGCTCTGGCTGTTCTAGGCTTTAACTCAGAGAGATCCACCTGCCTCTGCCTGCCTAGTGCTGGGATTTAAAGGCATGGATCACCCTTCCCAGCACAAAGCCAGGTTTTGATAAGATTCAATTTGATTATTATCTCATGTTCTGAGAGACCTACCTCACCTAATCCCATTCATCTCCTTTAAACGTTTTATGATTGTGATTGCTGTTGTTATTGATTTATATGTATATGCCTGCACACGAGGAGGTCAAGGGAGTGTCAGATCACTTGGAACTGTAGGTACAGGCAGTTGTGGCCCGTTTGTTGTGTGTGGACGTTTGGTCTTTTGCTATGTGTTGTAATGCTAAATACTGGCCCTCTAAGCCTGGTTGCCCGCCCCCACCTGGGACAAAATAATCTGCCCACACTCAAATGATGCTGTGTAACCTTGTCCCCTAAGTTATGCCTGACTGGGCAGAGAGAGATAGGTGGGGCTTGGGTTCCCAGGCCTGGGGTCTGAGGAGATCACAGAGAGAGTGTGGGACGAGAAGACACCACGGGGTAGGTGAGTGGGGAAAACACAGTCATGAGGCCTGGCCAGTTGGAGTTCAGAGCCGCCCAGATGGAACATGCCAAGTTATGATTCGGGTTATTTATGGGGATGTAGATTCCAATAGCACAGAGCGTGGCTATCTGCCCAGCTCTAGGGCTGATTGGGCTTACTATAAATATAAAGGCTGTGTGTCTTTTATCTGTGAACCAAATGCCAAAAGTGGGATAGAAATTCCTGATTTGGGATAAAATAATTATCACAACGGATTGGTATGCACTTTGAACCACCGACCGAGCCCTCTCTTCAGCTTTACCTTTTTTTTTTTTTTTTTTTTTGAGACAGGGTCTCATGTAGCCCAGGCTGGCTTCAAGCTCTCCTGTAACAGAGGATGATTTTATCAACCTTCTTTGCCGGACTCCCCAGCGCTGGAATCACAGGCATTATTGGTGAACACCGCCCCACACATTGCTTTCATGAGTTACCGGAATAGAATGGAATGGAATCTGGGCCTCTGAGCAGGCAAAACAAGAAATCACACCCACAGCCTCTCAGTTCTTCCATCTTCTAAAAGATGGGCTACTGAGGGCTGGAGGGATGGTTCTGTGGTTAAAAGCATTTCTTGTTCTTGCAGAGGACATGGCAAAGATCTCAGCACCCATATGGTAACTCTAATTCCAGGGGATGTATGCCCTCTTAAGGTTTCCATAGGCACCGGGCACATATGTGATATACATACATATATGTAGGCAAAAGTCTCATATACGTAAAATAGAAAATCTTTAAAAAATTAAAAACATCATAAACATGATTGTTTTACAATGTATGTATATTTGTATGTGTGTGTGTATACATGTGTGCCAGAGCATGTATAATGCATGGGTTTTGGGGATCAAACTCAGATCTCGGAGCTTTCAAAGAAATCACAATTTTTTGTTTTGTTTCTTTGTTTTTGAGCTAGGGTCTCGCTGGGTAGCCATGGCTGGCCTGGAACTCTCCACCCAGACCAAGCTGACATCCAGCTCACAGGCGTTCTGCCTGCCTTGGCTTCTCAAGTTTGGCAGGAAGCAGTGTCTTTTGCCACAGAGCCACCTCAAGTCCTATTCTGAAGCTCGCCTAGCTGTGCAGAAGTACTCTGATATTCATTTCTAGATCAGATGTTTTTATGCACCTACCACATCTCTCTTTAGAAGATTCCAACCTTGTTCATGGATTCCCTGGCTCTTTGAGAATTTGATTTTTGAAGTATCTAATACAGTCACACTGTTCTCTGGAAGTTGCCGTGTGTGGATGAAAGTTATGCTTCTGCTCTGTGGGTAGGTGAGCCCCTCCTGCTGGCTCTACAAAAGTCTGGCCCACCCTAGTGGGTCCCTGTGGTTCTCCTTTCCAACGTGTAGGTGGCACATTGTTCAACACTAGGGGGCGCCATGACACCAAGTATGGTGCTCAAGTTTGGGATTGTCATCTTATGTCTCCTGGCAGGAAATACCTTGTTCTCTCTTAAAGAAATTTAAGAATTGAGATTCAAAGATTAGGGTTAGCATGTAGCTTGAACTGAGTTTATACAAAGGTCACAGAGGCCTGGGAAGTGACTGTATTTGACTCTTGGGCACTTTTTAGTTCCTTGGCCAGGAACTCCTGGGAGCAATTGAAGTCAGGGAATTACCAAGATGGTAGATGAGGAAAGGAAGTAGGACCCATCCACGTCCTCAGCCCCACAGTTACCTGGCAACAGCAGGTACCTCCTCCTTACTGTAACTCTTACCCTTTCTGTCCCTTCCCCATTCCTCTCCCCAGTCTCTCAATGTGTCCCTGGAGGGTCTCTTCTCTCTCTCTCTCTCTCTCTCTCTCTCTCTCTCTCTCTCTCTCTCCCTCTCTCTCTCTCTCTCTCTCTCTCTTTCTCTGCCTCTACTCCCTCAACTCCCTTCTCATGCCCCAAATAAACTGTATTCTGTATTATATCCGTTGTATGGCTGGTGCCTCATGGGGATGCCTTATACCTCTACAGACACATCCTGGTTCTTCCTTTCTTTTTTATAAAACACAGCCAACAGTGTGAAGGATACTCAAGAAGACGGTGTGGGCTGCACGGGGAGCTAATTTTGAGAGGGTTGTATGAACTAGACTTAGGATGGAGACAAAGAGCGTCTCTGAGAACGATTTCATGTCCATAATTATTTCTTGTCCCAAGGACATGACAATCCCCTTCTTAGGAACTCCAGCTATGTAGATGGAGTGACACTCATACCCTCTTATTAGAAGGTTTATTTTCTAACTTATGTGCCTGTGTGTGGGAATGTGCACGTGTGTGCAGGTGCCTGTAGAAGGCAGAGAGGGTGTCGGATCCCCTGGAGTTGGAGTTCCAGGTGGCTCTGAGCTGCCGGGCAGTAGGGACAGGCTTTGGGGCAGGCAGATGGCAGGAGCAGCCATATGTCAGTTTTGTGCCCTCAGGAATACTGCGTGGAGGTTGGTTCTTTTCTCCTGAGAGACTGAAGAGGCAGGCAGGTCACGTGAGACCAAGAAGTTGCTGGGAAGGCTGGAGAGTTGGCTCAGTGGTTAGAGCACTGACTGCTCTTCCAGAGGTCCTGAGTTCAATTCCCAGAACCACATGGTGGCTCACAACTATCTGTCATGAGATCTGATGCCCTCTTCTGGTGTGTCTGAAGGCAGCTACAGTGTGCTGGGGTTCTGTAAACCCCACCCCTCAGTTACCTAGCAACAGCCAGGTATACCCCACCCCTCAATTACCCAGCAGTGGCCAGGTATGCTCCGCCCCAGTGACCTGACATTATAAAAGGAGCTGCTTGACCCCTCCTCTCTCTCTTGCTCTTGTTCTCTTGCATCCTTGCTCTCCCACCCCTACCCCTCCTATTCCCTTCCCTTCCCCCCCCCCTCCATGTGCTCATGGCTGGCCTCTACTCTCTCTCTCTCTCTCTGCCTCTACCACCCTCTTAACTCTCCCATAACCTGAATAAACTATTCCGTACTATACCGTTGTGTGGCTGGTCTCTCAGGGGGAAGGGATTCCCAACATGGGCCCCTCAGAGGCATCTCCCTTGCCCTCAGGCCTCGCCGCACCTCCATGGGCCATATGCCTCCCACTCTCTTCATCCTTTTCCTAACATTGGTGCCGAAACCTGGGACGTCATCTTTTCACAACATTGGTGCCCTGTGACTTTTCCTTCCAGTGACTTTTCCTTTCATTGGTGCCCCGTCATCTTTTCCTTACACAGTGTACTTATAATAAATAAATAAATTTTTGAAAAAGATTGGAGCTACCGGTTCCCGCTCTTTTTCACTCTGAGCAGTCCTCACACTCCAGCTGCATCTTGGTCACGCTGCTTCCACATACTGTCTGTCGCCTAGGCTGTTGTTACCAAGCCTGGCACACACACATCCCAATTCTATGAAGGGTATTGTGCGTCCCGCCACTACACTTTCTTTTGAACTCAATTAAGTTGCCACATTAAAGAACACACCAAAATACTCATAACAACCTGTATTTATGCGCAGAAAAAATGGTGACATCTGCCTCCATGATGGCTCTCTGCCCCTTCGATTTCCACCTCCTCTGCCCTTGATTCTCCTGCTTCTCCTCTTCCTCCTTCCTGGACTTTTCCCCGCCTACCCTTCCTTCTCATCCAATGATAGGCTTCGCTTTATCCTGGACCCGTCTTGCTACATAATGACATCTTCCTACATTAAATAAATCTTTAAGGTGCTGGGAGTGATGTACAAGAGCCTAGCCCGGCTCCTCAGGGTGGGAAATCCTCTTTACTGCCAGCCCCAAGACCCCTTGCACTAAAAATTATGGATTTCCTACATCCTGGAGATGAGCCTAGAACCTGTCCCCAGAAGGCAGCTCACACAGCAGCCAAAGAAGCAGGGAGTCTGACTTCAGATTAGCCTGGATTTTAATGCTGGCTGCCCTTTCTGCTCATGGGTCAGCTGACTTTGAGCATATCCAAACTGCCATGCCACGGTGTGTTCACTGCTGGCCTACTACGTATCAGCCGTGGGAGCGATGATTAACATGGCAAAGGCGTGCCAAGGCTAAACTCTGTATTTACCATTTACATCCTAGGAGGGAAGGCATCCTCCTCCCGCCAGTGAGGGGAGAGGAGACTGGCACCCACAGAAACGAAGCTACTTATCTATCTAAGGCAGACAGCAAAGACAGGATTCAACCAGACCGTCTGTGCGTCTGGGCACTAGCCTGATGTCCCACCAAGCCCTCACCAGGACAAAACCCCTTTTTTACAGAACTTATAGAGAACGAAGGGTAAGTGGGAGGCAGATGAAGCAGCTAGACATGGTGGCACGTGCCGTTATCCCAGCAGAGGCAGGCAGAGCTCTGGTGAGGTGGAGATGGGCCAGGTATAGAGTGTGTTTCAGGCCATCCAGGGCTACATAGTAAGACCCTTTCTCAAAAGGAAAGAAAGAAAACAGGAAGGAAGGGAGGGAGGGAGGGAGGAAGAAAAGAAGCAGAGCTCTCAGAGGAGTGGTGCATTAGAGTTCTGGCCTAGCACCCAGGGAGCATCACAGAACCCTGGTGTGGTGGTTCATGTCTGCAGTCACATTCGGGAGGTGGAAGGATGTGGGTCAGGAGTTTGAGGTTACCCATTATGTGTAATGGCTACACATTAAGTTTGAGTCCATATAAAACCCTGCCTCAAGATAAATAAACAGATACAGAAGATGGGTGCTTGCCTGATGAAGTGAGTTCATCCTTGGATCGGAGTGAGAAGGGGAGAGCCAACTCCTGAAAGCTGTCCTCGGCCCTCATGAGTTCAGTGTCCTGCACATGCACACACACACATTCATGCACACTGCATATTTCTAAATATGAAAATTTTAAAAAGGGGGCTGGACAGATGGCTCAGTGGCTAAAGAACATTTGTTCTTGCAGAGGACCCTGGTTCAATTCCCAGCACCTACATGGTGGCTCACTGTCATCTGTAACTCTAGTTCCAGGGAATCTGATGCCCTTTTCTGGCCTCCAAGAGCACCCAGTATTCATTCACAAAAACCCAGCAGAATGCAGATGATTATGGATGGGGTGGGGATGTGGAGTGAGAGGTGAGGTGGTCAGGATAAGCCTTGTGGTAGCATTTGAGCTAAACCTTGAAAAACAAAGCCCCAAATCAAATAAGCAAAACCAGAGAGAGGCAGACAGGAAGAAGCAAATTTAGAGGACTCAGCATGGCACCTCAAACAACTGCTGGCTTCACTTAGCATATGGTCTGGGGAAAGGGCACCATATGCTGTGCGCCAGGTCGAGAAGCCCCTGAAAGAGCTTTAGTGAGATGAACGTAAAAGCTGAGGCTTTCAAGCAGAAGCAGAAAGAACCTGGAATTCAAGGCAATGGCAAGGGCCCCTGGCCCACAGCTGGAATGAAGAAATCAAAAACAAAACCAAACAAAAAAAACCCTGCAAAACAACAATAACAGCAATAACAAATATTCTGTGTGCCTGAGATAAGGGTGAACCTCTCCCATTCCTATTTAAACATATTCTGGGTTATGTCACTATTACTTTTAAAAGCCAGAAGGGCCCTTGATTCAGTGACACATTGCTGTCTGATGGCAGAGATCTTGTATGGCCTGGTGACACAGGCCTTGCCTTTAATTTCAGCACCCGTGAGGTAGACAGAGGATGAGGACTGCTCTGAAGAACCTAGAGTAAGAAGCAAACTAGTGAACCCGGAGCCGGCCAGAGCACGGTGGGCGGAGCACCGAGCTAGGGGCGGGGCTGGATGATGCAGGGCCGGCTGCGGGCGTCAGAAGCTGGTAGGCCTTGGGGGCGGGACTAGGAAGGGAGGTGGATCGGGGGGCGGGGCCTGAGAGTCAAGAGCAGACCACCGTGAGAACTCTCCCCAACTGTGAGTCTTGGAGGCAGGGCGGAGTGGGGCCAACGCGAGGTTGGGGCGTGACCAGGGCATGAGGGGCGTGGCTGGGGTGTGGCAGGAGAGTAAGCGAGGATTGGGCGTGGCCAGGGAGTTAGGTGAGGCAATGGGTTTTAGCCAGGGAGTTACTAGCGAATAAGGGGCGTGGCCAGGAGGTAGACAAGCGGGCCGGGGGCGTGGCTGAAGAGAAAGGCTGGCGGACGGGGGCGTGGCGGAGAAGTTAGGGGCGGGGCGGGACAGGGAGTAAAGAGGCCTCGACTGGGACGCTGCGGGTAGCGAGGCAGGCCCTGCACGGAGCAGCGCGGTTAAGTGCAGCGTCCCCCCCCACCCCCCGCGCTCTAGGCAGCCCCGGCGTCTCCGCCTCACGCCCGCCATGCCCGAACAACTCAGTGTCGCGGAGTTCCTGGCCGTCACCGCTGAGGACCTCAGTTCCCCAGCCGGGGCAGCTGCCTTCGCCGCCAAGATGCCCCGGTGCCGCGGGGCGGCGCTGGCACGGGAGGAGGTGAGGGGCCGAGGCGGGAGGGGATTTCAGGTCTACTTGGGGCCTGCTTTTGACCTTTGCAGGAATGCTTGGAGCCAGGATGGCTCTTCGCTTCGTTCCAGAAACCCGCCCCTCCTAGATTTGTGGGAACCGCGCTCATCTCAAACATCTGTGTCCCCACGGTGGAGTCAGGGAGAGAGGACCAGATGGACTTTGTGGGGAATCTCGGGGTCACCTCAATACAGACTCCACATGTCGGGGCACATCTCCCAAATACTTTGGGCGACCTGCCCACCATATGTGTATTTGCTCAGCGGCTTACAGTTCTGTTTTCGTTTTTAGAACCCCACAAATATGCAGTCCCCCAAGTCACTCCCTTTCTGAGAAGCAGGCTCAGTCCTGAACTTACCTCTCCCAGGCTGCAAGAAAGAGGAGGTCTCCTCCTCCTGGCCGCTGGTTCTGAGACTTGGCTCGCCTTGTGGAATGAATGTGAATGGGAAGGCGCCAGGAGCCGGGGTTCACCTTGGCTGTCGCGGGCAAGTTTATAGGCTCCTCTCCCCTCCCCTCTATTCTTTGTGTTTCCAGGCCAAGTGTCCCAGGCGTTTTCTTTTGCCCTTGTAGGCTGCCCCACCCCATTCCCAAGCTCACTGGAGTTCATTCCTCTTCTCTGAACTCAGCTGCAGGTTTTCATCCCACTAGGAATACCCTGGGGCAGACATCCTGTAGTCGGTGGGTCGGTGGCGGGGGGGGGGGGTGGGGGGGGGTGGGGGGGGTGGGGGGGGGAGCAGAGGAGGTTAATAGGAGCCCAGCTCTGTTCTAGAGGATGCCCTGGGTTGAGGTGGCATTTTGGACCTCAGTGGTCAGTCTGGTCTCCTGCCCTTCTTCATAAGTGTGCACCTACTGTGGGGCAGATACAAAACTAAACAGAAATAGTCCGAGCTTAGGTCTTAGGAAATCTCCTTTCCTCTTCTCCACTGACTGGCTGGCTCCCTGTCTGGACTTTTTCCTCCTTAGTAAGGAAAGCAGAGAATTATACAAAGACTGTCAGTTTGAAGTGATGCATAGGTTCAGAGCCACCTTGTCTCAGGGCCCTTAAGCATCTTTAGGGATTTTACCCATTATCTTCATCTCCAGGTTGTCCATTAGAGTGTTGAATCAAAGCACAGGGGACTGCTCTGGCTGTAAGTGCCTGCGCCTCTGACTGACCTTACCTGGCTGTGTAAACTCAGATTTGCCCCAGGTCAGGCCAGACAAAATCCAGTTGTTTTTTTGTTTTTGTTTTTTTTTCCCTTGTTTTTTCTTTCCCTTCAGATTTTTGGGCTTAAAGTTTTCTTTCACTTTTGCAACAGCCTTTCTCTTCAACATTCTAGTGTCGAGAAATTTAAGAGTCTGACTTATGGCTTGGATTTTTGCTGGAGTTTTCTGGTTGGTTTTGTGGTCATGTCTCTCTGTTATTGTGCTAGGCTTCCGTGTAGTTTGATACTGGGATTTTTTTTCCCCTCCCTTCAGTACTAGGCATGGCTAACCTAACACCAGGCTTGAAACCGCAGTTGCTTCCCAAATCAAGGCTCCTAGTTCTAACCAGTTTCCTGGAAGTAACTAGGGACTCTGTCCTAGGACCTGCAGGTCTTTTTTGTAGACCTACTGGGAAGGACCCTGGACAGGTCACAGGAACCAAGAATGTTCAGGCTGAAGGGCTTCGGTAAAGGAAGAATCAGCTAGAATTTCTCTCATGTCAGATGGAGAAACTGGTACACAGAGAGGGCAAGACACTGCCTGAGCTCCCAGAGCAAGGGGGTGGGGCAGTTGGCCTTTCTCCCTCATTGTCTTAGCCTCTGGTCCTGCTCTCTTTCTTGCAAACACCACCTTCTAGAACTTCTCTATAAACTTCAATCATTTCATCTTGAACCCGAGTCTCATGATTCCTCCCTGCCTAAAACCTCACTGGATGGCATCGGTTGCCTGTTTTTTTTTTTTTTCATGGTGGATCTCTGTGCAACATGAGGGAATATTAAAATAATCCCTGTGCTCGACAGCCCCGTCCTGTCCTGGACCCCTCTGTAGCTGTCACCCCATTGACTCACAGGGAGAGTAAGGCAGCTGCCACGTGGGACACAGCAGGCCTGGCTGGCTGCTATGCTTTGTACATTTCTCTCTGTGCCATTTCTGTGCTGGGCACCAAGGGCATAATGGTCCTGCTTTGAGAATGCCAGGAGTTGTCTTGAGAATACAGTGAAAGACACACAGTCAGTGCTGTCTGAGGCCAAAGGGACAGGCTAGGGAGGAAGCCAGTGAGGACCAGTGCAACATGGGAACTTCCTGGAAGAGGTTCTAATTCCAGGTAGAAGACTTGGTGACCCCAGTTTAGTGGAAAACACAAGTGAGTGAATTTGGGGGCCGGTTGGAAGAAAGCATGTCAGGAAGCCAGGGGACCATTTTGACCTGTGCTCTGCAAGAGGCAATCCTTGTGGACACGTGCATACTCCAAGTGCTTATCTCCAGAGCTGACAGGTGGGGGAAGGGTCATGGTCAGTGGAATGCTTGCCTAAAATCTATAGCATATCTTACACTACATAGTTGAAATTCTGATGGAGTCAGAATTACCTTTTCTCTGGTGTGTGTGTGCTGGAGAGTGTGCATGTATGTGTATGTGTGCATGTATTTGTGTGTGTGTGTGTGTGTGTGTATTTTGAGACAGGGTCTAGCCCAAGCTATCCTGAAATTCATGATACCCCTTTCTCTCTTGACTATTGAATACCAGGATTATAGGTGTGCACCACCACACCCGTACCCAGTGGTTTTGGGTTTCTAAAAGATTTCTTTTCTTTTTCATTTCCTTTTCTTTTTGACAGAGCGTCTTGCTATGTAGCGCGGGGTATTCTCAGATTCTGCCTAGGCCTCCTGCATGTTACAATTGTGATGTGTACCACCTCCTATGACTAAAGATTCCATCCTCAAGTTCTCACAAGGGGGAAATACAGCACAGCTCAGCATCTTAGGTCCACACTCAGGTGCCATAAAACTAAGAGCAAATGGCAGCACACTCATTATTAATGTCCTCAGAGTTTGCCTGTGGTGTGACTCTTTGTTTTACTGTAAAGTAGGATATAGACTGGGTGGGTGGCTCTTTAATCCCAGCACTTGAGAGACAGAGGCAGGCAGATCTCTGAGTTTGAAGCCAGCTTTGTCTACATAGCAACTTTCAGGACAGTCAGGACTATATAATGGAGAGACCCTTTCTCAAAACAAAATGAAACTTTACAGGATCATAGAGACTGTGGACAATATAAACACCTCTGGCCAGTTTCTGTGGAAGGGAAGCTTGTTTTAGAGAACTAAAGATGTCTCCTGGAACTGGACCCAAAGTGTCCTGGGAGTTGTAGCTTGGGAGGAGTCAGGAGCTTAGGCAGCCGCCTCACCCACTTTGTCTTACTCTGTTTTGTCTGATTATTGCTTCTGCTGCCCTCTCATTGGATAGGCCCCAGAGTGCAGCTTTGGCCCCCACGGTTATGTGACCTCACTTGTCCGGTGTCTAAAGGTAACCCAGCCAGTCTCTCATGTCTCACTTCCAAATTCCTGACAGCCCAGCCCAGCTTCTGGTCTGATTACAGAAGCCAGGTCTCTGTTTCATCAACAGAGGTCACAGAGGTGTAGACTCAGACATGATAAACATGACCATGGTTTTAACCCTGGGGGAGGAGCTTTAGAGAAGGAGGACAGGATCCAGAGATTCCCCTTCCCCCATGAGCATCCACAGAACTTCTCTCCCTTTGGTGGGGTCTGGCCTCTGGAGAGGCTCCTGAGACACCCCCCCCACCAGTGTCTCCCTCTTTAGAACAGTTGCATATTATTCCAGCTGCTGCTGAGCCTATTAGAGAGCTAGACAGAGAATTTAAAGACGGACCAGCATGCTAAGGGATGCTTAGCGTCTTAGAGGGTCCTGACACAAGTTAGGCATTTGGACTTCTTGCTGGACACTGGGGATCAAAAACCTAATCATATTGTCCAAGGACTGGATGAGGCAGCCTTATCAAGAGTAATGGTACTGCATTGAAAGCAGTAGGTGCTGGGAATACACATCTCAGCAAGAGTGATGCAGTCCCTGCCCGAGGGACCATCTCTTCTGGAGACGTGAGCCCGGGGAACAGAAGAGCGAAGTGAACAGCAACTGCCTATGGTAGGTAGCAGGTGGCAGGAAGTTCATCCCCTTGTCCAGCCTTCCTTAAGGCTGGGCCCTGGGTCATCTCTTTTCCTGCTGCTGTCCTTCTCTCCAGGCTGCCTAGCCCATGGCTTCAGTCACCTCCTGCCTCTCAGTGACTCATCCAACCCAGACTCCCATGCCCAGCGGTTTGCAGCGGTTTTGCTTCGACCACACTCCTGACTTCTCTGGCTGGCCGCCAGGTTCTGTTGCCCAAGCTGGGAGGCTCACGCGCTCTTCACCGAGGGCTGTGGGTTTTACCTGCTGTGTGTCTGCAGTCTGCCCACCTCTCCTTCATCGCTCCCTGGTCCACACCTATCATATCAGCTCTTCAGCCGGTCGGGCTGCTCAGTGGTCTTACACTATTTCCCGCTGGTCTCACAGATAAAATTTGTATTTATTGTCAGGTAATGGTGGTATATGTCTTTTATCTCAGCACTGGAGAGGCAGAGGCAGGTGGATTTCTGTGAGTTAAAGGCCAATCTGGTGGTGTTCAGAGCAAGTTCCTGGGCAGCTGAGTCTACACAGAGAAAAAGAGAACCCTCCCCCCCGTCTGTCTCACACACACACACACACACACACACACACACACACACAAAACTATTTCATTAACATCTGGTGGTTTCTTGATAGAATAGATTTTTCTCTTCCATGAGACTAGACTCTGAGCTTGGTATTGTATTCCCACTTTTAATTACTGTTTTCAGTGTGGCTAGCAATTAAATTTCGGATGTCATGCATACTAAACATGTCCTCTGCTGCAAGCTACACTCCCAGCCCCCTGTCGTAGCGCTACGGTAGGTGCCTGGAAAGGATTGGTTGAGTAACAGATGAGTAACTAAAACATAAAAATTAAAAAGAGAACAGTGGCCTGGGGTTTTTCCAGTTGGAGGGGACAGCCTCAGCAACGATCCTCCAGCAGTAAAGAGCCCGAAACATAAAGAACCTCGAGTGTAAGTGGCACTGAAAAGAGGCAGAAGGCAGAGAAGCCTAGTGTGGGGTAAATGGAAGAACTTCCCAGATGAGTTAGGATAGACAGGGGCAGGTCGCATGGAAGCGTGTAGGCAATGCTAGTAACTTATGCTTTGCCGTGGTTGGTGTGTGTGTGTGTGTGTGTGTGTGTGTGTAGTCTGTCTGTCTGTGCATGTATGTGAGATTTTGACTGTTATTCCTCTTGTTGTTATCCATTACCATCATTTCGAGACAGGATCTCAATATGGAGCCCTGGTTCTTCCCAACCAGGAACACACTTAGAACCTGGAGCACACAATTCAATAGCTCGGCTGCCCGGCCAACTCCAGGGCCCCTCCTGCCTTCCCCTCCTCAGCCCCGGAGGAGATGCACAGGTAGGCACAGGCAAGCCTGCTTTTCATGTTGGTGCTAGGGACCCAGGTCTTCATGCGTGTGCAGCAAGCATCTCACGTACCGAGCCATCTCCTGAGTTGATATGGTTCTCAGTGCGTCTTGTTTTATTGAGACAGGGTCTGATTCTATAGTTGAGGCTGGCCTCTTAACCAGCTATGTAGAACAGGCTAGCCTCAAAAATTGTGACCTTACTGTCTCTGCCCCTCGTGTACTGAGGTTATACGAGACCTTATCTCAAAAAAGCAGAATAAGCTGGGCAAGGTAGTACACACCATTAATCCCAGTTTAGGAAGCTGAGGCAGGAGGAGCTCTGAGTTTAAAGCCAGTCTGGTCTACAGAACAAGTTCTAGGACAGCCAGGGCTACATACTGGGTATGGTGACACACACTTTTAACCCTAGAACTTGGGAGGCAGAGGCAGGTGGATTTCTGAGTTAGAGGCTAGCCTGGTCTACAGAGCGGGTTCTAGGATAGCCCAAACCAAAATAATTGAATAAGGTAGAGAATGACTGAGGAAGACATCCAACATCAACTTCTGGCCTTCACATACACGTGCACACGTGCACACCCCAGGTCTAATCTGTGGGATGGCAGGTGTCTCCTTAGGCATCTTACTGTAAGCCCAGAAACACCCACTTGGGCTTACAGTAAGATGTAATGGGAACTCACTTGATGAGAAACTCAGTAGGTCCCAGAAGCTCCCAGAGCTGGAGAACTGGGACTGAGCAGCAGGCAGATGTCAGGCAGAATGACATCACATGGCCAGGTTGGAAGGACACTGTTCTATAATGCCTCAGCTTAAGGTGTTAGTGTTCCTAGGACACTGTCACTGCTGTCACTTACCAGCATACAGTGGGTTTTCCATGCTCTGGTCCTGGTTCAGACCCACAGTGAGAATCCCTTATTAACTGAGCCCAGGTGTGGGGCCTAGAAAAGCAAAACTCTGTCTCTCTGGCTTTTATGAGACATGGCCTGCTAAGATCTGTGTCTCGATGTCAGATGTACTTGGCACAGGGAGTCTATAACCCGTCACTCCAAAAGTCCCCAAATCTGTGCTTCTTATTTATGTCCATTCTGACAGTGGACATAGCAGATCACTTCTGGGAGGAATGCAGGGGCCCCAGCCCATGCTCCGGGGAACTGAAGTCTGGAGAGACAGTGGAAGAAGCTAATGGAAGAGACTGGAAAGGTGCTCCCAGGGAAGAAGGGATGGATGTGTAGACTGCAGGACCTCAGAGCTGTGGGGATGGAGGAGGAAGGAGTGGCCGGCTGCCAGGGTGCCTCTGGAACAAAATAAGCAGATAGCACCATCAGTGGCTTCGGTACTGTGTAGGCCCGTGGTGAGTGTGGGAACGGGGTGTCATCGTCTCCTGTGTGCTGAGAGAAGAGATGGGGCCAGGTTAGAAGAGATTGTCCATGACGTTGAAGAAGGGTGGATTCGATCCCAGCCTTTACCATTCCAATTACCTCTGTCTGGGGTGAGGGTCCGCCTCGTCTGGTCTCAAAGTCTGTCCTCCAGCCCATGCCTCGGCCTTGAGCACTGACTTGGCCGATGTCCAGCTCTGTCTGGTCCATGGAGTGACAAGGTAGAGCTGGGAACAGAAACTGAAACTTTGGAGGGAGAAACAGCCTCAGGGGCCGTTTGCTCACCCTGGCTCTGTTAATCTTGTTACTCTCACTGTGTGCCTGATGTGTCTGAGGGCGGTGAGTTGGAAGTGGCATGTTACATGTCTGTGAGCGTGTGTGCTGCTAGATGTGTATGTGTGAGTGTGGGTGGCCAGAGGTTGACGTCAGACATCCACGTGTGATCACTCTTGACCTTTGTGTTTCGACACATCTCTCATTGCTGCCTGGCCAGTGATCACAGTATCCGTTTGCCTGGCTGAGTTCAGTAGCAGCAGCCAGTATCCCTGTTTCTACCTAACAGCACTGCTTACTGAGGTGCTGTGAGCCCGACTGTTTATGAGTGCCAAGGACTCATACAAGTACCTTACTGACTGAGCTATCTCCCGAACTCTTGTCGGGGTCCCCCATAGCTCAGGCTGGCCTTGAACTTGCTATATATTGGAGGGTGATTTTGAGTTTTTTTTTTTTTTAATTTATTTATTTATATGAGTACACTGTCACTTTCTTGAGACACACCCGAAGAGGGCATCAAAGATCCTGTTACAGATGGTTGTGAGCTACCATGTGGGTGCTGGGAATTGAACTCAGGACCTCTGGAAGAGCAGTCAGTGCTCTTAACTGCTGAGCCATCTCTCCAGCCCGACTTTGAGTTCTTGATCTTCCCACTTTTCAGCTTCCGGGTGGGTGCTGGGATCGCAAGCATGTTCCACACAGTAGGTGCAGTGTTAGGGATTGAACCCAGGGCTTCATGCGTGCTAGACAAGTACTCTATCCACTGAGCTACAGCCCCTAGTTCTTAGGCCTGTTAAAACCTTTAGAGGGAGGCCTAGCATTTCTGGGAAAGGACACAAGGCTCCAAGACAGGCCCCAGGAATGTCATTCTTTCCAGTCACCAGAAGCACTTTGAAGGACTGAGCTGGCTGATCTGGTGGAAGTTGCTGAAAGTTCTTTTATACTGGTTCTAGACCTTACCCAACGAACTTCAGATACCTTGGGCCTTGACCCTGTGGAGTCGGAGTCTCCCAGGGGAGCCTGAGCAGGAGCCGCCTGGAGATTTCCCAGGTGACTGAGCAGTCCATGTGAAAACAGGTCAGTAAGCTTTGAATGCCCACTAGAGGTTAGTGACCTATTAAACCGTGTTTACAGAACAACTTGTGTACAAAGGTCACAGAGGTCACCAGACAAGGTCCCCATCTCCTAGGAGAAGGACTCTGTCCGTGAAAGCATGACCAACCTGTGCAGTCCACGGTTTATTATCTGCCTGGCTGAGTTCAGTAGCAGGTGATCAGTGTGTGTGGCCCAAGGGACTTAGCTTTGAGTCCCCACTGGCTGTGTGACAAAGAGCTTAACCTTTCAGACTTCATTTCCTCATATCTTCAGAGAGGATAACTCTTAGGGGTTTGTGTGAGAGGGTTACATGTAACAGGATGTGTTCATCACAGACCTGCCATATAACAGACACTTAAATAATGTGTCTGTGTGCATGTGTGCATGCTAGTGCTTGTGTGTCTGTATGTTCGAGAGTGTGTGTGCATGTGTGTGTATGTGTGCATGTGAGTGTGTGTGTGTGCATGTGAGTGTGTGTGTGCATGTGAGTGTGTGTGTGCATGTGAGTGTATGTGTGCATGTGAGTGTATGTGTGCATGTGTGTGTATGTGTGCATGTGAGTGTATGTGTGCATGTATGTGTGTGTGCATGTGAGTGTGTGTGTACATGTGAGTGTATGTGTGCATGTGAGTGTGTTTGTGCATGTGAGTGTATGTGCGCATGTGAGTGTGTGTGCGCATGTGAGTGTGTGTGCATGTGAGTGTGTGTGCATGTATGTATGTGTGCATGTGTGTGTGTGCATGTGAGTGTGTGTGTACATGTGAGTGTATGTGTGCATCTGAGTGTGTTTGTGCATGTGAGTGTATGTGCGCATGTGAGTGTGTGTGCGCATGTGAGTGTGTGTGCATGTATGTATGTGTGCATGTGTGTGTGCATGTGAGTGTGTGTGTGCATGTGAGTGTGTTTGTGCATGTGAGTGTGTGTGTGCATGTGTGTGTATGTGCGCATGTGAGTGTATGTGTGCATGTATGTGCATGTGTGTGCATGTGTGTGCATGTGAGTGTATGTGTGCATGTATGTATATGCACAGATGTGCGTGTGTGTGCAGGGTAAAGGGGTCAGAGCTGAGCAGTCCTGGTGGCAGGTCAGGAAGGACAGTGCTCCAATGTCAGAGAGTGAGGTGTGGAACCTGTTTGCTTACTCTCTTCTTTCCTTTAGGATTTTTAAGACAGGGTCATCCTTTGTAGCCCAAGCTGGCTTTGGGGTTTTTGGGATCCCCCTGCTTCGGCTTCTCAAGTGCTGGGATTCTAGGTCTGCAAAGCCAGGTCTGGCATGGAGCCTGGTTTTGAAGGGGGCAGGATCTTCCCTCTGCTCTGCCCTTTGCTCATCCATCCGCCTGTTTCTGAACCAAGCATTTGTTAATCACCTCCCCAGAGGCCCGTGCTGGCTGCGTAGCACGGTCTCCTGTGGTGCTGCAGGCAGACTTGTTGAAAGTGGTGACCAAATTTACATTGCGCCACATTCACCATTGTAAACCTTTCCTTCTCCCTCCGCCAGTCTCTTCTTCCTTCTCTTCCTTTCCTTTCTTTTTTCTTTCTCTTTCTGTCTTTCCTGCTGAGACAAGCTAGATCTCAGAGTCTTTGTACAAGTACTTTATCATGAGCTCCATCTTCCCTTTAAAAACTAAGCGTAGGTGAAGCACCCCTTTGACCTCAGCACTCAGGAGGCAGAGGCAGGTGGAGTTTAAGGTCAGCCTTGACTACAGAGCAAGTTCTAGGACAGCCAGGACCTTGTCTCCAAAAAAAAAAAAAAAAGAAGAAAGAAAAAAATGGACTTAGGGGCTAGAGAGGTGCCTCATGGTTAAGAGACCGTTCTGTTCTTCCCGAGGACCTGAGTTTGGTTCCCAGCACCTACATCAAGGGTCTCTCATCTGCTGACATCTACACTCATGTACACACACCCACACTCAGATACACACTTGCACATAATTTTAAGAACATCCATTCATTATTTATTTATTATGTACGGTGCTGGGGTTGAATTCGTACCTCGCTTGCTAGGCAAGCACCACCCTCAGACTGTATTCCCATTATAAAGCATAGAAAAAAACACAAAAGACGTCTTTCCTACAGTCATTGTTGTCCAATCACCCCCCCCCCCACTATTTAATTCTTAAACACATTGCTCCAGTGAGGAGCCCTGGACTGCGTAGTGGGAGACTCCCTGCCTCGGCTACTTTGTGTTTCTGGATTTGCCAGTTCTGGACTGTAGATAGATTCCTACAGTATATGGTCCTCTGTCTCTGGCTTCTTACCACTAGCATTGCATTTTTAAAGTCTATCCCCTGCGTCTGCCGTAGCCCACAGAGCAGGCAGTGTGGAAAGTATTCTCCATAGACTTACTTGTGAGATTCCCTGCCTAAGGAACCTTCCAGGGCATCGAGGGGCAAAGTAACCTGGGCAAGCGGGATTGACAGGTAGCACACAGGATGTCCTGGCCATCTCTGAGCCGGACTTCACCTCCCAAGTCTTTCAGCGATTGTTTGAAATGTAAATACAGCTGAGTGTGGTGTATTTATTTTTGCTAACTCTGGCTCCTCTACCAGCAGGAAGTGGCAGAGCCAGGGTTTGCACCTGGGAAGCTGGCCCAGAGCTGATCCTGCTCATCCTGCTTGTTGATACCTGGCTCCTCCTGCTGTCCCCAGTGTCTCTGGGGTTGTAGGCCTCGGTGTTCTTGTTTGATTGATTGATTGATTATTTGTTGTTGGTTTGGTTTGGGTTTTGGCACTCTGAGTGGTTTTCCTGGGCAGCCTGGGGATATTGTAAAGGCAGCTACTGGATGGTAATAGTTATTAAGAATCTCTACGCACGGCACACTAGGATCATCGCTTAAATGCTAAAGCGGTTCAGTGTTCTGAGATAGATGCTGTTGCTACCCCACTTGCTGCCAGGGGAAGTGGAGACTTAAAGAGATTAAGTCTCTAGCCTCACATCACGCAGCCAAGAATACTGGACATCATACTATGACATTTGGTGTCCTTAAGTCCTACCACCCTTTTTCCTGTTCCCGTGGGGCCTTGATATCATTCATTAACTCATTCGATCTCTCATTCCTCCCATAGGTACTGATGTGCATATACAAAAGTAATGAGGGGGCTAGAAAGGTGGCTCAATGGCTAAGAGCTTACCATAAAAGCATGAGGACCTGAGTTCGAATCCCAGCACACCCATAAAAAGCTGAGTTTGGTTATGTTGGTGCCTGCAACCCCAGTACTGTGGAATCATTGTCCTGACTTACTGGCTGCCAGCCTAGCACCATGTTCAGTGAGAGACCCTGTCTTAAGGACAGAGAGACACAGCAAGACATCTACTTCCCTGGCTCTTAGCTCAGCACACACACAGGAAGTACTGCCTCCCCTCTGTCTTCAGTCTCACCTCCAAGGTCACATGTGTGGCACAAGGGGCAGTAAGGGCTCTGATAAAGACCTGTAGGTTGGCACTGGATCACAAAAGATGAGGCAAGGCAGTTCTGCAGTGGTGGGAGTTGGGGTGACCCCCGTGCTGAGTCAGGAAAGATGAGCGGTTCCAGAATGAAGGAGAAAGAGTCCTTCCAGGCCCAGGGAGCAGCTGAGGTGACTGGATACAGCTTGCCATGGTCAGGAAATTGCTAAGAGCTTCATAGCTGGTGCCAGAGGGGCTCATGATGGAGAGCAAGGGTGGGTGTTGTCCTGGTTACCAGTGGAGGCCAGAGGGCGCCGGGCTCCAGACCTCTTACTTTTCTGTCCAGCAGGCCAGGTTGTCTCCTTCAGCTGGGTGGAATCCAGGGCTGGCAGCCAGGGGTCTGGCTGGGAATCTTCGGGAATCTTCAGTTATCGGTCCAGCAGAGTTCTTGTTCTCTTAGTTCATCATTGCCGAGAAGTCTCCTGAGGAAAATCCCAGCCAGGAAACTTAGGGTTTGCTGAGGCCTGCGTGTGGGGGAGGGTGTGGCTCCTTTCCTGCATCCCCTCTTCCTTTCCAGCTTCCAACTACCGGACAAGGGGTAGTGGAGGGACTGAGCTGGCCAGGCTGGCCTGCCGCCCGGGCTAGGAACCATCCACCGAGGCCCCACCTGGGGCACACGGCGGGCTCAGGCTCCAGTCTTGCAGGAAGGAAAGCAGCCAGAGCCCTGAAATAATAAATGGCAGAGCCAGCAGGAGGCTTCCCTGTCACAGCCCAGCCTCTTCATTCCAGAAGAGGGGCTCTGAAGCAGGAGGCCCAGGGACAGGGGAAACTGGCCCTCACAGGGCTATTCGAAGATGGGATTGAACCCTCCTTTCTTCCAGTACCTTATGACTGCTCAGCAGAACAGATAGGCCTAGGGCACACGGACACTGTGTGAAATCACCCTGTGGACTTGTGTCCCCGCAGCTGGCCAGGCTGGAGCAGGGCATCCTTGCATGGGCTTAAGATTTCAAATATATCAGAGCTAAACTGTACAGATGAGGAAACTGAGGCACAGGAGGGGAAGGAGCTGTATCAGGGTACACAGAGGGGACAAGCCCAGAACTCAGTACCTCGCCCCCTCCAGCCGCCAGTCCGTGAGTACATGCGCTGGAAAGAGGAACCTTCCATGGTGTTGCCTCCGAAGACATCCCTGTTGGAGGAGCTGGCACTCTTTAGAAAAGACAATTGGGAAATCTGGTGTGGGGGTGTGGTGATACATGTTTATAACCCCAGACAGGAGGACTGCTATGAGTGTGAAGCCAGTCTGGGCTATAGAGTAAGAGTCTGTCTTAAAATGAGAAAAAGGGAAGAGGGAAGGAGAGAATCGGGGTAGGGGGCAGAGAAGGGTAGAGAAAAGGCCCAGTGGGGTTGTTTCTGAGCATTTATGAAGCCCTGGGTTCTCTCTGGAGGTAAAAGCGGGAGAATTAGAAATTCAAGGTCATCCTCAGGGTACATAAGATTCTGCTTCTTCCCTCCAGAGAAAAGAAAGGAACAGGAAGGACAAAAGGAGCTCCCGCTGCTTGGGTTTGCCTCGTGGAGTAAGAGAGGGCTTCCTCCAAGACCTTGGTCCCATTGCTTGGCCTCCCTAGCCACCCTCCTTCCTCCCTATGCGAAGTGGAGAGACTAATGAATACCTTACAGCAAATGGCTGGTGGGGAGAGCGGCTGCCCCAAACCTAGCGTCGCAATAGGTAGGGGCAATAGGTAAATTCACCGAAGTGCAGGTTCTTGAGCTGGCTTGAGTCTGCGTCCTCGCTTTTGGGTAATATGCTCCCCAGAGCTGGCTGTCCTCCTGTCTCTGTCCTGCCCCAGGGACAAAGATGGACCCTGTGTCTCCCACCTGGGCACTGGCTGCAGCTGCCTTCAGAGGCAAACTCTCTGTCCCAAGACCTTGTCAATCACTGCCCTCTAGGACAGTGGTCCTCGGCCTTCCTAATGCTGCTGTGATACAGCTCCTCATGTTGTGGTGCCCCCCCCCCGACTATACAATGATTTTGTTGCTACTAGTAATTTTACTAGTGTTATGAATGGTAATGTAAATGTCTGATGGGGACCCTTATAAAAGTGTCATTTGTTGAGACTCACAGTAGTGTTAGAATGGCGGCTAGTTGGACAGATCATACCAGGCTAGCACAGTTCCAATGGTGAGGTTTATTGGAAGCAGGAGGGATAGATGAAGGGGGCAGCGAAGAAGAAGGAAAAGAGAGAGAGGTCAGAATGTTCCAGCTTTTATTTGGACCGTGACAGAACCACATGCACCGCACGCAGGTGAGGGAGGGCAGGTGAATGTATGGTGGTTTCCATGGCAACAGATGCACCAGTCCCTGTCGCGCCTATGGGTGATGTCATCACTGGATTCGGAGGCTTGCTTCTGATGCCAACACACAGATTAAAAATCACCATTGTAGGCACAATGATTTGTAGGGTAAAACCCAGAGGTTAGGTTTAAACTTGTCCCCTGGAAGCTCTCTGCCTGGCTAAGGGTCTAGATTCTTGCCCTTTGGACACACCGTAACGTCCAACTGGCTGCAGTTTCCTCGTCTATAAAACTTGCATTGGTGAAAGGACTATAGGAGATGCAGGGTGAGCCCGGTCCTGGGAATAAACCCCTATGTGCAGTGATGGGCAAGCATGTCCACTTGCTGCCCTCCGTACACCCTCCCAGCCAGTCTTCAAGGTGTAGCAGAGGCTTAGCTCTGAGGCCTGGCTGCTCACACTTCCTCCCTGGCCCTGTGAGGGCAGACTGCTGGGGACCCCAGGCTGTTGCTCAGATGCACCTGGCAGGGGTGCTGACCCCCCATACCTCTCTTTTTGCTCAGTCTGTGGCTCTTCTTTGGGGGTCTGAAGACGCATCACTTTCCCTGGGTGGGTCCAGGGTTGCTCTGTGTTCTGGCCCTGGCTTTTCCAAGCCTCCTCAGCCCTTACCAGGTAGCTTCCGGCTACTGTTCTGTATTGACTGAAGCTGTGAGCACCAGGGACAGTCTGACATCCTCCATTCCCAGCGTGCTCTACCAAGGGCCCAGAGGACAGCAGGGAGTCATTGTGATTGAGATGCCTCAGGGTCAGTTTCCCAGGGATCCCTTCATCAAACATTTACCCTTGGTTAAGGTTGGGTTGCCCCAGAAGTATGAGGCTGGCCAAGTTTCCAGGCCCACTGTGATGGTTTGTATATGCTTAGCCCAGGGAGTGGCACCATTAGGAAGTGTAGCCTTGTTGGAGTAGGTGTGTCACTGTGGGTGTGGGCTTTAAGATCCTCATCCGAGCTGCCTGGAAGTCAGTATTCTGCTAGTAGCAGCCTTCAGATGAAGATGTAGAACTCTCAGCTCCTCCTGTACCATGCCTGCCTGGATGCTGCCATGCTCCCGTCTTGATAATAATAGACTAAACCTCTGAACCTGTAAGCCAGTCCCAATTAAATGTTGTCCTTTATAAGACTTGCACTGGTCATGGTGTCTGTCCATAGCAGTAAAACCCTAAGACACCCACCCTACCTCTCTCTGTGACAGCCACCCAAATTGGGTCTTGTAAGCTTCTAAGCATCGCTTGGATCTCATGGACGAGAAGCAAAATGGAGAAAATGGATGAAAAGCTGGACATGGGCAGGTGTAGCTCCATGCAGTTCCAGCTTCCCTGGGAAGGGAGTGGCTTCAGCTGCCTCTCTCTTCCTGTGGTGGGAGCTAGGAGTCACCATGCTTGAGAACTTGGTCTCTTTTCTACCTTGTACTTTCTGACTGGCCCCACCTCTACCAGGCGCTGCCTCTCCTGGTCTCCCCTGGGACCCTCCCACCAGGCCTGGGCCCCAGAGCCTCCCCGACTCCATTCTCTCTTACTGAAAGCCAAAAGGGGCCAGCTCACTGAACAACACTGAAGTCGCTGAGCCAGTTTCAGGTTGCTGGAGCAGCCCTCCGCCTTGCTCACTGTGAGAGCCCCTTTGTCTTCTTTAATTTATTTGCTTTGTAGAAATTTTCGAGCCTACTCTTAGCTTACTCACCCGGTTTCAACAAGTACCTCATTCTTCCATCCTCCAGCCCCCAACTTTTTTTTTCTGTCAGAAACATCAAGTTGGCAGACTCCATCCTTGCTATTCTTTCCGGTCCATATCACCAACCTGCACCTCCCCCCCCCCCACCAGCCCTTGTAAGACAAGGTCTCACTAGTAGACTAGGCTGGCCTTGAACTCGCAGAGATCCACCTGCCTCTGTCTTCCAAGTGTTGGGATTAAAGTCGTGCAATTCTATACCCAGCTTCCTTTAAGACCTTTTTAAACCGAGTGTGCTTGTGTGGTCCCTGCCCCACCCCCTCATACCCACCCAACACACACTCTCAGCTTCTTACATGGGTTCTGGGGATTCGAACTCACATCTTCATGCTTGTGAAGTGTGTGCTTGACTGACTGACCTATTTCTTAGCCCCCAGTTGTTCTCTGAGACAAGCTCTCAATATTTGGACCAAACTGGCCTGGAACTCACCTTGACCTGGAACTTGCCATCCACCCACCTCAGTTCCCCAAGTACAGAGATTATAGGTGTGTACCATCACACCCAGCTACAGTTAAGGTATAAGAATCAGGGCTCAGGGGCTACAGAGATGGCTAGGAGTACCAACTGCTCTTCCAGAGGACCCAGGACCCACATGGCAGCTCACAACTGTAACTCCAGTTTCAAAGGATCTGTAGCCTTCTCTGGTCCCCTTGGGCACCACATGTAAGTGGTGCACAGCCATATAGGCAAAGCACCCATATACACAATATAAAAATGAATAAACATTTAAAATATCGGGGCTCAAATGACATTTATGTAATGCTGATTGTTGATATATATATATATATATATATATATATATATATATATATATATATATATATCTTAAAGACTCTTAAGATTTTCCCTCTAAGGACTAAGGATGTAGTTCCAGGATAAAGCAGTTCCTTGGCATGTTCAAGACCTTGGGTTTGATTTCTAGCACTGCAAAAAAAAAAAGGAAAAGCTTAAAATCTCCCATCTGTATGGCGGTGACACTCCCAGCTCTTGGGAGGCAGAGACAAGCGTATCTCTGAGTCTGAGACCAACCTGGTCTACACAGAGAGTTCCAGGACAGTTTGAGAAACGGTCTCAGGAAACAAACAGGGCTGGAGAGATGGCTCAGTGGCTAAGAGCCCTGACTGTTTTTTTGGAGGTCCTGAGTTCAGTTCCCAGCAACCACATGGTGGCTCACAACCATCTGTAATGGAATCTGATGCCCTCTTCTGGTGTGTCTGAAGGCAGAGACAGTGTACTCATATGCATAAAATGGATAAATTAGTTTAAAAAACAAACAAACAAACCCTTCTCTAATCCTCTCTCTCTCTCTCCCTCTGTCTTCCTCCCTCTCTTTTCATCTGGAACTTTTTGTAGTTTCTGTATTATTTGCTAAATGTGTTCAGTGTAATTTGGTTTGGGCATTCAAATAACTTGCTTTAATGACCATGTTTCATATCTAGAACATGTAATTTAATCTTCCTGTGAACATCAGCCAAAGATCAAAGGAGCCAGGATTCACCACCTCACAGAATGCATTTTGAGGAGCGGCAAAGACTCCCTGGCTCCTCGAAGCAATTGTTGCTGTTGCCTGGTTAGAAATCTGGGAACAGTCGGAAAGGAGGAGCCCGGGACGGCTTTGAAGGAGACAAGAAATCTCTGACCCCTGGAGCCACACGCAGTCTTTGAGGGTGACTAAGTGCACTTATGAGACTGTTTGTTTCTAGGTCTTTCCTGGTGGAAAGTGAGAAAATTTTAAATTGATAAGGGTAACTCCAGAGGTGCAGGTCATAGGTCATGGGCCTCCAGGGTTTAGGTTATAGGGAATGAGCCAGGGAATTAGAATCTAACAGTTTGAGTTTTGTGAGCTTAGGCACCTTTGTGAGTCCCCATGACTTGTCCTCTAGATGGAAGTCAACACGTACCATGCCTGTCTCTGCAACCTCATCCGAATCAGAATGCTGGCGTGACCATATCGTGTGTGTTTTCCTTCTTAGGAATAGTCAGCTGGGCATGGTGGCTCACGCCTTTAATCCCAGCACTCAGGAGGCAGAGGCAGGGGGATCTGTGCCTCCAAGGACCGCTTGGTCAGCGGAGTGAATTGAGGGCAGCCGGAACTATGCAGAGAAACCCCGTTTTGAAAAACAAAACAAAACCAAATAAATAAGTGATTATTTAGAAATGTTTAAATGAATTTTAAAGTTCCATCTGGTTTTTGCTTTGTTTTGTTGTTTTGAGACAGGGTGTCCCCTGTAGCCCTGGCTGGCCTGGAGTTTGCGGTGTAGAGCAGGATGTCCTCAAATTCAAAGAGATCCACCTGCCCCTCCTACCTGCTGGGGTTACAGGTGTGCCCCATTCATGGCTGGTTTGTTTTGTTTTTTTTCTTACTTTTAAATTTACACTCATTTATTTTGTGGATGCACACATACGCAGGTGTTCACACTCATATCTGTCCTGGGATACATATGGAGGTCAGAGGACAACCTGGCAGAAATGTTCTCTCCTTCCGCCATGTAGGTCCTTGGCTTTGAACTCAGCTCATTGGTCTTGGTAGCAAACCCGTTTACATGCTGAGGCATCACCCAGTCTGGGTTCCGGTTCTGATCTTTCCCTTAGTCTTTTATGGGGAAGAAAATGCCTCTTGGACTTTCATTTTTCAGTCTGAGTATAACAGGTAATGGGTTCAGTCTAATATTCTCTGGCTTGGTCTCTCCAGAGGCACCCTCATCCAGAGCAAAGCAATGAGTGGTCGGTCCACCTCTTGCGTCAGCTGTAGGCTTCAGCGGGAGTTTACAGGTGAAGGGTACCTGAGAGCTCTCGCAGCAAAATGACAAGCCCAGAGCCAGTGGGAAAACTGCTGTCGCTGATTGGTGATAGCCATAATGGTCACTGGAGATTCAAAAATGGTGTCTAGGGCCTGGTGTTATAATGGTCCAAAGGAGTGAAATCTAATCTACAGCTCCTAGGGCTTTCTTTCCCTTTGCTTGGTTGCCATGGTAACCACAGCTGGCACTGCCGAGCCACAGGGATGAAGAATGGGTACTATTGATGCATTCCGACCCAAGAAGAGGTGCAGGCAGAGGACCTTTCTAGGCAGGGCATCTGGGCATGGCCTGGTGCTGCCATCTGTGGTCTTTTGCACAGGCTGAGAGCACAGGCCGAGAGCCAGAGTGGTGTAGTGTGTATGTGTGTTTGTGTGTTGGGTGGGTGAGGGGCACAAAGGACAATGCCAGTAGTTGGAATTCAGCCCTTCTCTTGGGCTGGACAGGCCAGGCTGCCTGAAGGACTCCACTGAGCTTCCAAGTTCAAACATCTCTTTTGTGCTGGCTTTCCTGCATCTCCCATCCAGTGCCTGTGTAGGTTTTTGCCTAGAGGCACTAGCTCTTAGTGTTGAGAGAAATCTAGATGACCACCAGTCCTCACATTTCATGCATTTATCTGTCTGTCTGTCTGTCTGTTTCTGTGTATTTGCGAGTGTGTGTGTGCATCTTTTTAGAGTGTACATATTGAGGTGCAGCAAGTTCAGAGGTCAGAGGTCAGCTCCCGGGAGTCAGTTTTCCCCTGCTACCAGGGATCTAAGTCAGGTCATCAGGCCTGTGCACAAGCTCTTTACCTGCTGATCCATTTTGCCAGCCTTTGCCTGTCTGTTCTGATCCAGAATCCAGGCCTCAAGTCTCTGCAGCACTGAAGTCCCCGGGTCAAGCGGTAGAGAGCTCACGCCCTTGGGAGGAAGCTCGTCCTCACTTGGGAATGTCCTGTTTGGGCTGAAGTCTATGTCTCCCTGACTTCCACCTCTCCAGGGTCATCCAGACCACTTCTGTTCTCCTTTCTGCCTAATGGGTCTAAGGATGTTGGGAACTGGGGAACAAGGACTGCCACCAACATTGCTTTCTTTAGACAAAGTCTCTCCTGCTTCCTCGCCTTCTTTCTAGAGAAATTGTGAAACTGAGAGAATTGTGCAGATGTTGAAAGTGAGGGTCAAGGTGAAGATGATTTTTTAAAAGATTTGTTTATTTATTTAATGTATGTGAGTGAGTATACTGTAGTTGTCTTCAGACACACCAGAAGAGGGCATCAGATCTCATTACAGATGGTTGTGAGCCACCATGTGGTTTCTGGGAATTGAACTCAGGACCTGTGGAAGAGCAGCCAATGCTCTTAACCACTGAGCCATCTCTCCAGCCCCTGAGGTGGAGAAGATTTTGAGCCACCAATCAAAACCGTGCTCTTGACTCTCAGTCTGTTTGATGTGGACAGAATATCGACCCTGGATATAACCCATCCTGGGTTAAGTTCGGACTTGGCCCTTGTTTATAACTGAATAGTCTAGACATTTTCTCTTCACCTCATCTGTGAAATGGTCATGGTGATGCTCTTCTACCTGTGTATGGAGCTGGAAGCGTGAGGTCCACTGTGCACAGTGTGCGCAGTGTGACAGATGCTGGCACCTAGAGCCTCAGCTCCTGATTGGCCACCGTCTATACAGGGTCCCGGAAACCCCTCTGCCTTTTCTCAAACACCTTTCCTTCCCAGGCCATGCTCAGAAATCCCCCTTAATACTTTTCTTTCTCTATTTTTTAAAATTAATTTTTCAAGACAGGGTTTCTCCTGGTAGCCCTTCCTGTCCTGGAACTCCCTCTGTAGACCAGGTGGCCTCAGACTCAGAGGTCTGCCTCCTGAGTGCTGGGATTAAAGGTGTGCGCCACTATGCCCAGCCCAAGATTTTGTTTGATTTTTATTTATGGATATGTGGATGTGTATGCATCAGCCACATTGTGTAGGCACCTGTGGAAGCCAGAGGAGAGCATTGGGTCCCCTGGAGCTGGACTGACTGCTGATTTTGAGCCTTCCAATGTGGATGCTGGGAGTTGAACTTGGGTCCTGGGTAGGAGCATCATGTGGTCTTAAGTACCTAGCCATCTCTCCAGGCCCCAGAGAGGACTAATTTGGTACATGCTGAAGAGTAATAGGAGAATATTCAGTCTTTGTTTCCTGTAGTCAAACCATTATGTTGCTTAAAGAGCAGAAAACTTTGTATGTACAGTAAAAATCCCTGCAGTTCCTAACGTGCAAGAGTCTCAAGTGTGCACCAAAGTGTTACAGGCTGCTTTTGTTGGTAGGGTGTGGTGAAACAGCACTGTGTAAGGTGCTCACGTAGTATGTTCAGAATCGAGGCTGTAATGAAGTTGCTTCATAGAGCGTGGAATAGCACTTCATAGTGCTAGAAATACTTCCAATTTGGGGGCTAGAGAGATGGCTCAGAGGTTAAGAGCACTGACTGCTCTTCCAGAGGTCCTAAGTTCAAATCCCAGCAACCACATGGTGGCTCACAACCATCTGTAATGAGATCTGATGCCCTCTTCTGGTGTGTCTGAAGACAGCTACAGTGTATTCACATACATTAATTACATAAATGAATAAATCTTAAAAAGAAAAGAGTTACCTCATATTCGTGATATGCTTGACTTTGGATTAGTTTTGGGTCATCACATCTCCAGAAATATTTTACAGTTGTCAAATCATTTGGTGTCACACATTCAGTTATGTGATCCATCAGTTAAGAAGCCTTGGTTAGGTCCAGCCTGGTGGCTCTCCTGTCTCACTCATCTCTGAATCTCTAGGTTTATGTGGTGTTGGCTGGCACTAGGTTGGTAGAAAGTCTGCAGTCTTCCTAGAGTGGCTTCATTATTTTGTGGCTTCTGTGTGGTCAGGCAGAAGGTGGTAGGTTTATATTTGGCAGGAGGAGCCCAGAAAATTCAGAAGACAGCAATACTCCGTGCGTACACACACTCTGTGTATGTGTTTGGAGGGTCAAATCCTAAAGTCGAGGCTTTTTTACACAGTCCTTTTAACCTTGGACACTTTGCTTCTAGGCCCTGGAAGGAGATCAGGTTATCTTACAGAGGATCAAAAAGGCTGTTCGAGCTATCCACAGCTCTGGCCTTGGTGAGTGAGCCTGCCTGGGGTCTGGGGCCTGGGCCCAGCCAGGCCTGCAGGCAACTCTGAGAGCCTTTCCTGTCTGCAGGCCATGTGGAGACTGAGGAACATTACCGAGAGGCTGTGGAGGCCTTGGGGAATAGTCACCTGTCCCAGAACAGCCATGAGCTGTCCACTGGCTTCCTGAACCTGGCTGTATTCACCCGAGAGGTGGCTGCCCTTTTCAAGAACCTGGTGAGGCTTCCTTCCATATCCACAGCAAATCTCTTAGGATATATTTATTTTTATTCTATGTATGTTTGTATGCATGCATGTATATACACCAGGGGTGTGTCTTCCCAGTGCCCTCAGAGACCAGAAGGGGGTGTTAGATCCCCTGGAACTGGAATTATACATTGTGTTTATCCACCATGTGAGGAACACCCAGAGCCTTTAACCACAGCACCATCTCTAGCCAAAACCCAGCATCTTAAGAACTGACCAGGAAGACTGGGTTGTGACCCTTGATCTCTGACCCCTGACCTGAAGTTGCTGTACAGTTCTGACCCATCTTTACCCTTTTGTTCTGAGAGTGGTCCCACTCCTGCCTCGGCCTTCTGAATGCTGGGACTACAGTCCACTATGTTCCCACCCCTCCCCCTTTCCCCTGCTTCACCCAGGGACAAAGCGGTCCCTGCAGCAGGGCAGGAAGAGCCCCATTCTGGGGTGGAGCAGTCCAGTGAGGGTATTGCGCTCATTACCCCCAGTCTCCCTCTGCCCCTTCATCTTTCCCTCTCCTTGTCTCTTAAGAGTCCTGTGTCTCTCCTTTGCCTCCTGGTACTCCCCTGGACCCTGATCTCCTTGGGGCGGGGTCTCTGCTTTTTGTAGGTTCAGAACCTGAACAACATCGTCTCCTTCCCGCTGGAGAGTCTGATGAAGGGGCATCTAAGGGATGGGCGACATGTGAGTGTCCATGTAGGACAGAGGGGCCTGCCAAGGGTGCAGTGGATGCAGGGCTGGGTGGGAAGAGGCCAAGTGAGGGGCTGTCACTGCAGGAATGCTGCCTTTGGGTCAGCTGGAAGGTCTGGCATCTAGGCCAGGTGTAGAGTTAGGCTCTGAGTCCTCACCTCTGCCAGCAGGCTAAAGGCAGGCATGCTTCTCTGTGCTGGTCCATGGAAGCGTCAGGGTGTGGGCCAGGATCCTCAGCATTCTGCTGCTGCTTCTCTGCATCCAGCAGCTCTGGGTCCATGCAGAGAGATCCTGTGAAAGGAAGGGGCAGAGTCACCTCCCTGGGAAGTCTGCCCCACAAAGCATTGGGAGGAACTGTCCTCAACTGAGTGACACCAGCCTGGGAACCTCCCAAACCAGACAGATGACTTTTTTTTTCCTCAGAAGAAGCCGAGGCTGTCTAAAAGGGTGTGGACAGTTGGGCTGGCTAAGGCCTAGGCATCCGCCCAGGTAAGCCAGGCCAGGGATCAGCTGAGCCTTACTAGCTTGCCGTATGGCCTTAGGGAGACTTCTCAACCATTCTGTGCATCCGTACAATTCCTCGTGGTCTCAAATCAGGCAGAAGAGATTGGTAGGATAAAACAGAGGTGGTGTTTGACCTTCAGCTTCCTGCCTTCATCCTCCGCAGCGCATGACAAGACTCCTAGCAGAGTCCAGGGGCTGGCTACAGCCCAGGCCAGAACACATCACACCTGACTAGTTCTTGGCAACTCTGGGAGAAGCTGGGGGTGGGCTGGAGTTGGTTAGGTGTGCTAGTATCAGCTGGAGAACAGCATATCTTAAGAGTGGAGTCCCCCTGAAGGCAACAGGGCATCCTGTTTATCCCAGGGGCCATACTTCCCTTTGGGCAGCTCATTCTTTTCTCCACTCCAGGATTCCAAAAAGCATCTGGAGAAGGCATGGAAGGACTACGAAACCAAAGTGTAAGTGACCTTTGAAGGGCAGCCCCAGGAGAGCATGTTTGCGTTGAAGAGGGAGGCTGACTTTGGGATGTTTCACTCGGGATGTCTGGCTCTTTGTAGCCTATTTTCAGTCCTGGCTGGGCTCTGAGGGCTGTGCTACAAGAAGACTCAAGGGAGCTGTTGTGAAAGGACCACGGGATGCTGCCCCCAGTGACCTTCTGGCCTTGTGATGCCCATGTGGACAAGGATCTTGCATCCTCAAGAAAACTCAGCCCTGAGAGGGAGGTGTTAATGTCCAGAGGCTCAAAGGGACTGAGTTGTTAGTTCACTCAGGCCCACACAGCTGGGCAGCAGATGGAAACAGCAAGCATTGGGTCGGACATAGAAGAGGAGGGGGAGGTCCCAGGCTTCCTTGTGCTGACCCAGGCACAGAAGAGTCTTTGGCCTCCAGTGGCCAGCCCTCCCTAAGCAGACTCCTTAGGCTCCTTCAGGTTTGGGGTTTCAGACTCTGTGTTCTTCCTTAGAAAAATTACTTCTGCTTACATTGTGCTAAAGCAGAAATATAATCTAAAAAATATGGTGAAGTTAAAATAAATAAATAAATAAAGGGGGGAGGGGAGAGAGAGAGAGTTTGCTCAGCATGGTACTGCACACCTATAGTACCAGGTATGCAGGAGGCTGAGGCAAGAGTTGCTTGGTGCCAGGGATTTCAGGCCAGCCTGGACAGTATAGTGAGATCCAGTCCTATCGCCTACACACAGAGAAAGAAGAAAAATGTTAATCATTTTTAGGAGAATATGAGGGTCACTTTGTGGGGAATATCTCTGTTAAAAATGGTTGGGGGAAAATAACGGTTGAGGGGACGGACCCGGGGAGATGGCTCAGTTGTGTTCACATTGTAAACATGAGGACTTAAGTTCAATTCCCAGAGGCCACTTAAAACACACACACACACACACACCAAAAACAAAACAGGCTTGAGGTGCGGTGGCCAGGCAGTGTAAGAAGTGGGGGCGGGAAGAACAGCTTCAGGGCCAGCCTCTGCTACATGGCTAGTTTGAAGCCAGCTTGAGATAGGTGAGACTCTGTGAAATAGGGAGAAACTGCCAGAGCATAGGAGAAAAAAAAAATTTAATCCCCAGGAAGGAGACAATTTTTCTACCATGAAATATGTTAACAAGACTGAGACCAAAATAACCATATTGTTGTGTGATCTGCTATTTTTATTAAGAAATACCGTGTGAAGCTAGACATGGTTATGTATACCTATAATGGTCACACTTGGGAAGGTGAGGCAGGAGGATTGCAAGTTTGAAGTCAGCCTGGTACACAGAGACCTTGCCTCAAAATGGACTGGGCTTGGTGGCTCATGCCTTTAATCTCAGCACTTTGGGAGCAGAGGCAGGTGGATCTCTATGAGTCTGGGGCCAGCCTGGTCTATATAGTGAGTTCCAGGTTAGCCAGGGCTCCAGAATGAGACCCTGTCTCAAAAGCAAGTAAACAATGTGGGGATGTAGCTTAGTGTGCAGAGAGAGTGCTTGCCTATCACACTCAGCTCTGGGTCCAGTCTCCAGCCGAGAATAACTGGGTATGGCAGTGGCACAGGCCTGTCAATCCAGGTAGAGAAGACAGGCGGGTGAGAAGTTCAAGGTTAGTCACCCCGACTCAGAGAGTTTGAGGCTAGTCTAGAATGCATGAGACCCTGTCTCAAAAATTTTTTTTAAAACACCAAAATTGGGACCCATCTTTGTACATGAGTATAATCTTCTCAGACAGCAGCAGTTAGCCGGGGCAGGGTATTCAATCTGCCCTGTGAGAGAGGAAGTATCCCAGGAACTGAGTATTTGCTTCCGTGCATAATGACCTCTGTGTGACGGGTTCCAAAAACGCAGATGCTGAGGCATTTATTGCCCTTCCATCTCCTAGAGCCATGAACACCTGTCCAGGCCCAGACTGTAAGGTCATTCCCCCTCACCTTATAGCTGTGAGCTCAGGGCCTCATCCTGTCTGGAATGTTGTGTGGCCATCTGCTCAGTTTAGAGATCCAAAAATGGGCAGCAGAGAGACAGGCTAGCCTCATCTGAGACTTGCTGAGGCAACCATGTGACCCTCTTTTCTCCTTCGTCTTGTAGGGCCGCGTCCACCAAAATGGACTTTACTAATCTTTTTCTTCTTCTTTTTTTTCTTTTTGATGACTTTTTTATTGGGTATTCTCTGTATTTACATTTCAAATGTTAACCCCCCCCCCCCACTTTTATCCCACCTCCCCACTTATTTTTTTCCCTAGAGAACATTTTTGTAAGATTTCAAAGGCGTGGTATCATGTATCTTTAATCCCAACACTCAGGTGGATCTGTGAGTTTGAGGCCAGCCTGGTCTACAGAGTGAGTTCCAGGACATCCATGGCTACACAGAGAAGCCGTGTTTCAAAAAACCAATAAATAAGTCTTAAAAAACAAAAACAAAAATCTCTGGGCTGGAGAGATAGCTCAGCAGTTAAGAGCACCGACTGCTCTTCCAGAGGTCCTGAGTTCAATTCCCAGCAACCACATGGTGGCTCACAACCATCTGTAATGGGATCTGATGCCCTCTTCTGGTGGGTCTGAGCAAGTACTCATTTCCCATCTCTGTGCTGGAACTGGGAAAGTTCATGGAGGCAGGAGCCCAGAGCATTATCTGCCCCAAGCATTTCCTCTCACCAGCTTTTTTTTTTTTTTTTCATTTTTAATATTTATTTTTTGTATGTATTTGTGACCAAGTGAGTGTGAACCATGTACATTCAGTGCCTGTGGAGACCATCAGATTCCCCTGGAACTAGAGCCACACATGATTGTGAGCCCTGGTTTGTGATCTTGAGCAACTTACTTTTTCTGGGTTTCAGCTTTGTCACCTTGACTATAAATTCTGACAAAGGCAGTGTGGCTGTCTCCAAACGGTGGGGGCTAAATAGATCTGGGGGTTCAGATCGCACCTCGGCCACTTAAGAGCTGCGTAGCTAGGACAGGCCTTAGGGTGTGGAGTAAAAGAGTCCTGCCTCGTGGGCTCATCACTTTAGCGTGTGAAGCCCTGTTACCAAATCAGTGCGTAATGATAGTCAGCCTGAGGAAGTAATTCAGTTGGTAGTGTGGTCGCCTAGCACATACAAAGACCTGGGCTTGCTCCCCAGAACCATGTAAAACCTGGTGTGATGCACACCTATGATGTCAGCACTTGGGAGGTGGATGCTGGAAGGTCAGAGGTAGAGATGATCTGATATAGCAGACCAGATTGGGCTACTGAAGACCTGGTTTCTGAGAAACAGTAAATCAAGAGGAACCAGTTCTTGCTTATGAAGAGCTTCCTTGGTGGGGAGCTCTATCTACACTGTTACCAGGTTCACTCCCCTGTCAGGAGAAGGTGCTACAATCACTCCCAATTCATAGATGATAGGTTGATAGATAGATAGATAGATAGATAGGTAGATAGATAGATAGGTAGATAGAAGATAGACAGACAGACCCAACACCAGGGTCTCTACCTTATTGGATACTCCTAGTTTGTAGGGCAAAAAGAGAAGGCCCTTCTAGCTAATCAGAAGGAGTCACCCTTGGTCCCACCTGGTCATTAATACTTATGGCATAAAATCTTCATGCCCTTGATCTAACTTAAAGACCCAGAAGCTTACTTGGTGGGAACCAGGCCCCGAGTGATCTGGCCTCAGGTACCATCTCATCCCTGTCTATCTCTGCTCAGCTCCCTGAGCCCTCTACCTAAGGTATCTTAAGGTCTAGCCCTCCTGCCCAGCCCCAGCGTCCCCCAAGCTAATGTCTCCCAGACACAGCACAGACATCGCTTTCTAAGCTGCTGTGACAAGGGTCAGGTCTCCCGTCTCCCCTTTGATGTGATTTGTGCCTTTCTCCTCCATGTCCCCCTGGACTCCCCAGACCTCCCCACCCTCTCTTGTTGCCAGCCCTAGCACTTAGATGGCACAGGGAAAGGCTCTGTCCCCACACGCATGGATCCATTGGGGAGCATCTTCAGAAGTCTCTTTACTTATGACCTAGGGCCAAGCTGGAGAAGGAGAGGGATCGAGCCAGGTTCCCAGGAGGAAGCCACGGAGTGATGTCCCAGGACACACAGCGGGAGCGACGCGTCTTCCAGCTGCACATGTGTGAGGTGAGGGGCAAAGCCCCCAGTGAGGATGTGTTGGGTATGTTTCCTGTTTATCTCTTCCAAACCCTCAAGGCAACAGCCACAGGCCCTAGGGCTGGCCAGCTGGCCTGTCGGATGTAACCATGGTTCAGTCATGGCTAAGAGGATTAGCCCGGGGATGGGACAAAACTAGGATCCAGTTTACGTCACACGTTTTGTGTCTTGTCCTTTGCCAGTATCTTGTCAAAGCTGGAGAGAGTCAGGTGAGGCAAGGCCCAGACTTCCTGCAGAGCCTCATCAAGTTCTTCCACGCCCAGCACAAGTAAGTCTCTCTTCCGCCTCCACCCTTCATGCTTTGGGGGAACAGGACACAGCATCCCTCTGGGCTTTGAGACCCTCCAGGTCTCTGTAGGTCTGGATCTCGATGGCAACAGTTTTTTACACAGATGCCACTTTATAAAGTATTCACCATGGTTCAGGCACTAAGATAGTGGTCTTCCCCCATCCCCTAGCACCCATGAGCAGATGCAGTGTTTTTCCATATTTTATAGATGGGAAAACCAAGGCCCACTTATCAAGCTCTTGGAACCAGTCAGTGAGAGTCTAACCTCTAAATGTCTGCTCTCACCCTCAGGCTGCATACTAGGGGTGCACTGTGGGGACTAGTAGGGCGCTAACCCCATTTCCTTCCCTCCCTGATCCCTGGTTTGGCCTCTGGCTTTTCTTAGCTTCTTCCAAGATGGCTGGAAGGCAGCTCAGAGCCTGTCGCCCTTCATTGACAAACTGGCAGCCTCAGTCCATGGGGTGAGTCTGGCCTGTCCCGCGGTTATGGGGTCAACACCCCCCTCCCCTGTTCTTTTGGGAAGCTGTGAGTATGGAGAGCTGGCTCATGTCAGAGGGAGACACTGCCCCAGCATACTGGGTCATCTGTCCTGCACCATCTCCCCTGCCCTGTAGCTGCGGCAAGCTCAAGAGGAGGAGCTTCACAAGCTCACCCAGCTCCGGGACTCCCTCCGTGAGATGCTGCATCTGGAGAGCAGAGAGGTCAGCCTCTGAATCATTCTAAAAGAGATGTCTGACCCATCCACCACACCCTGGCATATGGAGGGAGGCAGGGAGGGAGAAGAGCCCCCAAGTGTCCCCCCTCCACCCCCGAGGAGCAGTGCAGCACGGGGCTCTTCCCTCCCATACACTCTGAAGTTGCCTTTGCATGTCTGAGGGGCAGGAGCATCCAAACCGGAAGAACTCAGGGGGCGGCTACAGCATCCACCAGCACCAAGGCAACAAGCAGTTTGGAACTGAGAAGGTGGGCTTCCTGTACAAGAAAAGTGATGGGTGAGTGACTCAGATTGTTTAGGCAACTTGCCCAAAGACACATAACTAGGAATGAAGGTTGTTCTTACAGTCCTGTGGGCCATTTTTCACAGTCTGATAGAATACAGTTATCGGAGGATGACCGGGCATATGACTCTTTGCTAAAGGTCACTAAAGGTTATTCTTCAAGAATGGCAGCAACAAGGCCATTCTTGACATATGCCTTCAATGCCAGCATTTGGGAGGCTGAGGCAGGGGATTGCCCTGGGTTTGATGTCAACAGCAGTTGAGACTTACCAAACACTAAATATACCTTCATCCTTGGCCTCTATCTAATATACTGAATATGCCTAGATGTGGAAACATCGACTATGCCTCGCTTCCTGGTGTTAACTTTTTATTTGAAAAAGGGCCCAGTGAGATTGCTTAAAGGGCAAGGGTACTTGGTGACATGCTTGACCATGCTGAGCTCAATCCCTGGAACCCACGTGGTAAAAATAGAGAACTGACTGTCTTGGTTACTTTTCTATTGCTGAGAAGAGATACCATGACCAAGAAAACTTACGGAAGAAAGAGTTTACTTGGGTTTACAGTTCCAGAGGGCGAGTCCATGACCAGCATGGCAGACACCATGGCAACAGGCAGGCAGGTTTTGGTAGCTGAGACCTCACAGCTTACCCACAAGCACAAAGCAGAAAAAGAGCTACCAGGGAATGGCACAGGCTTTTGAAACCTCAAAGCTTACCTCCCACCCCCACAGTGATACATCTATCTCCTCCAACAAGGCCACACCTCCTAATTCTTCCCAAACAGTTCTGCCAACTGGGGACCAAGTGTTCAAACCTGAGCCTATAGGGTCATTGTCATGTGACTCCCCCAGGCCATCCTCTCCCCCCATTCTTGTGCTCTGGCACGTTCGTGCACAAAATCAGTGAGGTTGTGAGCTGCATCTCTTCCATCAGGTTACAAGTGCTCAGGGGTATCATCTCAACCCTTAGGGTAGGAATTCCAAAGCATGAGACTTTGCCCCAGCATCCCGGGAACTTCTCAAGGGCAGGGAGAAGCGAGGCGCAGTAGATGGGAGGAGAAGATGTCCTGCAGTTTTGTTCTCGGATGCAGGGGAACTAGATGTGAGTCACTGGACACTGTTTTTCTACCCTTCTGGTCTTTAGGATTCGAAGAGTCTGGCAGAAGAGGAAATGTGGCGTGAAGTACGGCTGCCTCACCATCTCACACAGCATGGTGAGATCTCTGTTCTGAGCAGACAGGTGCCACGCCCTCCCTCTAGAACAGGCCTCTGATCTTAGATAACCGAGTCTTAGTGATCTCTGGTAGGAGGAAGGATGATATCCAAAGGTTCGACTTAGGATGCATATCCCCTCCCTGGGAGAAAAGGATCTTTCGAAATTACTTAACAGATAAGGAAACAGAAGACTCAGAGGGGTAACATGGGGTCCTCTACCCTCAAATTTCCACAGATCAATAGGCCCCCAGTGAAGCTGGCCTTGCTGACGTGCCAAGTGAGGCCAAACCCTGAGGAGAAAAGGTGCTTCGACCTGGTGACCCGTGAGTAATCCACACAGGCCCCACACTGCTCCTCCTAAGGGGCTACAGCCCTGGCTCTATATGCAACCCTACTATGTAGCCCTGCAGGCCCGGGGCTCTGAGTGCTTAGTGCTTTATAGGATGGTTTCACATCTCAGACGACTGAACATGAAAACACATCTACCTCCCGTAGATATTACTCCTGACAGTCATGTAGAACATATTTGAACAGCTCTGGCTTTTTTGGCATTTGAAACTGGTTTAACTTTTTTTGTGACTCTGGGGGTAGGAGGCTTGAATGTCAAGCTTTAGGGTAATGAGTGCAGGCTGGGAAAGATCTAGCCTCTCCCGCCAGGAACAGCTAACACTGACTAGCATGCATGAAGCTCTGAGTCCAGTGCTAAGGACCATGTAACACTAGGCATATTGATACACATCAGTAGTTCAAGGTAATCCTCAGCTACAGGTAGAGTTTAGGCCAGCCTGGTTACATGAAACCTTGTCTCTCTCTCTCTCTCTTTCTCTTTTTAAGGCTCTTGTTTTCAGAAAACTCTCTTACTGATTTGTTTTTATTTTATGTGTATTGGTATTTTGCCTGCGTGTGTGTGTGTGTGTGTGTGTGTGTGTGTGTGTGTGTGTGTGTTGGATCCCCTAGAACTGGGGTTACAGAAAGCAGTGAGCTGCCAGGTGGGTGCTGGGAATTGAACTCAGGACCTCTGGAAGAACAGCCAGTGCTCTAAAGTGCTGAGCTATCATTCTAGACAGGGAACCCTCTTGGAAGCATCGAGACAAGTCAGGGATCCAGGGCTCTTGGGGCTGGGGTGGTGGTGAATGTCCAGAGGAGGGAGGCGTCACACAGCCTGGTACTGCCTCGTAAAGGTCTGGACCGTGTTCCCTGATAGTAGGGACCCTAGGGTGATTGGAAGCAGGGTGCGGTATGGTTAGAGCCCTAGACACAACAGCCTGGGAACTGGTAGGACTAGGTGAAGGGAGACTGGAAGGAAGCGGGGAAACTAGAGTGTGGTGGTGGCTGGAGGTGAGGGTCACACTGTGCTTGAGCTGGGGGTGTGTGCTGTGCACTGAGCCTGGATCCTTCAAAGAGCCTTGCCAGGGTCATACTTGGGAGATGACATGTGAAGGTGGTGACACTTAGGGGGGCCTGGTCTCAGGGGCACACAGATGTTTGTTCTGGGGAAGGCCTGCGATATCTGTGGGCTTGGTGCCCTTTTATCTCCCCCACAGACAACCGTACGTACCATTTCCATGCGGAGGACGAGCAGGAGTGTGAGGCGTGAGTGCCAGCTCTGGGTCAGCAGTTGGTGTTAGGGGCTGGGGGGGATGCGGTGGGGATGGGGGAGGGGGGCAGCACAGGGAACTAGGTCCACGCCCAGTTTTCCGTCCCCAATCCGCCGATTTCATCTGCACAGATGGGTGTCTGTGCTGCAGAACAGCAAGGACGAAGCGCTGAGCAGCGCCTTTCACGGGGACCCCAGTGGCAGCCATTGGTCTTGGGGCACCAGACTGGATACGGAGCCCCATGACCTAACCAACATGCTCGTGGCCGAGGTGAAGAGCAGGCCAGGGAATGACCACTGCTGCGACTGTGGGGCTGCAGGTGAGCTGTGGGGAAGCTTTGGTGGGAGGCCTGGAGAAGGGACTCTGGGATGTGGGCTCCAACCGCGCTCCTCTGCAGACCCCACATGGCTCAGCACCAACCTGGGCGTGCTCACCTGCATCCAGTGCTCCGGTGTCCACCGGGAGCTGGGCGTGCGCTTCTCCCGCATACAGTCGCTCACCTTGGATCTCCTGGGCCCCTCGGAGCTGCTGGTGAGTTGTGAGAGCAGGGCGGGGCGGGCGGGGCGCGGGGGCGGGGGGGGGCGGATGTCAGGGGACGGGTGTGGGGCGGGGCTTGGGGAACTGTAGGGAGGGACTAAACTGTGAAGGCCGCACCTTGGGGGGGCATGGGGGTGCTGGGGGGGACTAACTGTGATTTTACCTGCTGTGCTGTGTCTGCCTCCAGCTGGCTTTGAACATCGGAAACTCCCACTTCAATGAAGTCATGGAGGCCCATCTGCCCTCCCACGGCAGTCCTAAACCCTCTGCTGAAAGTGACATGTAAGGATGGTTCAGAAGGCGGGGTTTGCTAGCTCCCCATTTTCCAGGGTCTGAGAGGGATCTGGGGTTAGAAGGCTGGGAAGAAGGGAACCCTCTGACACAAAGTTACCAGGACACCAGGACTCACCTGCAGGGTGGTTCCAGAAGTTATTGTATGAAAAAATTTCTGGGGTCCCATGATTGTCTATTGTCTTGGCAGGAGCAGCCGCAGGAACTACATTGTAGCCAAGTATGTAGAACACAAGTTTGCACGCCGTTCCACGCCCTTGCCCCAGAAACTACGGACAGCCATCTGCAGCCGGGACCTCCTGTCCGTCCTGGAAGCCTTTGCCAATGGGCAGGACTTCGGACAGCTGCTGCCAGGGCCTGATGGGCAGGTGGGAGCCCCTCCCGGGGTCACTGAGGAGTCCTATTTCCATCTATAAAATGGGTTAGCCTTGGAAGTGGGGAAGGCCATATCTGATCAGAGTAGTGAAAGCCATTGCATTTTGGTGATGCGTTCATGAAGGAGGAAGGATTTCATCAGCAGGACTCCTGTGACTGATTGGACATTTAAAACTGGGTGTATGAGACTGGAAAGAGGCCTCGGGGGCTAAAAGCACTGGCTGTTCTTCCAGAGGACTGACATTAAATTCCCAGTATTCACATGGAGGCTTATAAGAGTCTGTAACTCCAGTTCCAGGGGATCCAATGCCTTCTTCTGGCCTCTGTGGGCACTGTATACATGTGGCACGAAAACACGCAAGCAAAACCATGCATGTGAAATTGGGGGGGGGGGAGATGAAGGCAGGCTTTTAGAAACAAATCAACTGGATGTCACAGGCTGGGGTGGGTGTAGTTCAGTGATGAAACATACCGAGCTTGCCTATGGAGGCCCTGCGATGTCCCCTAGCACTGAAGGAGAAGAGCCATTTCTGAACTATGCTACTGAAACCTTCACAGGCCACCCAGTGGGCAGCAGGGACATAGCACTTGAGCACTTGGGTAAAGGTGGGAGGCACAGAAGCTAGAAAACAGGAGGCCAAGGAAACCTCAGTGATGAAGTGGGAGGAAAGAGGAGCCCGCTCTTAATCCATAAAGGACATAAAGGAAGCCATAAAGGATAGCCTGGTCCTTCCCTAATGTGCAGGTCTGTAGAGACATCTCCTCTCTTGAGGTTTCTAATGACATCATATTCAGAGATGTTGGGGCAATAAGGGTTCAAGAGGGGAGGTGACAGGGGAAGCTCAGTGTGTGTGTACGTGTGTGTGTGTGTCCAGGCACCTGGAGAGCTCGCCCTGCACTTGGCCATCAGAACCGCCAATCATGCTTCCTTGCCCCTAGTGGACTTCCTTATCCAGAATGGGTGAGAACCTGCCTCGCTGGTCCTGCCTCCTTCCCTGTCCCCCTCTTGCTTTCCCTGGGGGACTTTGATCACCCCCTCCCCTTGCATGCCTGTTTCCCTCCCGGAACCTCACTGCAACGCCCTCCCCCTCCCCCGTCCTCCTAGTGGCCACTTGGATGCCAAGGCTGCCGATGGGAACACTGCCCTGCACTGTGCTGCCCTCCACGGCCAGCTGGACTGTCTGAAGCTGCTGCTAAAGGGGAGAGCTCCCATAGGGGCAGGTATGCCCAGGCCCCTCCAGTCCTTTCTGACCACCGCAGACCAGAGCATTGACAACAAGCACACCCTTTGCAGGCATATGCGCCCCTCTTCCCCCGGCTTGCTTCTTCCCTCCTCTGTGGCCTCAGGGATGGGGTTGTCATTCATTTCTAGAGTCTCAGCTTCTTCATCTGTAAAATGGGAGTTTTACAGAGCTAGGGAACCTGCCAAAAGGCATGGATGGAGCAAAGCTGAATCTGGGTTCTGGTATGTAATTGTTACCTACTTACTCCATAGGGGGCTGGTCCCATGATAAGTGATCTGTACTGTTTTATTATTATTATTATTATTTATTTTATATATGTGAGTATGCTGTAGCTGTCTTCAGATTCCATTACAGATGGTTGTGAGCCACCATGTGGTTGCTGGGAATTGAACTCAGGACCTCTGGAAGAGCAGTCAGTGCTCTTAACCACTGAGCTATCTCTCCAGCCCCAGTGATCTATACTGTTAATCAGAGAATCCTCATGGCCTGGACAGATAGTTTCATGTGCCATATTCATTTAATAGATGGGACAATCAGAACCCAGCAGGACTAAGCGGACTACTTAAGACCACACAGGAAGTCAGAGAACCAGTTTTCACACTCAGACAATCTGGTTCCAAGGCCCATATTAAACTCTAAGCTGCAATATTCCTTTGATTTTTGACCGTGGTCCCTGAATTTACCCTTCACAGTAAATGATGCTGGAGAGACAGCCCTGGACATAGCCAGGAACAAACAGCACAAGGAATGTGAAGAGCTGGTGAGTCTGAGCGTAGAGGCTGCCCTCTGACCCTTCCTTACCCTGGTGGCCATCTGACGTGGCAAGTCTTTGGTTTTGGCAGCTGGAGCAGGCACAAGCAGGGACACTCACTTTTCCTCTCCATATGGACTACCACTGGAGACATTCTGTGGAACACGGCTTTGACAGTGAGGAAGAAGATGAAGAAAAGGTAGGCTGAGCCCGTCTATTCTTGATTGCACCAGACAAGAGCCATATTGGGTCTGCCGTGGGAAGAGGAAGGCTGAGCTATGGGAACCAAGATGGCCTTATCTCTGCAGCACTGTCCCGTGGGACTCCCAGCACAGGCCTGCTGTGGCAGTGGGAGGCTGGACATCAGCAACAAGACCTATGAGACCGTTGCCAACCCGGGACCAACCACCGCTCAGGGCCACAGTGAGGACAGTCCCCCACCCTTGCCCATCAAAAACTCTTCTCGGACCATACTCCTCGGGCGAGCCGGACATTCCAGTGGAGGTACAGTTGGCTGCCCAGATGTGACCAAGCCATTTATTGAGAGACCACTGTGTGGGGCACTGGGCTGCGTGTGCACAGCAGACAGAGCTAAGGGTGGTGGCTGGTGCCTGTAATCTCAGCTCTCCACAGATGGAGGTTGGAGGGTCAGGAGTTCAAGGCCAGTGTGGGCTCCTTGAGACCCTGAAAAGGGCAGAAGAAAGGGTAACAAGCCCATTGTACCATCAAAGCCCCCTTAGGCTTGCCATCCTCTCTCTCCTTCAGGAAATGGAGATGTTGAGTGACTATAAGCTTCTGTTGCAAGATTACAATCCAGGTTAGAGGTTGGTCTTGCTCAGATCCTTCAGTGCCACACTTAAACAAAAAGACAAGGGTTAGAGAGATGGCTCAGCAGTTAAGAGCACTGACTGCTCTTCCAGAGGTCCTGAGTTCAATTCCCAGCAACCACGTGGTGGCTCACAACCATCTGTGATGAGATCTGGTGCCCTCTTCTGGTGTGTCTGAAGACAGCTACAGTGTACTCATATATAATAAATGAATAAAATTATATAAAAAATCAAAGACAAGAGTTTGTAGGGCGTGCCCTGGATGAGTCTAGCGAGGAGATAAAGGTCTAAGAGCTGTTGGTCATAACAGGAGGCTCTGCACGCTGAAGACTGTGAGTCCTCTGCAGACTGCTCTCCCAATTCTGAGCAGAGCCTGGCTGTGCTCTTGGACTGTGTGTGGGATGGATGGAGCTTGGTTTTGGGGGGGCCAGGAGAGATGGGGGATGGCAAATCCAATTTGAGCTGGCAGTGGGTTATAGGAGGGCCACCTGAAGGAGGTGGTGGAAGCCCTTCAGATGGGCTGGAAGGCTGAGAAGTTGACTAAAAACAGCATGAGCCACCAGGGGGTGACCACATGATTGCTAAACCACAGTGTTGGGGTACAGGGCTGGGATCTTGGGGACGCCACGGTGGATCCTAGAGTCCAGAGTCAGCGTTGGCAGTGAGCAAAGAGGAAAGTGTTTCTTTTCTTTTAATGAATTTATCTATGTACTGTTTCCTTTTTCAATGAGTGCTCTGTCTGCATGTACACTGGCATGCCACAAGAGGGCATCAGATCCCTTTTTAGATGGTCATGAACCACCTTGGGATTGCTGGATTGCTGGGAATTGAATTTAGGACCTCTGGAAGAGCAACTAGTGCTATTAACCGCTGAGCCATCTTTCACCAGCCCAGCATTTCTGGGTACTACAGGGGAGCAACTAAAAGAAAACATTGTCACTTTGTGGTTTCAGATCGTTCTGACATTCCCAGCCTGAGGTCAGAGTCTCCTGAGGCCTCAGAGAACCGGAGCAGCCCAGCATCTTCCTCCTCCAGCCTCACCAGCTCTGTGGAACCTGGGGGGCTGAGCCAAGCCCTGCCTATCCCTGAAGAAGGCCTCCAGGAACCACCTGGCACCTCCCGCCATGGCCTGGCATCTGGAACCACCCCTGTTGAGGTGTATCACCCTGTCAAGTTCAGGTTGGTGAGGGCTTGGCTGTACCATGTCTCCTGGCTTTCTAAGCATCCACTGGCCTCCCCACTGGAACCTGTCTGAAGCCTGGGTTATAGTCTCCCTCTAGGAGCCAAGCTGTAGGCCGGACCTGAGTGTTGTATGGCTTACCTTTTCCTCTTCCAACTACCTGCTTTCATGTCTGACCAGGAGAGCCAAGGAAAAGCCTGGGGCTTGGGCTGCTGAAGTGGGTAGGAGGAGAAAGGGATTCCTACACGGATCCTTCTTAAGGGCTCAGTGAAATCTTCACTTCTCCCCAACCACAATCCAAGATCCAACTGCCTCTTTGCAAACCCTTTTTGTCTAGACTTGAGTTTGAGGAAAACTGGACTTGGGACTATCCTCAGAGCTCTCTGAGGAGAGGTCAGTTCCAGACTTCTAGGGCCTGTGAAGACCCAGCCTAAGGGCCTGGTGGTCTCTGAGGGGCTTCCGGCAGCAGGGTAACAATTGGTCATCTTTGCCTTCCAGCTCAGAGAGCACTCGATCCTACAGACGGGGAGGCCGGAGTCTGGAAGACAGTCCCTGTGCCCGGCAGCCTCTGTGTAGAAGGAACATTCCGGTAGGAGCATTGCTTTGAAGTGTAGGCACCTCAGCTGTAGAGTTGGCCAAGAACAGGCAGAGAGGGGAGGGAGACCTCTTTGTGTGGTGGCAACACTGTTAAGCTTGGCGCCACCTTCCTGCTTAGCCCTGTGTGAAGCTGAGTGAAGCCTTGACTGAGCTGTTTCCCAGAGGAGACGCAAAAGGAGCTTTAACTGTCAGCTTCATCCTCCTTTTCCCAGGCTGGCCTCATGGAAGGAGACGGCTCAAAAATCGGGGTTCTCCCGGCAAGTTCCCTGCAACTCTTGCATGACTAGCTCCTTGTTGACTCCTCTGCATGGCTCACCCTGGACCCCAACATTCAGAGCTGGGACCTGAGACCACAGATCTAGGAGCTCACCTTCCTTATGGGAACTATGACCCTGCCAAGGACACTGGCCCCTTCTGTGTTGTGGCTGATGTCCTGGGCCAGGCAGCCCTGGAGTCAGATCTGACAATGTCTGAGTTGGGTTAAGTTACACAACCCTCAATACCACTATATACTGGGATTGTGTGTCTCTCTACAATGGTGGGACTTGTTCTCCGTCGTTCATGCCTAGGCACTGTCTTGTGGCCACTTATCAATCTGTGGTTTTCTTTAGTGAAGTCCAGCTGTGTGTGCAGACCTTTGCCAGGTACCATGGATGCCGCATGAATAAGACACACACCCTGCCGTGAGGTTCCTCATTGGAAAGCTGGGCTCAAGAACTGCCTGGGAACAAGCAGAGCCAGACTGTAGAGGGATGGCTCTGAGCTTGGGGCCGGGACTGACATCAGCTGGTCTCCTACCTTGTCATTGCAATTGTTACATCCCAGTTCTAGGTGGTCAAGGCCTTGATGCACAGGCTAAATACTTAGAGGACAGCCTTACCCTTCCTGGGGTCTGTACTGTGTCCCCCAGCCTGGAAGTAGAATTTGACTCACCTGCCTTGATTCAAAGGCAGAAAAGAAGGGGACGGTCTGAGTTGACTGATCCTGTTTCTCTCACTTTTCTCTTGATGAAAGAAGCCTGGGGGAAGTGAGGGACCAGGAAAGGAGAAAAGTGTGGGGAAGATGAAACTTTCGAGAGTCGGCTTTCTAGGGCCAGAAGTGCCACCATTGCTCAGTCCCAATTACAAAGCCAGACCATCAGCAACCACAGATAGCTCTGCTATATACTAGGTGGTAGGTCCTGCAGGGGTGGGCCAAGCCAAACAGGGGAGGCCAGAGGGCACCCAGTGGATGGCTAGCAATGTGGCTAGGAGTTCACCCTGGAGGCTGCTGTGTTCCATGGTCCTAGAGCAGCAGGATTGTTTCTGAGCTCCAGGTCGGCTATGTTCATCTCGGATTTACTGTTTTACTTATCTCTCTAATAAAGGATTTTGGGGGTAGGGACGAATCCCCCTGGGAGACTCTTGGGACTTGGGATTCTTTCTCTGGACCCAGTGACGGCCATGTTGGTGAAGAATAGTGGTCGGAGAACAACAGGGAGTTTTGCCCTGGTAAAGGCAAAGCTGGTAAGGTCATCACTGAGATCAGGGTGGGGCTGAGCATCCTCCGTCACGGCGTCTTCGTCTGTTTTGTGTTGTAATGGAACGATGAAGACTGGATGCTTTCTACAGTAAAGAGTTTTATTTGGCTTAGGGGTCTGGTGATTGCAAAGTCCAAACAGCATGTCACGAATGCCCTGTAAAAGGCCCCAACTGTCACAACATCATAGAAGGAGAAAGCAAGGCACTTATGTGCAGTGATCAGAAATTTGCCTTATAGCAACTCACTTTTGTCAGAACTAACCCCCCTAAAGACAGAGCCCCTCACACAATTGCCTTCTACTAGGCACCACCCCTTAAAGGCCCAGTCACCCCTCAACATTGCCACTCCAAAACATACCCACCCGGCAAGGGTCAGTCCCACTGCAGTGAATTAGCCAATCCAAAATGTCAGCAGCAAGGCTCAGAACCCCTAGTGTGCAGGAAAGCACACTGGGCGGAACCCAGGGGCCTGAAGCTTGTGGAGGAAGAGGCTGTTGGCAAAGCCAATCTGGCTGCCATGCATACTCACACTCAAAAGCATAAAGGATGCGGGCACAGCGGCACACGTAATTCCAGCACTCTGGGGGCTGGGGCAGGGGCATAGTGAGTTAGAAATATCTTTGAGCTGTCCCTTGGAGAGTAAAGAATGGGGCTTCTATCACCGATGGTGGGACCCTCTGGGGGTATCAGTTTCCTGTCTGCCCCCAGAGCTCACAGGGAGATATGACAGCTGTGTGCAGGTGGCCTCTCCCTTGGACAGGTGGGCAGAGGGGACACAATGGGCACCAGCAGTACTGGCTATGTTCCAGCCACTTCCTGAGAATTAGTCTTCTATTTGCATAAGGTCAGACGGGTTTTCTTAGGGTCCTTCAAGCTTCTTTTGGCCAACAGGTCTCCCAGAAGCTCCACTGAAGAAAACCCTGGCTTTGGCAACACGGTGCTAAGGCCCCACCCACCCTTCCCTGCTCACCTCCACATCCCTATGCTACAGCCACAGACTTCAGTTCCTCCCCGCTGACAATCGGGGACCCTCCCATCCCCAAGCTCCAGGAGAGCAGTCTCACTCCCTTCTGTAAGCTAGAAATACCTGGACCACGGTAGGTGCTCAGTAAATAAATAGAATGAAGGCTTGCTGCCTTGTCGATGACGACGCAGACCTCCCCCGACCACCACCAAACTTCCCACTCTTGCTTTTGGCAGCAATACATTGCACGTCTTGGGAAGGGGATGAGCTCACAGCTGGGCCTTACACTTGCTCTCTCCCTCCTCCCCACCCCAGCTGTGATGAATACAGTCCTCTTTAATGGTTATTTGGCCCAGCCTGCTGCCCCTGAGATCTTTCTTGCTACCGCTTGTCGAATGAAGAAAAGAAAAAAAAAAAATCCTTGACCATCATCACACGGCAGGAGGTGTCCAAACTTGACTCTTTGAAGAAGTTATCTCAGAAAGTTGGGAGATTTCACAGTTCTTCGACGGTCACACACTGTGAGCTCTCTTCTGTGCCCCCTCCAGAACAGAGACCCTCAAAGAAAGGTCATTTTCTGTCAGGAGGGGAACTAGGTTTGCAGAAAATTCTTGGAAGATTTTCCACCCGAGAGCCTAGAGTGGGAGGCACAGTTATTCCCTCCACCGAAAATTACTCTTCCAAGCCCACCCTCTCCCTGCGCACCGCCCTAAAAATCACCCAAAGCTTAGCCTTTCAGAGCGTGGTCCCGATACTCCTTTGAGAGCTTGTTAAAAAAAAAAAAAAAAAAAGACTGGCGGGCAGAGGGCTCTGAGCATACTTCCAAGCCTTGGGCACACCAAAGAGCCTACCTAAGTTAGGGCAGACTTCAGACTCTGCACCAAGATGTGTTGAATTCACTAGCTTTCAGGCTTGAGCATAGCCAACGAAGCTCAATCCTCCCTCTGGGAGCGCAGTGATGCTGAGATGGGTAGCTCCAAACTTCCCACAGCTGCGCTGACACCCCCGGAGAACCCTCATGCTCAAATCTCCCTGGAGCCTGGGGCACCCCTAGGAGTGTTGGAGGAGAAGAGCCCCTTCTCTCCCAGGTTGGTCCTTTCCTCAAGAGGCGCGACCCGCCAGGCTGAGGCAATCTTTGCCCGGGCAGTCCTTGAAGTCTATATTTAGTGCCCGCCACCCCTCCCCCAGCGCTGGGAGGGGCGCGCCCCGCCCCCTCTGAGCTCGAGTGTCCGCTGTGTTTACGGCCCGTGCGGCTCGGGCTTTGGCGCCCGCGGCTGCCCTGTGCCCCTAACCCCGCCGGGCGTCGTGGACCAACATGGGTCTGGAAGAAGAGCTGCTGAGGATCGCCAAAAAGCTGGAGAAGATGGTAGCTCGGAAGAAGACGGTGAGGCTGCAGAGTTTGCAACGCAGCCCCCGGGCCACGGAGGCGCAACTCGGCGCCAGCCACCGGCTTGGTGGGCGTGCCGGCCCTGTGCCCGAAGGGAGCGTGCGGGACTCGGGACGGGGGCGGGAGAGCTGCCAGGCCGGCCGTGGGGGAGGGCTCTCCCACATACTTGCTGGGCACTTAGGGTGGGTGTGTGCGCGGACAGGGAGAGGACCGTACAGGGTCCCCCTCAGGCGCGCGGCTGCTGCAAGTTAGTGTGGACTGGTCGGGTGCGCTCCTGGGCAGCTTGCGCGGAGCAGAAAAAGCTCAAGGAGAGACACAAACCCGGGGGAGGACATTTAGGAATCCGTGGGCTCGGGGTGTGCACGAGGCCCGAGGAGCTGCAGGCGCAGCGAGAACTAGAGGGACACATTTTGGGTGACTTCGAAAAAGATCAGAGAACCTCGGGCTGAGAAGGGGACGCCGAACTGCGTTTGCGTACCCCAAGGAGTGGGCCTATGAGACCCGAGCGAAGGGCCCCGAAGGGGCGCCAGGAGTTCTGTTTGCAACTTTTTCCTTGGCCGCGGGATGGGGCCCTGGCGGGCGGAGGTGAACAGGTGCGGGGCGGGGGAAGGAAAAGATGGGGCCTGGGCTGGCCCAGTGGGGGAGGTGCACGAAGAACTGTGGCAGGAGAGGGGTCCACATCCCTGGTCGCGCGAGGGTTCCGGAGCCCTCAATTCTAGTTGGCGCAGATCTAGAGCCAGATGGAAAGTTAATGTTTGATCTACCTAGCGATCTTTGCCTCGGGCTGGTGGCTGGCGCCTGTGCCAATTCTGGAGGGCGTGGACTGAAAGGGAGAAGACCCGGTGAATGAGGCCCTCAGTGCTGACTGGCCTCGGGGTCCTTTTCTTCTCCTGCATAGTTTCTAGCAACACGTTGCACCAAGACCTGCGTTGCCAGGACATTCCAGGAAAGTTGGAAAATTCAGGGGCCCAAAGAGAGGTTTCAGACCCAGGATGAGTGACAGGCTTGAGCAGCCAAGGAGTGTCAGGCATCCTGCAATAGTTTCCTTGTTACAATGAGAGAGATGGTGGTGTTGGTACAATCGTGAGAGCCTGCGGTTTCCTTGGTTGTAAGATGATGGGTTGTTTGGGGGCGGTGGGGGAGGAGGAGAACGTGGCGGCAGGAGGAGGCGCAGTAGAGAGGGTTGGGAAGTGAGTTAGGGCTGGAGGTAAAGTAAAAAGATGCCTCACACCTTCCCTCAGCTCCCAGCCCCGACTGAGCTGCACTAGGCTTTCCCCAATGTGGCCAGCAAAACCTAACCTCAAATCACAGGACACTCCCCCAGCTAAGAACCCCAAACTGCATGGTATTTCAGGTAGACAGATTGTCTAAGTCTAGCCCCTTGCTCACCCCAGACCTGGGCCAGTAAAGGAAGCCAGAGAGCTCTTGGGTGAGAAACATTAGAGGTAGGAGGAAACTCAGGAGGTTCCAGGGAAGACAGCCAGGTTGAAAAGATTAAGGGGCCTGCTATGGCTTCCCTCTTGGTCCTTTTGCATCCCTGGGCTAGCTATTCTACTCTCCTTTGGACCTCAGTTTCCTCTTCTGCGAAATGGGAAGAGGAAATAGTGCCTCTTGGGGATGGGATCCCGAGTAGTGCCAGGATTGTCAACTGCATGGCTGGCCACAGGGTCCTCACAGGGCACAGCTGTGTCTGGAGTCTGCGCCTGGACTCTTGCAGGGTTTGGGTAGGCACAGAGCTCTGGCCTTCTGCCGGAGGAAGGCGGGCCAGCACTGAGAGTGAAAGTGGACCCGCCCACTGGTGGTTAGTCCAAGAAGGCATACTTCCTGCAATAAGACAGAACCTCCACGTAGCAGCACAGGGCTAGAACTTGTTTATTCAAGGACTTAGGGCTGTGTCAGATTCCCTGAGCACACACCAACTACACAGCTTGCAGGACACACACACACACAAACACACACCAGCCATATGTACACGAATAATACATCAACAGCGCCACACGCTGCTCCCAGCAAGCAGCAGCGTCTATTTGCTTGTGGGACGTGGCTCCGTACACTAACAGGACAGGCATGGCAGTCACGCTGTGTGTGCTCTGACGGTTAAGGCAAAAGGACGCTCCAAAAGCCAACAGCATGGCTTCCCTGGGGAATGCAAAGCCAACAGGCTCGTGACCTTTGTATAGTCCACACAGGGACAAAGAGGCACAGAGCGGCTCAGGCTGCATCTCCGCTACCCCATGCCAGCACTAGAGAGACTGTTAGCCACACAGCAAGGTTGGCACACAGCTTTATGAACCCGTCTACAACACGGGCCCATGAATGTTACGTTCCAGTACGGCCCAGTTATTCAGAAACGTGCACTGAACTGCATAATGACTAGGGAATTTTCAGGAACTTTGCAAACTGTTAAACATAGACATTAAAAAAACAATATGCTTATAATTAGAAAGAACTCCCGGTACAGGGTCTCCCCTGCCAGTACTGTCCCCCACACTATTAGGGATCAGAGATTGTCCAAAAACAACAACAACACCAACACCACCAACAACAACAACAACAAAAAAAAACCAAGATGGTTTGGCAGGTAAAGGTGCTTGGCACTAAGTCTGTTGAACTGAATTTAGAACCCCTGGTGAACTGGGTTCATGGTGGCACACACCTTTAATTCCAGGTCCTGGGAGGCAGATGCAGGTGAATCTCTGTGAGTTCAAGACCAGCCTGATTTACAGAGTGAGTTCCAGGACAGCCAGGACCACATAGAGAAACCCTGTTTTCTCTTAACAACCCAACCTTGGGCTAGAGAGATGGCTCAGTGGTTAAGAGCACTGACTGCTCTTCCAGAGGTCCTGAGTTCAAATCCCAGCAACCACATGGTGACTCACAACCATCTGTCATGGGATCTGATGCCCTCTTCTGGTGTGTCTGAAGACGGCAACATTGTATTCATATATAATAAATACATTAAAGTACTTTAAATACTAAAATACTTTAAAGAAAAGAAAAAAAAAAAACCCAACCTAAACCAAACCAATCTGTGGTGAAAGGAGACACCTGACTCCCATGAGCCATCTTCTTACCTCCTCCACATGTGTGGGCTTTGACATGTGCATGTATGCACACACCTACAACATGTAACTGTAAAAGAAAACCCAGCTCAGGAAAAGCACGTAAGTAGCCTGAGAGTCATCACTGAGACAGTATTCATTTCACAGAAACGTGCAGACACGATGAATCAGGGTTCTCTCCCTGAGGATCAGTCTGCACCAGTGTGTGACTCTCCTTGCTCTGCTGGGATCCAAGACTGTGTCCATATTGGTAGATCTGTGTCTTGAAACAGTATGTGAAGCTCCAAACCCAGTATTTGTTCCAGACTGGCCCTTTCCAAAGTCTCTTGGTTTCCTCTTCTGTGAAATGGGTCGATAATCCTGTAATAGTGGAATTATAAATAGCACCCACTTCCCCAGGGCCTTCTGAGAAGTGGGTGCTTTGTTTTCTTTTTAAGAATTGTCTATTTATAGGAGTACACCATGGCTGTCTTCAGACACACCAGAAGAGGGCATCAGATCCCATGACAGGTGGTTGTGAGCCACCATGTGGTTGCTGGTGAATTGAACTCAGGACCTCTGGAAGAGCAGTCAGTGCTCTTAACTGCTGAGCCATCCCTCCAGCTGTACCTGTTTTTGAGACAAGGTCTTATCTACAGTACGCCTGCCTCAAACGTTAAGTGAGAATGACCTGGAACTCCTGCTCTTCTTGCCTCTACCTCCCAAGAGCTGCGTTTCCAGTTGTGAACCCCCACCTGGTTTATATGGTGTTGGGGCTGGCATGTAAGCTTTGTGCGTGATAAGCAAACAATCTTCTGACTGAACTACCTTCCCATCTTCTTGTGAGAAGCCAGTGCAGGTCAAGGCCTTAGGAACATTCCCAGCACACAGGAAAGCCCTTGGTTAACATTGAACATGGTGGTGTACGCCTACGAGTTCACATAGAGCCCTGTCTGCCGCTCATTCTGGGAGCACAATGAACCTCAGTGCTGAGGGAGCCTAAGGACCGGCAGAGGGTAGCTCACAGGATGTGATCCAGGGCCTGGCAAGGGGAGGCTGGTAGCTGGAACCAGACAAGGGACATAGAGGACATCGTTCATGTCACTCAGGGAATTAATCTCAAGATAGCCAGGGCTGGCTTCTAGTCGCCGAACTTGATCTTAGCCACGAAGCTGAGGGGTAATGGAGCTCTCTGGTATCTGTGAAGCAGGTACCAGGAAGGAGAAGGCTAAGATGGATGAAGGTGTGTTTAGGACCTGGCAGGCAGATTTTCAACTCCAAGCTTCCTTCTTTCTCCCCCCATTCTGCTTCCTACTTCATTTGTTCTTTAAAATCAGTAATTTTTTTTTTTATCCTTTGTGTATGGGACTTTTGCCTGAATGTATATTATGCCTGGGTACCACAGACCTGGTCCCTGAGGAGACCGAAAGAGGGTGTTGGATCCCTTGGAACTGGAGTTACAGGTGGCTGTGAGCCACCGTATGGGTGATGGGAACTGAGTTCTCTTTCCAGGATGGTTGGCCAGGGCTCTGTTGCACAGAGAAAACTCCTGTCTTGAAAAACCAAAAAAAAAAAAAAAAAAAAAACCAGAGGCCGACTAGGGAGATGGGTTAGTACATAAAGGTACTGCTAAGCCCAGTGACCTGAGTTTGACCTCTGGAACCCACAGTGGAAGGAGAGAACCAGCTCCAGTCAGTGCCCTCTGACCTCCACACATGCACCTTGGTAGGCACATGATCTGCTTTCCCCACAAGGTAAATAAGTGGAGGAAAATATGATTAGTATTTTAAAATATTTTTATAGCGCCAACTCAGGAGCCAGGCTGGGACACACCTTTAATCCCAGCACTTCATAGGCAGAGGCCAACCTGGTCTACAGAGTGAGTTCCAGGACAGCCAGAGCTACACAGAGAAATGTTGTCCTCCAGAAGAAAACCAAACTAAACCAAAAACAAAAATAGTTAGAGATGGAGAGATGGCCCAGTGGTTAGAGCTGGAGAGATAGCACCATGGTTAGAGTTGGAGAGATGGCCCACTGGTTAGAGATGGAGAGATGGCTCAGACATTAAGAATATATACTGCACTTCAGGGAATTAGGGTTCAGTTTCTCACACCCACATTGGGCAGCTCACAACTGTTAGGATCCAGGAATCACCTCACAAACCACACGGACACGGATCTCAGACAGACAGGGATAGTTTATTTAGCCCCAGGACTGGTTGACCAGGGCCAAGGTCCAAATTTGGGAACTTAACCATGACTCCGAGTTAAGATCCTACAGGGTTTTTGAGCCCCAAATCCATCGCCATCTGTGCCAAGTTATTTGACTGACCCTGGTTTGGGGACAGGAGGTTTCCTTAGGAACATGTCTTTGTTGTACAGGCATCTGCTCCCATTGGCTGAGGCATCCACCTATGGCAGGGACTTGCCTTGTCTAACATCCATGTCCTAACTTGTCTACCAGGATGTCAGTTGCCCACATACATGTCTCTTTCTGTCAAGTAAGATGTCAGTTCCCAGGGAGGTCTTGGGAACTTAAGTGTTACTGGACCACTACTCAAAATGGAAGACTTATTCCAAATAGTTACTTTTTTTTTTTTTTTGATTCAATAAAGTTTTATTTTCCCAAATGTACAGCTGATTGAACCTGTTCAAGCATCTTCACCAGCAGCTGGGGCATCTCCATCCTTTGTGTTCCTGGCGTAAATGACTTGGGCTCTGTGCTTTGAAGCCAGCTTGATAAGACCTTTACTGCTCCTGAAGGGCTGCCCTGGCCAAGGAACCCTGGATCCTCAGTCTCTCAGAGACCACGGCTGGAGTGATAAACTTATAGTTGGGAACTTCCTTACAAAGTTTATTTTATGTAGCTTTGTCAAACAGGACGAGATTGTTCAGCTTGTCCCAAACTTTGCCTTTGGACTACTTCTTTCTGGCCCTGCCACCAGATTTATTTACTGGGTCTTTGTCTGTTTTGGCTGACTTTCCGGCATCTTTCTTCTTGTCGTCTTTGGGCGGTATGGCGAAGCTCAGAGAGTGGTGTAGACCACTGCAGCCTCACTAAGATGTTGGAAAAAGCCTAATAGTTACGTATAATGGTGCAGGTGTCTCTTATGTTGGGGCCCATCTCAGGGGCAGCTTATAAAGGCCAATGCCATAAAAGCTCATACACAGGTGCAGGAAGTGCTGTTGGGTGGTTGGTCCAGATCCAAACTTATTGTGGGTAACTGTGCAAAACAGTTCTATTGAATTCTATCATGACTGTTTTCTAAGGGCATAGAACATAAGAGAATATGTGACCAATCTTGGCATTAGAAAGTTTCCTAGTGGGGCTGGAGAAATAGCTCAGCGGTTAAGAGCACTGACTGCTCTTCCAGAGGTCCTGAGTTCAATTCCCAGCAACCACATGATGGCTCATAACCATCTGTAATGAGATCTGATGTCCTCTTCTGATGTGTCTGGAGACAGCTACAGTGTACTCACAAAGTAAATAAATCTTTAAGAGAGAGAGAGAGAGAGAAAGAGAGAGAGAGAACATTTCCTAGTATCAGCAGAAATGTATGAGAAAGCTTCCTTATAAGGGCAGACTAGCCAGGTAACAATTACCCAGGCCTTAACACTTTACCTAGGCCTTAACATTACGTCTAGGTCTTAATGTTTTATTGAGGTCCTAACAACAACCACCTGTGATTCCAGCTGTAGGGGACATGACATTCTGCATTCACATGCACATATAAAACATATGGCTGGAGAAATGACTCAATGATTAAGAGCACTAGCTGGTCTTATAGAAGACCCCAGTTCAGTTCCCAGAACCCACTCGATAGCTCCTAACCGTGCATAATTCCAGTTCCAGGGGAGTCTAGTGCCCTGTTCTGACCTCCATAGGTTCCGGTATGCATGTGGTGCACATACATGCATGTAGACAAAACATACATTTGAAATAAAATGTTTAAATTATCATATGCACACACATAATTAGCTGTGCCTGTTTGAAGACTGGACTTCCATGCCCAGCACCTATCAGCTGACTGTACTCTTAGCCAGTGTTGGAGGTAGAGACAAGGGTTCCCCAGAGCAAGCCAATTAACTCGAACTGTCCAGATTAACCATCTCTGGGATTAATTGAAAGACCATGTTCAAAACATAGGGTGGAGAATGCTGGAGAAAGACAGATGCCAACCTCTGGCCACCACACACACGTGAACACATATACTAGGGTGAGATACACACACACAAACACACAAGAAAAAAGGTTTATATAATCACACAACAGTACATGTGGCTTACCGGGTGCCTATAATACCTCAATAACACAGATCTAAAATCTGGAAAGGGCCAGGTGCAGTAACAGCAGCTTGGGACTTTGAAGCAGGAGGATGTGAGAGTTCTAAGCTAGCCCAGGCAACGCAGTGAGATCCTCCCACATTGAACAAAATAAGCAAAAAGCCCTAGTCCTTACCCCTGGAAGCTCACAGTAGGAGAGGGAAAGAGGTGCACAGAAATAGGAGGCATGGAAGCTTCAAGTATCCAGCAGTAAGCTCAGACTGGACACAGGCTGGGCAGCGACCTGCAGGGCAGAAAGTGAGGCAGGGAGAAAGAGAAGGGGAAGTGATGGGAGGTGCCACTAGCCAACTGGTCTGGGGCTAGAGCCTTTCCCCATCTCCTTTCAAGGAAAGCCACCCCTGTCCTTGGACCACACATTTGTCTGCTTGTCCAGGAGCGCTCATTGTGGGGGAGGGGGCAGAGCCACATCTTTGTCTCAGTGTTTTTCTTGGGACTTCCCGCAGGAAGGGGCCCTGGACCTTCTGCAGAAGCTGAACAGTTGCCAGATGTCCATCCAGCTGCTACAGGTGGGAGAAAGGGCTCTTGAAGTAGTTGCTCTGTGGGAGGGAAAGACCTCATGGAGGTTTCTGGGGATGGAGGAGACTTCTGGGGGTGAGGGTACTGGGAACGTCTCTTGAGGGTAGCTTCTTTTCCAGGCTCAGGGTCCTTGAGTTTAGGGAGAAAGAACTTTGCTTTCCTTGGATTTTTAGCCAAAGCCTGTGAGATAGATGTAAGAGGCTCATGACCCAGGGAGAGGGAGGAGTCCTCCTGCTTTCGAATCTTCCTTAGATTTCCCACAACCCCCCAAACTTTACTAGAGATTTCTGGCCACACAGAACAAACACAGATCTAAGATGTGGCAGCCAGAGGTAGGTCTAAGTCTCGACTTTCTCCCAAGGCATCTAGTGGACTGAGAATGGTACAGGGTCCTCGGTACAGCCAACACTCACGCCAACCCAGCTTCCTACCAACATTGCCTATCTGTGTAGGCTTGAGTCTCAGGCAGGGTAGCGGTCAGAGTGAGCATAGTTCTAGGATGGATGATCAAGGTGATGTCCTCTGTGGGGGTCAGGGCAAGGACCCTGGAGAGGTCTAGATTGGAGGGAAGCGATGGTTGAGCTGGGGCTGCTCTCTTCATCCTTCCCTCGCAGACCACCAGGATCGGAGTCGCCGTCAATGGAGTTCGCAAGCACTGCTCAGACAAGGAGGTGGTGTCCTTGGCCAAAGTCCTCATTAAAAACTGGAAGCGGCTGCTGGGTGAGAGGGGGCAAGACCAATAGGAGATGGGGCTTCCTCCCTGTATATGAGAGAGACCATGCCTGGCTGGTGGTAGGCGCTCAGCTTATGCCGTTGAGTTATTCACTAAATGGCATGTGCCCTCAGAATCATGGAGTTCACAGTGTTGTGTGTGCAGATATGAGATCTATATGTAGCATGTAAGTTTTAGTGTATGTATCTCTATATTCTGTTTGTGTGCATATACGTGCACATTGCCCGACTCTGCATAGCTGAGTATGCCGCTGTATTCCATGTAAGGTGTACATGTTCTATCTGTGTCTCTGTGTGTGCATGCACATGTGTGTGCAGTGCATTCCTGTGTATGTGCATGTGTGTATAGTGCACATGTGGGTGCATGCATGCGTGTGATGGGCATGCATGCAGCTGTCCCCCTGTCCTAGTCCTGTGTTCCCCAGGGACCAAAGTCACACAGCTCTGTGTTGTAAAGTTGCTGAGTATTGCTACAATTTCACTTTCAGACTCTCCTAGAAGCAGCAAAGGAGAAAGAGAAGAAAGAGAAAAAGCAAAGAAGAAAGAGAAAGGACTCAGCTGTTCAGACTGGAAACCAGAAGCAGGCCTTTCTCCACCAAGGAAGAAAGGAGGAGGAGAGCACAAAGCCAGGTACTTCTTTCTTGGGCTGGAGAGAAGGGGCTCGTACTTGTCACATCTTTCCCCAGCAGCTGTTTGGAGAATTTCTTGAAGACAGCCCCGTAGGTAAATGTTAGTATCTCCTCCGGCGCTCACCCTGAGGTTCTGGGCTCAATCTGACTGATTTGCATGGCCCCAGTGTCACCCAGAACAGTAAAGAGATGGGAAGCATGCCAGCCATGCAGCCCTGCCATTGCTCAGCTTTGAGAGGTCACAGAAGCCAGGCACAGCGGCACACGCAGCCATAAACACAGCACTCAAGTGTGTGGGGGGAGCGGGAGATCATGGGTTTGTGGTCAGTCTGGGCAGTGATGTTGCCTGGCAACCAGCCCACATCCCACCTTCATCAGGTCTGAGGGGTGGAGCATGCCTGGACTTTGTTTGTCCATTGAGAAGAGAAGTGATTGATCACTACTTACTCAGCATTTGTGTTAAGCCACCAGGAAGCAGAGGATCCTGGGACTAAGGACTTTCCAGATCCCACAGTTTTTATGTGGGAGTGGGGCTGGATCTGTGCCTCTGTGGAGAGGAACAGAACGGGATGGTCTCAACCCCATGCCCACCCCTTTTGCCCACCCTAGCTAGGTGCTCCTCAAAGCATGTGTGTCTTGGATAGGACACAAATGTCATGTTTATTATGGTAGATTAAAGATTTGGTGGGCATATAGATAAGCCGTAGGGGAAGCTGAGGCAGGAGGATAGCTTGAGAGAACTTGGAGTTCTGCCCTGGGTGACATAGTGAGCCCCCATTTCAAAACTTTTTTTTTTTTTCAAAAAGTAGCTAAATCTCTCTTAGTCTCTGTAGCTGGGAAATCTTCTAACTTGTTGGGGTTTACGTTTGGCCACCAGACAATTAATAGGTTTGTGGTAAACACAGTCACGATCCAGACACATACCTTCAAAATCTTCTAAATGCCTCAATGGAAAAAAAAAAGTGTGTGTGGAGGTCAGGGGACAACTTGTAGAAGTCAAATCTGTCTCCTACCATGTGGGTTCAGGGTACCAAACTCAGGCCACCAGGCTTGGCATCTCCCCCTCTCCTCTCCCTCTCCCCTCCCCTTCTCCATCTCCCATCTCCCTTTTTCTTCCTGCCTTCTCTTTCCTCTCTTCCTGCCCCTTGTTGCCTCTCTCCACAGTGCTGGGGATAGACCCTAGGGCCTTACACATGCCAGGCAAGCCCCCTACCACCGAGGTCACCCAGCCCAGTCCCCCTACCACACTGCTCTTTACATAACTTCCCTTTTTTTCTTTTTAAAGATGTATTTATTTATTTAATTTACTTATCCAATATATAGGCAATATATAGAGGGCATCAGATCCCATCCACATGGTTGTGAGCCACCATGTGGGTGCTGGGAATTGAACTCAGGATCTCTGGACAAGCAGTCAGTGCTCTTAACCACTGAGCCATCTCTCTAGCCGTGGACACTGCTTTCTGATAAGACTTTGGGCACAGCACATACCTGATCTTGTCCCCTACTGTTCCTGCTTGCCAACTAAACTCAACTCTCCTACTTCCTCCCAAGCCTGTGTGTATGCTTCCCCCAACTTCCGAAGGCCATCTTAGTCTCTCCAACTTTAGATACATGTACCTGCCGGGGCACCCAGGCCAGAGCCTGCCTCGACAGCAGAGAGAAGGGCCTGCTGAGGGCTCTCATTAGAATAATTCAGAGTTACAGGGTTGCATCCAGGTGGCCTTCCTGCAGACATCTGTTTCCTCCCTTGTATTGTTCTGTCAGGTAGAGGTGGGTGCATGAGGGACTAGTGGGGTACCTTGGAGCCTCTCTTTCCCTGGCAGCTGCAGCCCAGGCAGGCTCCCTCCTCCTCTGCCCGGCCAGCCTTGCTCCAGGGTTTCCCCTCCCAGCAAAGCAATGTGGTTGTCAGCCTACAAGACAGCATCATCTCCAGTTTTGTGTCTTTCAGGAGAGACTCTGTAGACTCCAGGTCATCCACCACCTCCTCTCCCAAAAGGCCTACTCTGGAAAGGTAAAGGAAGGGGCCTTGTTCGGCAGTAATGGGGGCAGGGCTCTCTGTTCAGCTGGGGAAGCTGGAGGTAGGAGAAGAAACCTACACTACCTTACCTCCAAGTTCTAGGATCTGTAGGCGTGACTGCTGTCCAGTCACTGTTGCTCCAGCACCATGTGCCTTGCCCAGGGTCAAGCTGAGCTCAGTAAGGATAGCCAGGTCTATACAGAGAAACCCTGTCTTGAAAAACAAACAAGTCAAAGCCAGGATCTGGGAGACAGGAGGATTGCTATAAACTCAAGGTTAGCCTAGGCTATACCATAAGAGGTAAGGGAAGCTGGTTATGCCGGTGTTGGGGCCATACTTAGCCAAGAGCCCTTCCTGTATGAAGGGCCTGACAGAATCAAGGAACAGTGACAGTCATCAGGAGCAGACGGGGTAGGTGCTGCACAGGTGAGTCCCACCCCTCATGGATCCTTTAGAAACTGGAACCCCTGGCTTGGGAACGGCTCCACCAAAGTTATCAGGCATGTCCTGGTGCCTGCATCAGATTGTAGGGCTCAGAGCAGAAAAAGAGAACAGTTAGAAGGTATTGGATGGGGTGGGATTTATGGAAGGTTGGATGTGGGATATGAGACAATACAGGGTACCAACAATGATCCCGGAGTCCCTGCGGTTGGAGCTGCAGGGATGGAAGACTGCATGGGGTGCATTGCTAAGAATTCAGGTCTGAGGCTGGGATGAAAGTGCTTGCCTAGCACGAACAGAGTCCTGGAGTTCATTCCCCACCATTGTGTAAACCAGGCACGCTGATACATGCCTGGGATCCGGGGAACTCTGGAGATGCAGGCAGGAGAATCAGAAATCGAAGGTCATCATTAAGTACGTCGAGCGTTCACCCAGGCTGGACAGCATGAGGCCATGTCTCCACTGATAAGAGTTCAGATCTGCTGAGCTGGCTGTGGTGACCTGACAGGCAGAGGCAGTTGGATCACAGTTTGAAGACTAGTGCAGAGTGTGGCTAACTAGACAACCTGCCTACCTGAGGGGTAACACTACCCAGCCCTAACCAATGGCTGCCTTATGACAATGCACATCCTTCAGGGTCTCACTATGTATTTAAGGTTAAGGAAAGTATGCAGCCAGGTTCTCTCTCTTTTCTAAATATTTATTTATTATGTATGTATCACACAGCTTTCTGCCTGCATGTATGCCTCCAGGCCAGAAGAGGGCACCAGATCCCATTACAGATGGTTGTGAGCCACCACGTGGTTGCTGGGAATTGAACTCAGGACCTCTGGAAGAGCAGACAGTGCTCTTAACCTCTGAGCCATCCCTCCAGCTTCCAGGATGTCACTTTTAAGGCTCCTGGGCTCAAGCAGTCTTACTGCCTTAGCTTTCTAAGTAACTGAGTGTACAGATGTGTCAGCATGCGTGACCGTCATCCTCCAGGGTCTTTCCATGTTTTTATTTATCATCCTGTGTGTGAGATGTGTGGAGCTGGTTCTCTCTTTCTCTCCTTATGTGGATTCTGAGGTTCAAACTTAGGGCACCAGGCTTACGTGGCCATCTCTTTGGCCGAAATCTTCCGGTATTAAAATTATCCTTACATTGATTTGATTGATTGGTTGTATATGTATGTGTTGGCCATACACAGGGAGGCCAAGGGACAGCTCATAGGGGTTCTCTCCTTCCACTGCGTGGGTTCCAGGGATGAAGCTCAGGTTGTCAGGTTTGGTGGCAAGCACCCACAATCTCAGTAACCCACAATCCACCAGTTTTATGTGTTTCACTGTTGTTGTTGTCGATTAGCTTAATTTAAGTGTATATGTGTTTGACTGCATGAGCTCATATGCACCATACATGTGCAGGAACCCAGAGGCCAAAAAAGGGCACTGATCCCTGGACCTAGAGCCATGATGGGAAGGCAACTGAGGTCCTCTCTACATGAGCAGTTAGCACTCTCTCACTTGCCGAGCCTGTCTTCCGCAGTGTTCCAGCTATCAAAGGACATCTATAAATGAATATTTCTTCCTATGGCATTTCCAGTTGTAAATATCGGCCACTTGTGCAGATTTTTCTAAGACACCACGGGACACACAATGTGACCCACCAGGGTGCAGCCTCTAAAGCCAGGCAAAGATCAAAACTCAGGACCTCTGAGTCAGGACAGAGGTTGCATACCGATTTACTAGCTTGGATGTTCTTTTGGATCTATAGCTTGGATTTCACAGAGTGGCTACACCGTGCGGTGGGAACACAGAAAGAATGTCAAGGAATGCCTTACATAGGAAGGGGAATCTGAGCTGGGGGTTGGTCTGCACACTCGAAGATGGCTTTACTCTGAGAAAGCAGTTCAAAGGTGTGGCAACGGGAGTGAGCAGTGTTCTGAGACCTATAGCTGGGATGCCCACACACATGCAGAGACACAGATACACACCCAGGACACACAGAACCACAAATAGACACACAGACACAGAGACAGACTGATACACACAGATACACAAAGACAGATACATACAGAAAGACATACACAGAGACAGACACACACACAGATACATATGCGCGCGCACACACACACAACAAGCAGGCAAACAAACAACTCTATGGAGTTGCTTATAATCCAGACTTTGGTTTAGCAGCAACTGTAAGTTGCAGTAACTGAATTGTCCATGGGGTGGCGCACAGGAACAGCAAGCATATACCTCTGCCAGGCACCAGAGAAGATTTCTAAGCGCAGGCACTAGTGCTGGGACTGAGGCTGCGGCTGACAAAGTGGGAGCAGAGGGAGAGCGCAGATACAATGCACCTAATCCCGAGCCTCACTACTGATGCCCTTCCTGGAGTTTGGCAGTCCCTAACAGTATGAGTGTGACTGGAGCAAACACAACCTAGTCACAAAAGCCAGACAGCCAGCTCCTGGCCAAGCTGCAAGGCACAGAGACAGGGTCCAGAGAGGAAAGTGCTCCAATCAGCTGCAGCTTTTGTGGGTAAGAAGACTCTGGAGAACTCTCGCTTCTAGACACAGAGAAATGCGTCAGGAGAACCGGAAAGACGGACAGCTCTTCTTGGTCTGACTCAGCCACTTGGATGTTGGATGGATGACTTTGGACAAACTCAGTTTCACTCACTGGGACTCGCTGTATCAATCTGCGGGGTGGAAGTGATTTTTGACCTCCCAGGGTCATTGTGGGGATCAGATGATGAAATGGAAAGCCTGGGGTTGCTCTTAATCACACACTGCTAAGGTGGTGTGTGCTTTAGTAACCCTCATGTGACCCGATACTTTTTACTGGAATTTTCTAAGGTTCTTTAGTCCTTCCAACAGACCCATAAGATGGGTCCTTTGTTATTTCTATTCTACATGGGAGGCATCCGAGGGTAAAGAACCTACCCAAGGTCAAAGTGGGTATACCAGGCCTTGGAGTTTGCCTTGGAAGCCTAGATTTGTGTGCGTGCATGCTCATTGCTCGTGTGTGTGTGTGTGTGTGTGTGTGTGTGTGTGTGGCACACACATGGAGGTCAGAGGACAACTTTGGGAAACTGCTTTTCTCTTTCCTCTCTGTGGGTTCTAAGATTGAAACCAAGTCACCACACAGCTATTGTCACCAGCTGAGCCATCAACGCCTGGATCTTTTAGAGACTGGGAGATGAGACTAGGTCGGCCCTTATTAGGTAGCCCAGGCTGGAACTCAGGATCCTCTTGCCTCAGACTCCTGACCACTGGATGGTCACGGGCATGTGCTGTCACATCCAGCTCTGGAGCTTAGACTCAAACTCACAGTGTAGGCTTTCCAAACGTGTCTTTACTGCCAACTCCAAAACCCTGTGCCGTGGGCTTCCTCGGTGTGAGCCCTGAACCTTATGTGTGCCAGGCAACACATAGCAGGGAATGGGAGAGTGAGCCCTCTTGTAAGGGAAAAGAAATGCACTCCCTGGTTCTTCAGCCCTTTAGATTCATCAGCCTTCATCATGTACCCAACAGCCATTTAGCAAGCTAAGTATGGGCACTGCTACGGGCATAAATGAGCCACTCGGTCCCTGTGTGGACTGTCATTTGAAGAGGGAAGCAGACAATGTTTATAAACACATTCGGGAGTTAATTATAGACTTGGGTAAGTACTACGCAGTAGGAAAACAGGGCGGAGACAGACTCCCTGAAGACATGACCTTTGAGAACAGGTAAGAGGGAGCGCTGTTTTAAACTCTGGGAAATGCTGGCTACTCACTCAGTTCTATTCTCAGACAAACTCCTTAGGTACAGTGGTGCATGCCTCTTATCCCAGCACCAGGGAGGCAGAGGCAGGCAGATCCATGAGTTCTAGGCCAGCCTGGTCTAAAGAGTGAGTTCCAGGATAGTTGAGGCTACACAGAAAAACCTGTCTCAAAAAAACCAAAACAAAGCAACCCAACAACCCATCCCCTAAAAGAAAAGACAGATTGAGAGATAGCTCAGCAAACATGAGTACAGCCTACAGCACTCCTGAGAAGTCGGGCATGGTAGTGTGCGCACATGCTTACAATCCCAGTCCCAGAGAGGTGAAGGCAGGAAGATCCCTGGGAATTCCTGGCTGGCCAGCCTAGCCTAACCATGGTGAGCAAAGTCCCAGCAAGACAGAGTATCTCCAACAACGAGGTGGCTGGCTGCTGAGAAACACCTGAGGTTGACTGCGCGCGCGCGCGCGCGCACACACACACACACACACACACACACTAACCACAAAAATCAATCGAGCTGGGGATGTGGTTCGGTTATTAGCATGCTTTCCTGGCAGACTCAAAGCTTAGGCTTAAACCCCAATGTTTTCATAAGCCAGGCAGGGAGGCACATCTATAGTCTTAGCAGTTGGGAGGCGGAGGCAGGAGGATCAGAGAAGTTCAGTGCTGTCCTCAGCTACGTAGTAAGTTTGAGGACAGCCTGGACTGTGAGATCTTTTTTTTTTTTTTTTTCCCAGCTAGTCACTGCAGTTAAATGGGGTCACTGTAGGCAATGTCACTATCGGAGACAGTGAAGCTGTTGACACACAACCCTTGTCTTGGTGAACCATTCCAGTACAACTCAGTAATGGGATTTTCCAAGTTTGTTTCTTTGTATACAAATAGGATGGTGAAGGTATTGACCACCGGGGACTCCTATGACGATTAAACTAGAAAATGTCCAAGAAGTGCTTGACCCAATTCTGGTATTTGGTAGGAGCCAGGCCTCTTAAGCGATGGTAGACGGTCAGCACTCGGTAGACTGGAACTCTGGGAGGGAGGGAGATGATCCCACCTGGCTACTTGTTTTTGGCACAGTTTCTGGAGAGTAAGATCCTGATAAATGATGGATGGGTAAGTGGACGGATGAACAGACAGTGAATGGACAGATGGACGGATGGATAATATATAGATGTATTCAGTATCTTATAAATACTGGATGTGGAGGGGTTGGAGGGATGGCTCAGAGGTTAAGGGCGCTGACTGCTCTTCCAAGAGGTCCTGAGTTCAATTCCCAACAACCACATGGTGGCTCACAACCATCTGTAATGGGATCCGATGCCCTCTTCTGGTGCGTCTGAAGACAGCGATGGTGTAGTCATAAATAAATAATTATATTTAAAAAATAGTATCTGCCTTCTGGAATTGTTCTCTGAGAATTAACCAAGATGATCTTCATCGAGAATTACAAGCAGCACCTGCCTCAGAGAGTGTCGTGAGAGTTAGAGAGCATCCACACCGAAGGAAACATCTAGAATGCTGATCTCCATGGTCTGTTTACCTAATGTCAACATGTCCACAACTGATTGTCCTCCTCAGATCCAACAGCAGAAGATTTAAGGTGGAAACTCCCAAGACCCCCAGCAGCCCCTCAACTCCCACATTCGCCTCTGCTGTCTGTCTCCTGGCGCCCTGCTATCTCACAGGGGACTCTGTCCGGGACAAATGTATGGAGATGCTGTCAGCCGCTCTGAAGGCAGAAGGTGAGGGCTTGGGCTGGGGAGGAGGGAGGAGAAGCAGCAGGTCAGACACTGTTTGCTTTCTTGTTTGTTTGTTGTTGAGACAGAAGCTCCAGTAGGGGTACAAGGAATCCCATTGTCAAGAATCATCCCTGGCAAAGTTGTGCAGGGCTAATGTCTGTGTCCCGACCTCTTATAGATGACTTCAAGGACTATGGAGTCAACTGTGACAAGCTGGCCTCAGAAATAGAAGACCATATCCTCATGTCTCGTGGGGCAGGGGCTGCCTAAACTGTCTAGTTGCCGGGTGTGGGTGCTGCTCTGGAAACAGCTCCCTGCTCTGCCCTTGAACCAGAGCTTCTGAGCACAGCTGACACTGCTCTTGGGTCCTGCCCTGCCCATCAGCGGTTTCCCCGGGTTCATCTGATTGCAGGCAAGGCACCGGGGTACTGGGAAGCTCAGGGAGGTGCTGTCACCCGTCAAACCTCCTGCAGCTAATCCTGCCCTGATCTGCAGCCTGAACTGTAGTTTGTGCTGCCATTAGACAGGCACTGGGCCAGGCAGCTGACACTTTTTGACTGTCTTAATGACCCCAGCCACCCCTCTGAAGCATGTTGCTATTCTCAGTGTATACTCAGGGAAACTAAGGCTGGGAAGAGCCAGGTATCAGAACTGGACTGAAAGCCTTGGTCTATGGTTCTATGTATTTAAAAAACATATATTTTAAAAATAGAATCTCACTCTGTAGCTGTGGCGTGTCAGAACTCACTCTCTTTATATAGACTAAACCAGTCTCACACAGAGATCCTCTGCCTCAGGGTGCTGGTGTTAAAAGGTGAATGTTGGCATGTCTGTTGGTTCTGAATATTTATGCTTTTTATGGACTTTACTATTTCACCTCCTGATTTTTTTTTTTAACCTTTGGGAAAGGGGCATTAATCTTTTGACTCAGGTTTCTTTGTGTAGCCCTGGCTCTTGCTCTGTAGACCTGGTTGACCTCCAACTCCTCTGCCTCCCCAGTGCTGGGACTGAAGGTGTGTGCCATCGCCCCCACATGATTTCCATCGCCCTGTGGAGATAGGGGAGGTGACTTTCTGTAACAGCACTCTACCACGATAGAAGACGTGGTTCGTGGGGGAAATAGTTGCTAGCTGGATGTTGCACTTTCTCTCACGGGAGACAGAGGTTTGCGTGTCTAAGATGAAGTATGGAAGGAGGGTGGGGGTGGGGAGCTCCAGGAGAAAGGATTCTCAGTGTCACATGAGATGTTTGACTGAGTCTGCCTGGGATGCCAGGCACCAAACTGTAGGCAGCCAACTTGCCTGTTTGTCTCCTGGTTGAAGCCCATTTTAGCCCCCCAGAGTATTTGCTGGTAGATTGTGTTAACCACCACTCACCAGCTAGCCAACCATAACACAACTCACTCTGCATTCCCCAGTCGTTCGGCAAATACATTCTTACCATATCCTGTTCATCCAGGAACCCAGAGCTTTGGGGGTCTCGGGACATCATCCCCATTTCCTCCAGAACAGCTGGGGGCTTCTAAGCCCAGTTTGAAGCAGAGCAGGTGGCCTGGTGCCTGGTCCCCCTTCCGTCTTTCTTTCTCATTTGTTCCCCTCATTGTCTGTCAGGAGAGGAGCTGAAGCCACAGCAAGCTGCTCATCTTTTTATCCTAGTGGAAGGGAGGACTATGTTGTATGTTCTGTGTCCCTCAAAGGTCTGTCCTCTGGAGTGACCCTGAACTAACATAGTGTAGGGTGAGACGTGGGTGTGATCCTCTGACGGGTCCCCAGAGTCCCCAGGACTGCTCCTCCTGATCCCCCCATATGATACTGATAAATGCAGAATGAATCAAATAGAAGCCGGGGTCCCCAAGCCCCCCTCATAGCCACAGATCCATGCTACAAGGTTCTTTTTTTTTTTTTTTTAAGATTTATTTATTTATTTTATGTACACTGTAGCTGTCTTCAGACACCAGAATCGGATCCCATTACAGATGGTTGTGAGCCACCCTGTGGTTGCTGGGAATTGAACTCAGGACCTGTGGAAGAACAGTCAGTGTTCTTAACCACTGAACCATCTCTCCAGCCCCGCATATTGTTTTTTAAAAACTTATATATATGGTGTATTTAATGTGTGTGTGTGTGTGTGTGTGTGTGTGTGTGTGTGTGTGTGTGTACGTGCACTGTCACTGTCTTCAGACACACCAGAAGAGGGCATCCAATCTCACTACAGACGGTTGTTAGCCACCATGTGGTTGCTGGGAATTGAACTCAGGACCACTGGAAGAACAGTCAGTGCTCTTAACCACCACCACCACCCTCGACATATTCTTTTTTGTTGTTGTTTTGTTTTTTTTCCAGACAAGGTTTCTCTGTGTAGCCCTGGCTGTCTCAGAACTCACTCTGTAGACCAAGCTGTCCCTGAATTTGGAGATCTGCTCCCTCTGCCTTCCAAGTGCTGGGATTGTAACAGATGACATTAAAACAAGTTGGGACAAAAGCCAAGTCTCCACCTCCTGCCCACCAGTTCCCGAAAGCCAGCTGCTCTGCTCCGCTGTTGCCCCGGTCACTCCCGGATGTGCTTTTTCCCAGCAATGGCTTCGACTTTCTGCTTTGCTTGGCTCGGGAGACCAAGAAAATGAGGCTGATCTCCCCAGCCCTGACCTTTGTCCTGAGACGGTCAGGGGAAGGATATGAGCTCCTGGGCTCGGACAGAGCTGTGGTCCGTGGCCAGGGGTGACTTCCTGCCTGTGAGTGGACAGAGAATTGCTGGTAGAAGGAGATCTGATCTGCAGCCCTGGCCCTGCGAGGACTCTGTCCTCTCACCCAAGCAGGGACCTGGCCCCTTTCTAAGGCTTCTTCATCTGCTTGTGGGAGAAGTAACTGGTCAGCCATCCCCAGAGTGAATCTCCTGAAGGAAGGGTTGTGCCTAAGAGGGAGGGAGTTTCCTGAGCAGACTCCTTAGGAGAGGCTCAGGATGTAGCTTGGTTGGTAGAATGCTTGCCTACAATTCTAGCATGCAGGAAATGAAAGTAAGAAAATCAGAAGTTGAAGGTCATCCTCTGCTACATAGAGAATTCTTGGCTACCCTAGGCTACAAGAGATGCTGCCTCGAAAGAAATCAGAGGTGGTAGGGGGAACAGGACTGACTGCTCACTGGCTTTTGTTATTTAGTTTGTTTCAGTCTTTTTTTCTTTGTGGTTTTTTTTTTTTTTGTTTGTTTGTTTGGTTTTTGTAGTTGTTGTTGTTTGTTTGCTTGCTTGCTTTTGAGGCAGGGTCTTGGTAGCCTTGGCTGGTCTGGAACTCACTCTGTAGACCAAGCTGGCCTCGAACTCACAGAGATCCATCTGCCTGCCTCTGCCTCCTGAGTAGGGAGACTAAAGGGGTGTGCCACTACCGCAGCCAATGGTTTGCTTTTGCACATCTCAGAGCCCAAAACATGTGGCTCTTGACCTTTTCCTTTGATGGTTTGTCCACAACTCTGGAGTCTTACTAGAGGTTCAAACTGGAGGTTATCCTCATTTTTCTCATTTTAGCAGCCCTGAACGTGGGGACACTTGATGTGTTCTATACCCCATACTGGTTCTTGGTGTGTGATGATACACTTAGGCCCTCTAACAATCCCAGTTTATTTCTGTTGTTGTTGGTGGTGTGTGTGTGTGTGTGTGTGTGTGTGTGTGTGTGTGTGTGTGTGTGAAGGAAGGGATCTGAAGCACAGAAGCATGTGACTCACCTGAACTCCAATGAGAGACTCCCACAGACCAGCATACCCACCCTGACTCCCTGACATCTCAGTGCTTGCTACAGCCTGTCCTCCTCTTGGAGGCCGTTCCTGTCTCTGATACTTGGCTGACCCCAGTGTTCAAACCAGATGCCCATTGAGCAGAGGCCACAAAGATGACCCCTGACCCCTATAGAAGACTCCCATTCCCCATGCTCCTCCAAGGATGGCAAGGTGGCCCTTGACCCAGACACATATCTATCAAGAACTCAAGAGCACAGACATGAAGTACCGGAACCGTGTGCGCAGCCGCATCAGCAACCTGAAGGACCCCAGGAACCCAGGCCTGAGGCGGAACGTGCTCAGTGGGGCCATTTCCCCAGAACTCATTGCCAAGATGACAGCAGAGGTGAGGAGGAGGGTCTGAGGCTGGGTGGGTGGGGCTGGCTTGGGGGCAGGGCAGTGCTGGCTGGGGCCCTGCTGCTACCCTGTCCTGAGAGCAATGCATGTGACTCTGGGGCTATGATTTAAGTGCTTTCAGGAGACCCAGTTCATCTCTCACAAGCGCAGATATATAGACAGCCCTAGGGGAGCCTCGTTGGACAGACAGCTATTTGCTTTACTTAAACACCACATCTTGGAAAGATCTTTGACACATCCTCTCATGGGGTCTGCTTCTAGAGTTACCAGGGGGCTCCCTGTCAGTCCTCAAATGCTGGGGGAATGAATCGGCCTGGGGGGAGGGGAATGCATCGAGGACCTAAAGACTGGGTGGGATTCAGGGTGTTTTGCTGGTCTGGACTGCATGATGTATAGAATGAGTAGAGTCTGGGATGTGTGTGTGATGTGGTGTGTGGTGTATGTGATATGTAGTATGAAATTAGTATGTATGTGGTGTGTGGTTAATGTGTGTGATGTGTTTGGTGTGTGACGTATGCATAGATAGGACTTTTGTGTGTGGATATGATATAGAAGGCTTGGTATGGTGTAGGTGAAGTGTGGAGTGTTCATGTGTGTGATGTGTGATGTGCATATGATGTAAAGTTACTACAAGCATGGTCCTACATGAGTAGGTAGTATGTGATTAATATGAATGTGTGCTTAGTGTATGTGTGGTTCATGTATGTATGGAGTGGTAAATGAACATGTATGCTTAGTGGAGTGTGTATTATGTGGTTAATATGTGTGTGGACTGTGCTAGAGGGTTGTCAGTATGTGGTATGAAGTTATTATGTAGCGTGTGGTTAATGTGTATGTGATGTGTTTAGTATGTAATAGGTGGTGCATGGTCTGTGGTTAGTGTATGGTCACTGCGGATATGGGGTGTTTTTAGTGGGCAGTCTATGATTAATGAGTGTGGTTAGTGTGTGGTGTTGAGTTAGTGTGGAGTTAGTGTGTGGTTTTGAGTTAGTGTGGAATAGTGTGTGGTTAGTGTGTACCGTGGGATATGTAATTACTGTGTGTGGTATATAGTTAGTGTCTGAATGGCACAGCGTGCTGCTCGGAGCGACACGGAATAGTGCTACAGTCCAGGGACGCGCAAGTCTGAGCACAGAGCTCGCTGCTCGCCCCAAGTTCTCCAGAGAGTGGGGTCGGGATTGACAGGGAACACGCTGCTCATTTACTTTTGCTTATTTGTGGGGGGAGCACGGGACGTGTGGAGGTCAGAAGACACCTTGCAGGACTCAGTTCTCTCCTACCCTATGGACGACACAGATTAAACTCAGGTCTTGGTGGCAAGCACCTTTACCTGTGGCCCCATTGTGCTCAATTTAAGGGGTCTGGGTTTTGCAATGGTTGTTTATTTGTCTTGAGTTAAGGTCTCACTATGTAGTTCTAGCTGGCCTGGAATTTACTACGTAGACCAGGTTGGTCTTGAACTCACAGAGATCCACCTGCCTCTCTGCCTCCCGTGTGCTGGGATTACAGGCATATGTCACATATGTATCTACCTACATGGATGAAGTTCATCTATCTTCCTTCCTCTTTTTCAGATTTATTTGTTTAATGTATGTGAGTGCACTGTCGCTCCCTTCAGACCCACCTGAGGAGGGCGTTGCATCCCACTGCAGATGTTTGTGAGCCACCATGTGGTTGCTAGGATTTGAACTCAGGACCTCTAGAAGAGCAGTTCTCTTTACTGCTGAGCCATCTCTCCAGCCCTCTTTCTTCCTTCCTTCCTTCCTTCCTTCCTTCCTTCCTTCCTTTCTTTCTTTCTTTCTTTCTTTCTTTCTTTCTTTCTTTCTTTCTTTCTTTTCCTCTTGGTACTGAGGATTGAACCCAGGGCCTTACACACACCAGACAGATGCTCTACCAACTCAGATACATCCCCAGCAAGGCCAGATCGCCTGATTGTCTGTGAATGACAGCATAGCCTAGAGGTAGAAATTGCAACTTATCTTTGCAGTGTCTTAGTCCATGCTGCTACAGTTAAAAAACAAAAATAAACAAACAAAAAAACAAAAACCCACCTGTACACACGTCCCTTGAGAGGTGGAAGCCTCGGGAGTTCAAGGTCAGTCTGCACAGCAAGCCCCAGGACAGTCTGTGTTACATGAGACTCTCAAATAGATAATAACAAGAGAACACTACTGATCAGCTGAAGCGAGGCCCCCTTCACATGAGCCTCTGCTACACTCTGTTCTATAAAGCACCCGTAAGTACTGCTGCCCTCCGCCTGCTGTGTCTGCCCAGTCTCCTTTGGCAGAGGCTTGAAGGGTTCGGTGAACAGGGGTCAGACAGATAAGGGAAGGGGCTGGATGATTCTGATGCTGTATCTCGAGAAGGAGCATGAACCACTGTGCTCTTGGGACAGCTGTCTGGGGTGTGCGTCCACAGTGAGAATTCAGACATCTGAGCCCGGTTCCTGTGGGGTCCTGCTGGATGGCGCAGCCAGCCGGTCATGGTTCCCACAAACAGACAGGGCTAGAGAGCACCTATAGCTGGAGCAGGCGCTGGGTTAAAGTCCAGACTGGGAGGATATATGGGACACAGGCAAACAAGTGGCCAAATCAGCTGTTGGGATGGTTTGATTCAGGCAAAGGCCTGGCAGGCAGTACGAGCACCGTGCTGAAGGAATGTTCCTCCGGACTAATTCCGGCCATGAGCACCCGATGCTGCCCTGCACACTCCCAGCTGACCTTGACCCAGCTAGAACTCCCAGGTTGGACCTTTCAGTCAGGATGGAGAGGAGACTCCTCCAGGACAGGCCTTCCCTAGGTCTGGTGGGACCAGGGGGAAACCTAACTTCTCCTCCATCTCTGTGTTCTTGACACAGTATGGTACCTCTTCTTCCTCAGCTCAGACTCTAAAACCTGCCAAAAGGGCAGAGGTGCACACACACACACACACACACACACACACACACACACAGCCAACAGACTCATTTCTCTGTAGGAAATGGCCAGTGACGAGCTGAGGGAGCTGAGGAACGCCATGACTCAAGAAGCCATTCGTGAGCACCAGATGGCCAAGACAGGAGGTACCACCACTGACCTCTTGCGGTGTGGCAAGTGCAAGAAGAAGAATTGTACCTATAACCAGGTGGGCAGAGGTGGGGTGGAGTGGGGCGGGACCACAGGAGGGAGAGGGGAGGTGGGGTGGAAGGGCGGAGCCACGGAAGAGGCGGGGAGGGGCGGACCCACAGGAGGGGCGGGGTCACAGGAGGGGAGGGGGCGGGGACACAGGAGGGGTGGGAAAAGGCACCCTGGAGGTGGCTGAGAGGAATAGGAAGTCCATAACACTGAGTGGAGGGTGAGATTGGAGAAGCCACGACCTTGTTGCTTCTGGAAAATGCTCAGATTAGGGAATCAGCTTCTGGGTATCCATGGAACAGAGCCGATGTGTCCTGTCTGCCCTGAAGTGAGAGCGAACCCCAAACCCCAGCTGTACTACTCTGTTTTCCATGCAGACTGCTAGGGACAGACTTCAGGAGAGTCACAGATGTTGGAAGGAAGCATAGCCATGTGAAACCTAGCTCCTCCTTTAAAACGCTGGGAAACTGAGGCTCAAATGAGACTCTGAAGCTTAGGCGAGGGTGCCCAGGCAGGCTGGTGGCAGGAAGGCTTCGCACTCACAGCCAACCCTTTCTTTTCATTTACCCTTACTTGGCTATTTTGAGATAGGGCCTTGAATTTATTTTGAAGCTAAGGCTATCCTGTAATTTCTGATCCTCTTGCCGGGGCCGGGCTTTCATATGATTGGTTGGCTTTTGGGTCCCAACCTTTCTAAGGGACTCCAATCAGCTTGTTCACCGATGACTAAGGGGATTTCCCGGAAGGTGAAATACCCAGGAGCCTAGCAGACTGTGATGGGAATAGGGGGACCTTCTCCTAAACCCCAAGAATAGCCTATTGCTAGTTCTGTCTTTTGAGTTACCAATATCTTGAATTCTAAACCATATTTAGTGATTCTAGAACTCTCTTTATTTCTCTATCTGCTCAGCAAGCAAGATTCATTAAGAGTAGCCAGGCTGGTAGCCCCTGTCTGGAATTCCATCACTGCTAAGTACAAGGTGGGAAGACATGAGGATTAAGAGGGGGTTGGTAAAGCCAGCCTGGGATACATAGAAAAACCTGACTGAAAGAAAAAAAATGGGTTCGAGAGATGTCTCGGTGGTTAACGAGAGCTTATTGCTCTATCAGAGGACAGACCCCAGTCCCTTATAGGATGGTCCACAAATGCTGTAACTCCAGCTCCAGGGGACCTGCTGTCTCCCGCTGGCCTCAGTGGGCACTTGTATACACACACACACACACACACACACACACACACACACACACACATCTTTTTTTAAAAACAATTAGGGTTGGGAATGTAGCTCTGTTGGTAGAACAGTAGGAGACAAGGGGAGGTGGGATTTGTAAAACAGTCGGGTTTGTGGGGCTGGAGAGATGGCTCAGAGGTTAAGAGCACTGACTGCTTTCCCAGAGGTCCTGAGTTCAATTCCCAGCAACCACATGGTGGCTCACAACCATCTGTAATGGGATCTGATGTCCTCTTCTGGTGTGTCTGAAGACAGTGACAGTGTACTCATATATACATGATAAATAAATGAATCCTTTAAAAAATGGCAGTGGGTTTGGTCCCCAGCACCAGAGACCAGAAGTGGGGACGCACATCAATTCTGGCATTAGAGAGGTAGAGGGAGCGGGCTATGGTGATGGCTCATTAGGTAAAGGTGCTTGCTGCCAAACCTGATGACTCAGAAATGAAGGAGAGAACAGGCTCCTGCACATTGTCTTCTGACACCCACACAAGCCACACAGGCCACAACCCATGCAGCCACATACATACACGTAAAACAAAATGTAATTAAAAACTGCTTAAAGAGAGGGAGAAGGGTCAGAAGTTCAAGGTTGTTTTTGGATACACAATCAGCTCAAGGACAACCTGAGATACTTCAGACTCTGCCACAAAGAAGGGGAGGAAGTATCAGGACCACTTTACCCTTGGCACCCTGCGGCTACAGTAGAAATACAGTTGTATATCTTGTTTTCTGGAGAGTTCTCTTGAAGGATTCCAATTCTGGTGTTGGAAGACATCTGTGTAAGCTCCGGTGCTCTCCCATGCCCATTATGGGCGTTTGCATGGGATTGCCCTTCAGAAGTGAGCTTGTCACTAGCAAAGTTGAGTCTCTCCCCAAGAAAGCCCATTGCCCTCTTATCTCTGCTCTGCAGTGACAAGGCTTTGTGCAATACTGACAGACAACGGGAGGCATGGTCCGGCTCTTCCCCAACGAATCCCAGTAGACATCACCAGGGTTAGCTTTAAAGATTCAGAAGGCAGCTGGGAACTCCGGGGCCTGGTGACTTGAAGCCCATGTTGCCAAACGACGCACTTGGAGGCTGGGGTGGGGTGGAGGAACGGGAAAGTACAGCGTAACCCACCCCAGTGATCTGCAAGCTTCTGTTCCTCTCTGGGTCTCAGCCACTTGCAGGATGACTAGAGACAAGGCGATTTCCCAGACACCTCCGACTCGGACAGATTTGGTATGTTCAGGAGCTAATCTAGGAAGGCTTCTTGTAAGAGGTGAAGAGAAACCAGTTCGGGAGTATCAACAAGAATGCACATGCAAAGGACAGGCTGAGCAAGTAGGCTTCTGGGTGAGCTAACAGTGACCAGAGGAAAAGAGGTTATCAAGGTCAAGTAAATATCATTGCCGACCTGCAGGATTTGAACCTACTTCTTGAGACAGTGGGAGCCGCAGCAGACCCTAGAGCAGGGGTTGGAATGACCTCATGAATGATTCTTCTCTCTGTTAGGTGCAGACGCGCAGTGCTGATGAGCCCATGACCACCTTTGTCTTATGCAATGAATGTGGGAATCGCTGGAAGGTCTGTATGCTTGTATCTTTCTCCTTCCCCACCATCCACAGACGCTGCCCTACATAAGAAATAGTATATACCCACAGTCAGGAAGAGGGCCCTGTGCTAGCAGGTAGAAGTCTCCCAGCCAGCAGAGTCAGCCTGTCAACAACAACGGTGGCTGTGGTGGCTGTCGGGTAGCTGCCGGAGAGGGAGAGGAGGGAGTGTTAGTCTGTCAGGGCAGCAGCTGGGATGGGTGGTAGCTCAGTTTATTACAGGGTGGGCAAGGCTGTCTATCTGTTGACCTTGGATAGGCGTGGCTCCCTTGGGACCACAGAGAGAGGAAAAAACAGCACTGAGCATTTAGATTAGGCCTCTGCAAAGTGCTTTCACAGAAGCTGTTGCTCTTGGTCTGGCCACACAGGGATAGGACAGGGAGACTGAGCCTTGTCACAGCAGAGTGGCCCTTCCTTTCTTAGGAAGCTCCGGAGAAGAGTGCTACCACTCAGCGCTGTGAGCCTGGCTCTCGCAGGGGCAACAGAGTCCTGTCTGATAGTGCTTGCTGGGGGTATAGCTCAGTCCTAGAGCATGTTCTAATATGTGTAAAATTCTGGGTTTGATTCCTAGTGAAGAACATACACACATACATACACACATACACACATACATACATACATACATACATACATACATACATACTAAATTATAAAACCATAATTTAAGAAGAACACGAAAAAGATACAGGGTGAGATGGGTAAAAACATACTCCCCCAGCTCAGCACAGATCTGTTCAGGAACGAGGGCTGCTATGGGAAAGGACAGTCTGTGTGCCGTGTGCCTTCTGGGAAGGCAGGGCCCAAGAGAGGTTGCATCTTGTCTTCTGACGGTATTGCTAATGTCCACGGCCATGTGGGAGAGCTAAAGCCCAACCAAGAAGTCTGTCATGGTATTTTTGTTGTTCTGAGGAGAGGTTTCTCTATGTAGCCCCATCTATCATGGAATTCCTCTCACAGACCAGGCTGACTTCAAACCCACTGAGATCCTCCTGCCTCTGCCTCCCAAGTGTTAGGATTAAAAGCATGCGCCACCCTGCCTGGCTGAATCCACCTGCTTGTCCTTAAGACTCAGAGAGACGTCTTACACCTTTGCCTTTTGGTTTCATAGTTCTGCTGACTGAACCACCATGCCAGGATGGCAGTGGAAGACCCAGAAGGAAGCACAGACCATGTAACCCGGAGCGAAAATAAAAATTCAAATGATGGAAAATGCTGAACCCTGCATGAGGTTGGGGATTAGAGGAGGTGTGTCGGGGGAAGTTCTTTTGCCAACTATTAGTCAGTCATGAAAAACGGTTGGCTTGTGGGGGGAGCCTGTCTGGGGTACAATGTACGAGTCTTTATCAACAGACCTACACAGAAGGTCAGCGTCAAATCAGAGGAGCCTTGTCCTGACGGTGGCCTGGCAGATTTTTGAGTTCCCTCTCCCCTACTGGAAAATAGCAGATCGGGAATGTGGGTGGATAGCTCAGTGGTTGGCCCAGGTCTCAATCCCTGACATAGAGCAGAGGGGAAGAGGAGGAAAAAGGAAGGAAGGGGGTAAAGAGAGAGACCAAGCCAGGAATAGTGCTGTCTGCTCATGATGATTCCAGCCGCATGGGAGGCTGCTAAAGAGGATCACCTGAGTCTGGAAGTTCAAAGTCAGCTTCCGCAATATAACGAAATCTCGTCTCTCTCTTACTTTTAAAATTTCATTGTGTTTTGAGATAGGGTCTCATGTAACCCAGGGTACGACTCTATGTAGCTGTGGATGTGTTGAACTTCTGATTTTCTTGCTTCCACTTTGCAAGACTTGGGATTAGAAGCCAGTGCCCCCATGGCCAGCTGATGATGTAGTGCTGGGGTTAGAACCCAGGGCTTCATGCTTGCTGGGGAAGCACTCTGCCCACAGAGCTACACCCCCAGCTCAGAACTCTTACCTTAATTTTATTTTTTGACTCCTGATTTTATTATTCAGTTTCTTTTTCTTCTAAAGTAATCTTTGGTGGCTGGGAAGCCTGGCCTCCCAACACCAGAGTCAGTTGGAGCTGGTTTCTTGTTGAACGGGGTGGGTGTGTGAGTGTGTGGGGGACCAGGATGAGGGCAGAAGCCCCCTCCGCTCTCCTGGTAGTCTTGGGTGGAGAAAATGAACTGCACTTGGAGGCCTTTTTTTTTTTTTTCTTTTTCTGGGTTTTTCTGACTTGCAGAACTCTGGAGAAGAGCCTTCAGCTGTGCATCCTGAGCCTCCACGTCAGACTTGTATAGGTCAAGTTCCAAAGGACCTCTGGCTATCTGCATGGGGCCACTGGGCATGTGCAGAACTGTAAATTTAAACTGGGCAGCACACTCGCCCTCCTTCTCACAGGAGGATGTTAACTGGCTGTGGTAACTCATGCTTGGCACACTCTACCACACCCATCCGAGCCTTCTCATCTTCAAAGGCTCTTAAAGTAACCGGCATGGCATCAAAACGCCTTTCCACCTCACTGAAAAGGCACATGAAGTGTTCGTTTTCAGACCATATTATTTAGAGGGGTCTCGCTTGTAACTGGTGGTCCTCTGTCCTGCATCTTTGGCCTTGCCTTCTCCTGAGCTGAGGAGGATATCCACAGCACAAACCTCACGCATCTCAAATTCTGCCTTTCCATGGTCCTTCTGCTGGTCTGTAGGCTTCTGGGTAATCGTTTTCTCTCCATCGGCCACATGCTTCTTCAACTGGTGTGACTGACAGCACACCTCCTATCAGCGTGCAATTAAACGACTGAGCAACTTTGTTCCAGGCTTCTGTCACTTGTGTGTGCTGGGTTCTAGGTTTGGCCAGTCATAAAGCAGCTTTGGCACATAGGTGAGCAGCCTTAATGACCTCTGCTTTTCACCCTGTTACCTGGGTCCCCTGAGCTACACCGATTACAAAGGTGTGAGCCACATTAGCAATGAAGCCGTCCACATGGACCCCAAGGTCAGTTTTTACCAAGTCACCTTCCTTGAGCATATAGTTCTGGTCACTCTTCAAAGGGGAGAAGTGACACACGGTTATTTACGGAAATGCTGGTAGGAAGGGCAATACCTTTCTTCATCTCCTTCTCCTTCGTGAAGACCTTCCCTGTCTCTTCCATAGTCACAGCGTCACCTTTCTCTCACGAGCTCAGCACAGACATACCTGAGCTGGAAGCTTCCAACAAAGATTGAAGCACACAGTTGGCAATGTCGCCCCCACCCCCATCTTATACTTGGTCACGACCTGGTCCTCGGCAATAGTGTGTCCCCGCTGCTCATCTTGGCCCAACATCTTCCCATGGCCATGACTGCAGCTTCGCTTTCCCCGAGCTGCAGCCTGAACTCTTACCTTTAAACAAAACAGAAAACATCAGGCTGGAGAGATGGCTCGGTGGTTAAGAACACCTATTGCTCTTACAGAGGACCCGGGTTCAGTTGCTGGCACCCACCTAGTTAGTGTCTCACAACTATCCAGTTCAGGGGATCTGGTGCCCTCCTGATCTCCAAGAGCACCAGGCACACCTGTCTTAGTCAAGGTCTCTATTCCTGCACAAAACATCATGACCAAGAAGCAACTTGGGGAGAAAAGGGTTTATTCAGCTTACACTTCCACATTGCTGTTCATCACCAAAGGAAGTAAGGACTGGAACTCAAGCAGGTCAGGAAGCAGAAGCTGATGCAGAGGCCATGGAGGGATGTTACTTACTGACTTGCTCCCCTGGTTTGCTCAGCTTGCTTTCTTATAGAACCCAGGTCTACCAGCCCAGGAATGGCACCACCCACAATGGGCTGGGCCCTCCCCCCTTGATCACTAGTTGAGAAAATGCCTTACAGCTGGATCTCATGGAGGCATCTTCTCAACTGATGTTCCTTTCTTTGTGATAACTCCAGCTTGTGTCAAGTTGACATAAAACCAGCCAGTATAACACCTGTGGTATGTGTACGTTTATACAGGCAAAACTCTGAAGTACAACAAATCTAGAAGGAAAAAAAAAAACGTGTGTGGTGGAGCACACATGGAATCCCAGTGCTGTGGAGGTACACGTAGGATAGCCACAAGTTCAAGGCCAGCTTGATCTACAAGGTGAGAGTCAGCACTGCACACACACAGGGTGGCCATGCGATTCAGCTTGTGCAGATAGAAATCTCCCCCCTGCTGCTGTGCCCTGTTCATCGCTGGCTGAAAGACTGAGTCCTCTGGATCATTCTAGGCAGGAATAGTGGAATAGATCTAGTATGCAGGTAGGATTTTTTAAAAAAATATATTATTTTATGTATGTGAGCACATTGTGGCTGTCTTCAGCCACACCACAAGAGGGTATTGATCCCATTACAGATGGTTATGAGCCACCATGTGGTTGACTGGGAATTGAACTCAGGACCTTGGGGAAGAGCAGTCAGTGCTCTTAATCGCTGAGCCATCTCTCCAGCCTACATACAGGTAGGATTACAGCAATGCCTATGACTTCTAGCCCCCATAAGGGTCCCAAGCCTCAGTCCCTGCCTACCTAGATGCAACATGTTCCTCGCAGTGCTCAGTAGACTGAGCTTCCAAGAAGTATATAGAACTGGCGGCTTTGTTGAACTTCTCCCGTGTTGACATCAGCTTGCTCTTTTTGTTTTTCGCAGGGGTGGGTTGGTTGTTCTTTGAGGTTTTTTTTTTTTGGGGGGGGTAGCCTTGGCTATCTTAGAACTTACTCTGTAGACCAGGCTAGCCTCAAACTCACATAGATCCACCTAACTCTGCCTCCCCAGGGATTAAAGTCATGAACCACCACCACCTGACCAGCTTGCTGTTTATGCTGAACAAAACTTTAGGCAAAGCTAGAAACTTCTGGAAATACCCTTGATGCAGGTGCGGTGAGCTGTGGTAGTTTGGTCACTGATTGTCTGTGGCCTTCTAATAGCCCCAGACTGAGCCTCCTAGACTGTGTCCTAGTACAGTTGGGGGGACTGCAGGCATCTGTCCTGTTCACCCATGGAATGAACAGGCTGGAGAGTGACCGTGGAGAGCTGCTGTCTGCTGGGGACCGTCCCCTACAGGATGGGTAGTCAGCTTCCTTCCACCTGGCACGACCCTCTACCAAAAGATGGAGCCTATTAATAGACAGGGGGCTGGCAAGGTGACTCCGCAGGGAAAGGTGCTTTCTGCCAAACCTATATAACCCATGTTCAATCCTCAGGATCCACACAGAGACAGTGGATTCTGGCAGGTTTTTCTCTGATCTCCATATGAATGCCACGGGACAGGCACCTTCCCTAAACATATGTATACACATAATAAAGAAAGGGCAGAGGGAGGGGAAGAGGGAGGCAGGCAGGCAAACTTGTAAAGCCTTTACTTTTAAACCAGTAAAGTTTGAGAGCCCTGTGGAAAGAGTGAAGGTCTTCTGTAGAGGGTTTCATCCCCACAGCTCCTAGAGGTGGAACAGGACAGACATCCTTCTCTGCTTCCTGTCATAGTTACAGAGCCCCTCAGCCCTGCTTTCCAGCAGGTCTCCACCTGGTAGGAAAATGGACTCTGCACTCGATGGTGCTGTGTGCCACTTCAGAGACATGAATGTCACCCACAGAGATGCCACTTAGAAATGAAGGTGCTTCTTAAAAGTCGGCCTTGGGGTTGAACTTGGAGGCCATGTTGAGATCCAGCTTCTGATCCAAGTCAGCCTCAGGTAGGGCTGAGAGTTTTTATTCCAGCAAGTTCCCAGTTCCTGCTGTTGGCCACAGTCAAGCAGGTAGGGACCCGATGCCAGATTTCTCTCTGGATGATTTAATTCTCCATCGCTTCTCACCTTTGGATAAGAGCAAATGTATACAATCCTCCATCCAAATGTTTAGAGACCACAGGAAAATCGTGGCAGTGTCCACTGTCGGTCTATGTTAGGGAGGGTTGCTCTAGCATGTTTGCTTTTCCTTCTAGACAGGGTTCCTTGTGTAGCCCTGGCTGTCCTGGAACTCACTCTATTGACCAGGCTGGTCTGGAACTCGGAGATCCACCTGCCTCTGCCTCCTGAGTGCTGGGACTAAATGTGTGCACCACCACCCCTCTAAGGTAGTTTCATTCATTTTATACATTACTTTAAATTTTACATTTTTTTTCTGCCTGTACATACTGAACTAGAATGCATTTTTAAAAGGTAAAGCTTTTTATATCCTTTTAAAAACAAAAGTTTCCAATCTCAGAGTTAAGCATGAGTTTCCAATGTTATAAAATCTAATTATAACCGGAGTTAGAGTGGTAGCATTTTACCCTTGAAAATGTCCCAGATGGGGCCGGAGAGATGGCTCAATGGTCAAAAGCATTGGCTGCTCTTCCAGAGCACTTGGGTTCAATTCCCAGCCCCCACATAGCAGCACACCCTTGCACAGACATAAATGCAGGTAAAATGCCAATATGTATGAAAGTAAAAAAAAAATAGATTAAAAGAAATATGGCACAGATAATTTCACATTTACTTATTCATTTGTTCTTACTGTGTGTGTGCAAGGGCGTGGGTAAAATGCCACAGTATGGGTAAAAAAGGCATCGTATGAGAGCCGGTTCTCTTTGTGAAGTCCAGGGGACCAAACTGAGGTCCTCAGGCTTGGTGGCAAGCACCTTATCTACCAAGCCTTCTCCCGAGCCCATGGGTGAGTATTTTAAAGAGACATCCCGGGAAGACTTTCAATATCAGAACCTAAGTATCTTATGACCATAAGGATTTAGAGCACTGGGAAAAGCACCCAGAATCTTCATCATCAGTAACCTCACTATTTACAAAGGAGATGAATCACAGTAAACACTGAAGGAACAAGCCGGTGCAAGGCCACATGTGACGTGGAACACCGGTTCCCATAAAGGACACAGGGAATGAATAGTTCATAGTGATGTGTTTATAAAAAGATAAAAGATATGCCCCAGGTTTCGGCACCAATGTTAGGAAAAGGATAAAAGACAGTGGAAGGAAATACGTTCTATGAAAGTGTGGTGAGGCATGGGGGAAAGAGGGATGCATCCGGCGGACCCATGTTGAGGCATCCCTTCCCCCTGAGGGACCAGCCACATGATGGTATCGTACAGAATAGAGGGCATAGGAAGGGGAGTTAAAAGGGTAGTAGGGACAGAGAGAGAGAAGAGGAGTAGAGAAGTAGGGGCCGGCCATGAGCACATGGAGGGAGGGTGAGGGAGAGAACGGGGGGGGGGGGGGAGCAAGAGAGATAGAGCAAGGAAGAGGGCAAGCAGCCCCTTTTATAGTGCCAGGTAACTGGGGTAAAGCATACCTGGCTGTTGCCAGGTAACTATGGGGTGGAGTTTACAGAATCCCAACACTACATGTGACATGGCACACGTGTTTCCACAAAAGGACACAGAGAATGAATAGCCCATAGGCTTCATAATACCTTACCAGTGTGTCCTCCTACCCCACCCCAGATCCATTCCAATCATGCCTGCAGTGGCAAGGCCTGGAAACAGCTTTGCAAGATCACAGGTATGACCGTGCTAGCGTCTCTTGTTCTGCCACCCCCATTTGAAGGTGGTCATCCCCCCCCATGCATTTGGCAGGGCTTAGAGGTCCTATAGGGCTGGCTTTTACCTGGCCTCTGAACCTTTCTCCACAGCCACTAAGATCTTTATGGTCTGTTGGGATACCTCTTAACTCCATGGCCTTCTTTATCTCAAAGACATAGAGCTCAAGCTTTAGACCAATTAGCATTAACATCAACCATTTGGAGAAGGCAAGATTGTTTCTCCAAAGGAGGAAAAGGACAAGATTGGATGGTATGAAGTAGAGAAAAGTCACATTTGGGGACTTGGGGAAAAAGATCTCAATAAAAGCCCATTAAATAACCTACAACTGAGCCTGAAGAGATGGCTCAGCAGTTAGGAGCACTGACTGCTCTTCCAGAGGTCCTGAGTTGACCAAGCCCAGCCTGGTCTATCAACAGGTTCCCCAGGGCAGGAGCAAGGATTAAAAGAAAAAAAGAGACAATTAGACAAAACTATAACATGATTCCAGCCAGTTCTGAGGCAGAAGTGAAGTTTTTATTAACCAGTCGGCTTTCAAACCACTTTAATGACATGCAGAAAGATAAGATCAGTTCTGAGTCCAGGAACAAGCAAGGCAGTCATCAAAAATCCTGTAAACTTCTTAAACTTCTTCCTGGGGGCTAAACTGGAAGACTGAGACAAAAGGGACTTCCAAGAGACAAAGGGACTGCCACACATACATCTGCTGAGCCTGCCCAAGCTTCCGAAGTAAATGTTCTTAATCCACACCAGTTTCCAGAGCCCAGGGCCAGAGTCAGATTTTTGCCTTGAATTTGTCTTTTGTCCAGGTGATGTCAAAACTCCCACCGCCAACTGTCCAGTGTCACCAAAAAGCTCTCCACACTGAGTTCAAGTCCCAGCAACTACATAGTGGCTCACAACCATCTGCAATGGAATCCAATGCCCTTTTCTGGTGTCTGAAGACAGCTACAGTGTACTCATATACATAAAAATAAATATTTAAAAATTAAAGAGCTGGGATTTTTGTTTTTTTAAGATTTATTTGTTTTACGTAAGTACACTCTACATTGTCATTATCTTCAGACACACTAGAAGAGGGCATCAGATCCCATTACAAATGGTTGTGGGCCACCATGTGGTTGCTGGGAACTGAACTCAGAACCTCTGGAAGAGCAGTCAGTGTTCTTAACCACTGAGCTCTCCATCCAGTCCTGAGGGTATTTTTAAAGGTTAAGGACACATGGGCTGTGGATGCAGCTCAGCTGATGGAACGTTGCCTTACATGCATGAGGCTCTTGGTTGTCCAATCCTCAACACTGGCAGGGGTTGGGAGTGTTGTGGGCATCTAAAATACGGTATCAGAGTCTTTATTTTTATTGACTGTGTGTCAGAGAAAGAGAGGCTGGGATGTAGTGACCCTGATGAACTTCTAACTCGCTAGAAAGTAACCTTGAATCGCTGAATCACCTTTCCAGTTAGCTGGGATTACAGGTGTATGGTAGCATGCACAGTTCACGTGATCTCAGGATCAGGCCAAGGCCTTGTGTGTCCTCAGGAAGCACTCTATCAACTGAGTGACATTCTCAGTCCTGCAAGTCTTAACATGTGTAATTCTTTTTTTTTTTTTTTTTATATGTATCTGAGTGTTTGCCTGAATGCATGGCAGTACACCAGTTACATGCCTGGTACTCAACACAAGCCTAGAGAGGATATGGGATTCCCTGGAACCAGAATCACAGAAGATTGTTAGCCACAGTGTGGGTGCTGGGAATTGAACCCGGGTCCTCTTCAAAAGCAGCAAGTGCTCTTACCCACTGAGCTGTCTCTCCGGTGCACCACTTCCGGAAGTCTTTCTTAATTATCTCATTGCAGCTGTCAGGTCTGTCCTCTATTCTGTTTAACTCAGGACAATGTCACCCAGAGCCTCTCAAATACTGTGGTCCTTCCGTTGAGCGGCCCTTCTCCCCACCACTGCCACTGTCGACGTGGCTTCTCACAATTCCTGAGGGTTGAGGGAAACCCTTCGGCTGGGCTCCCAGTGCAGTGGCCTCCCTATTCCACTTCTGCCCACTCGCCCTGAGCAGCATCCACCAGTCACCCTCATAATCCTCACAGCAGCCCTGCAGTCATTAGGGAGTGGTACCCAATTCCAGCTCAGTATCAAGTTCAGAAGAGACATAAGAACCTGGGTTCAGCGGATGCTCTTAAAAGCCTAGACAACACCAGATACACTTGTTGTGCGATTTCAGTACTATTGTCCACATTTTTGGAAAATACTTTGTTGGAGGCAAAGCAGCAGAAGCGTTATGAGGCCAAGCTCCCCGCTCCTTTGCCTGCTCTCCTCCTCTCCCCCAGGCCAAACCCAGGGCCTGGCTTATGGGACTGACTACCAGCCTCACGGGTCTGCAGGCAGAGACGGACACTGTCCTTGCCCTGCTTGTCCTGTCTGCCACTCTTCCCCCAGGTCCTAAGAAACCCAGGCCCTGCTGGGATGGAGCAGTCCCTTCACTCCTCTGTGCCTTTGCACAGACTGTTCAAGACTAAGGCTCTCCGTCCCATGGTCTTCACTGCTGCAAGACTGCAAAATCTCCCACCTTCCGGTGAGAAGGAGGTGGCAGGTGGGGACAGGACAGGATGTCCGGCTAAGTGCAGCTGTAAGGTCAAAAAAGGGAGACGCAGGCTGTTTCCTTTGAAAAAGAAAATTTCGAAAGTAGGATTACAAACACGGAGACATGGCTTTAAATGCTGAACATATTAATTCTTCTGATACCAAAGAAAAGTTACAAGTGGACTGGTCCTAGATAACCAAAAGATATTAAAAGACAGGTGATGATTCAGAGGTTAAAAGCACTTGTTTTTTTACAGGACTAGAGTTTGGTGTCTAGTGGCTACTTTGGGTGGCTCACAAGCTCTCGATGCTTGTAATCCCAGCTCGAGGGGATGTGACTCTTGTTTTTTTTCAGGGCACTTACACATACACACACACACACACACATACATACACATACACATATATATACATACATACACACACATACATATACATACACACACATACATACATATATACATACACACATATACATGCACACACACATACACACATATATACATACACACATACACACATATATACATACATACATACACACATACACACACACACACACACACACACACACACACACGTGGAGTTGATAAAATAAATCTTTAAAAACTATTTCTGAAAAAGAATCTTTTACAGAGCCCCACAGAACCACTAATCCAGTAGCATATGCACAGTTTAAAGCCTCTACACAATGGTGGGTGCTCACCATTCACTGAATGATGGGGACAGACAGGACTTCATAACTCATTCTAGAAAACCCCAAACAGCATTTCTGAGTAACACTGGACAATAGGGCAGGAAGCGGCTTCCTCCTCCAGGGACTGCCTCCCAACCCTTGGAATCAAGCTGCGAGCTGGAACAGGAAGTCCCACAGCCGACTGTCTTCCCTTCCCCACTCCCCCGGGTGCCTCCCACCCTGTTCTCTCCTCTCCCAGGTGGGTAAAGAAAAAGCACTTACTGGGGGCAAGTTGACAAGCCCCGCACACTGAGCATTCTGCCTGCAGACACAGTGCTCAGGAATAAAGAAAAAGCAGGAGGGACAAAGAGAATTAAAAGCTTGACAGAGGCGGGACAAAAGGCCTCAGAGTTCACAAAGCTGATCTCCTAGAAGAGACTTGAAAGGGAGGCCCTTCCAGGGAGCGACCTGACTTAAGCCTACTCAGTACCCGTCACCTTCCACCTTCCTTGTTTCTAAGAGTTTGGTTATTGACCCCGACTTAGTTTTCTCTGAGTGAAGCCTCAATTTTGGTTGGGTTGGTAATCCCACGTACTGGTCTCTATATACCAAGCACTTGAACCCACCCACTGGCAGAAACAATAGTGTGAAGATAAGCAATCCCAGAGTGGATTTCTCAGACCTTTAGGCCCTTGAATACACCCACAGGCATTTCTGGAAGTTTCTCCTGCTATCAGAGGGAGGATCATCCAACTACCTATGGTCTTCTTGTTTATTTTGTGCAGGTGTGTTTTAATAGCCTTAGCAGAGACAGTTCCAGTTGTACCGAAAAGGAGAGGAGGGGCTGGAGAAATATCTCGGTGGTTAAAGGTGTACTGCTCTTGCAGAGGACCCAAATTTGTTCCCCAGTGCTCACATATAGGGTGGCTTACAACTGTGGTGTTTTACAAAACGTAGCATAATAATGCAAGAGAGAGAGCACCTCAGTGGGGCCTGCCAAGGTGTCCCCTTGAACAATCAGGCATAATATAAAAGGAAATTATTGGGAGAAGGAAACCAGGGAGCAGAGCTGGGACCAGGAAAGGGGTAGATACAGAGGAAGGGGGTCAGAGGATGGAGAGAAGAGAGAGGAAGGAAGGAAGGAAGGAAGGAAGGAAGGAAGGAAGGAAGGAAGGAAGGAAGGGAGGGAGAAAGAGGCCAGCTAGAACATGTGGGGAAAAGAGAGAGAGGGAGAGGGATGATGGGAAGAGAGAGGAGGGAGAGAGAGGGTGAGAGAGGGAGAGGAGAGGAGAGGAGAGGAGAGGAGAGGAGAGAAGCAGTCCTTATTTATACTGCCTGGCTCCAGGCTTGTGCCTGGGGCAGAGACATAGGCTGTTGCCAGGTAACTGCTGGGCAAAGCCTAGAGGAATTGCCAACAACCTCTGTGATTCCAGCAGGGACTGGACACCCTCTTCTGGCTTCTCCAGCCTGTCCTCATGCTCATACCCCCCCTATAAATAATTAAAAATAAAATAAAAATGTAAAAAGGAAATGGGCTTGGAGAGATTTTTTTATTTTTCTGAAAAATACACAGCCTACTTCCCAGCCTAGGTCTGTCCTATCTCTGTGTCCACTTTCTCCAGACTGTTGTAAATTCTTCAGGACTCTTTACATGGTGGCTGGATACATTTTACAATAGGTAGAATAATACAGTGTTGTGGTACAGTGTTGTGGCATCTACACATTTGGGAGTGCAAGAGAAGCCCAGGTAGAAGGGATACATTGTGGCTGGTTGGGGTCCTGTTAGCTCATTTTTAGACCCCCCTGAGTCATGTAGCCATAAATAACTGGACACTGGGAACAGGACACTCTAATCAAAGTGTGGCCAGGAGTCATATTTGAAAAAAAAAAAAAAAAAGCCCTAAATCCTTCAGTGTGCGGATGTATCTGCAAAACAAAAGAAAAGCCCCTTTTCCCAGCCTAGGCAGAGAAGTCTCCTGTTCAGTCAGAGACAACAGGCTTCTGGGCATCAAGCCAAGGTTCTGGGGATATTTATAACTTGAAGAGGGTGGGAGTCCCTAATAAGCTGCTATATTCTTTTTCCATCACTTCCCTCTCCAAGGCTACAGCAAGCTGGGAGCTCTTCCCTACACAGAACCCCTGTTTTGCTCAGCCCTCGCCTTCTATTGTCTAATTCCTTCATCACAGTTAGGTTACAAGTCCTTCCATTCGGAAGGCTACAGGCTTCCACTGAATGCAGCTCAGCCAGTGCTGATGTTTCTTGGCCAGCTGTTGTGTCCTCCGAGATCTGTTTATGAGATTGTTGTTTCCAGGAGTCATAGAACAGTCTCAGCAGTCTTGAATCTTTGGGTTCATCTTACAATCAAACTCTGTCCTTTGCCTGTTAATCTATGGATTCGGATTTCTACACGTGGCGCTGAGATCTCTGGAATCTGCTGGTGATATCTGGAATCTTTCTAAATGTCAGGCCTCTTTAGATCTCCGAGAATTTAGGATCTCAGGCTTCTCAAGGATCTTGGAACCAGCGACCACAGACCAGGAGGTAAGTCTGCTCATTCTGTCCCTACCCGGGTTTTGTGACTTCTGTGAAACAAACAGAGGCTACTAGCATCCTTAGGACTGCAGTTCCAGGTCTTCGCAGGCCTAAGGTTTTCATGCTGTTTAGGAGGTCTCCAAGAATCCTTTCAGCAGAGACACCCACTCCGAGGTCAGCTATTTCCTTACACACACTACTCCCTTTCCTCGCTTCTGATTTCAGTGATCTGGCGTATTAGATATGTGAACTTGGGTCCCGTCTCTATTAAAGAGTTCGAGTCGTTCCCTTACAGGGTTAACATCTAAACTCTCTAGGCCAGCCTGGCCGCGGACAGCACTTCAGCACCAGACAGAGGACGCGAGGCTTCCTGGGATATGTAGTTTGGGGCGTGTAGTGAATACCGCAAAACCTCCTGGGAGTTGTAGTTCACAGACCTAGAAAGCCAGCTGTGTAGGCGGTGCTGGGAGGTATAGTGAGTACGTGGGTGGGGCCCAAAGTTCCAACGCGGCCTGGGAGTCTCCCGAGAGAGGGAAAGGAAGCCTTTTCCCGCTCTGGCCTTGGCTGTCAAATGAGGGCTGATTTCAGCTAAGTTCAGCCCGGGCTGCCACACTCAATCTCACCTCGTAGATAATATATGACTCAAAGGTGGTCGTAGAGCCATGAGAAAAAAACCAAAGAAGCTTCCTTTACTGAGTCGTGCCGTGGTCTCCGAGAAAAAAGTGGGGACTACTCTGACTGATCTTGAAGGATGCGGTCCTATGTCCTCCCTTTTGTTCTTTTCCCTCCCCCGCTCTTGGCCGCTAAGTGGCCTTTGTACGCCAGAGTGAAACTCCAAGTCCCGTCAGGCCGCGAGGCGCGCGCACGCGTGGTAGAGTTTCTCAGCCACGCTGCAGGAGGAGGGTTGATGGTTTGGCATTTGATTGGTCAGGTCTTTTATGATTATTTTCGCTGATTGGCTCGGATTGCTGCCGGAAAGGTCCTAGCCCGGAGATGGAAGAGCAGAGGCGTTCTATGGGCTGGGTTGAAAGCCTCCTCCCTCAAATTGGATCGGCCTGACCCCCCCACCCCCCACCCCCGAGCCCAGGGGCACCCAGGCAGTGCCTGTCCTCTCCTACTTCAACATTGCACTTATTCGATATTAGCCGAGACACGGAGAGTGGGTGACTCTCGGGAGTCAGGGAGGAGAGTGACCCGTCCTGGGCCTTCCCCTCATACCCTGAGACCAGAACTCCAGCCCTAGGGAGTGGGCAGGGCCTCTTGCCTCCTTCAACGTTGTCTGCTAGCTGGTTTTCTTGCTCTCTCTCCCAGGAGACGAACGTTTGAGCCCGTGATGGCAACCACCCTACTCATGTCTGGGTCTCAGGTAAGCCCGGGGACTCATCTTACCCATCTTTGCCAGTTCTGCAAACCCTTATAGAAAATGCTCTAGGATTAGCTCATTTCGCTGTTCTGCTCCAGAAGCTTAGTGCTGGCTAATATAGCCACATATATATCGAACGCCCATTGTATGAGTTTAAGTACTGAGGAGAATAAAACCGAACAAGATGGGTGGTACCCTCCTTGCCAACAGTCTGTAGGGAGAAAGGTGCGTCCAGTTCATTAGGATACGATATGGCAAGCATTCTGTTTGCCTGAGCAAGAAAGTACTGTGGTGTGGGAACCAGTAAATCCTGGCGTGGTTAATTCTAGATTCGGTATCCAGGGATGGGGTGAAGAGCAAAAGGGTGGAGAGGAATTGAACAGCAGCTGGCGCTAGAACTGGACCTTAAAGATGAGAATTTCACTGGTCTAAGAAAAGGAGAGCCTTGTATATAAGGCTCCAAAGTGGGTAGGGATATCCTGAGAAGGAAGCTAGTAAGTAGATTGCTCCTGCCTTTTGACCACATGTCTTTTTTCTTTCTTATTTTTTTCTTTGAACTCTACAGATGAGACTTAATGCCTTTGCCTTCTCGACATTTCTAGCCATGTCTCTAATTTCAAGAAGAAAAGCTGGTTCTAAACTCCTAGATACCAAGTAGTGAGGAAGCATTGTGTGATTGCAGGCCCCTGTGACATTTGAAGATATGGCCATGTACCTCACTCGGGAAGAATGGCGGCCTCTGGATCCTACACAAAGAGACCTTTACAGGGACGTGATGCAGGAGAATTACGGAAATGTTGTCTCACTGGGTGAGTGAGGATCTTTATCTTGTTTCACCTCTTATGGTTTTGAAACTGTCAGAATGGTTTAGGTCTTTCAGTGCAGCCTTGTTTCTAAGGAAAACCACACAATTAGTTACTGGCTTTGGTGCTCATTCAGACCTTAAAATATGGGAAGATTCATGCTTCCCAGCCTGAAAAGAAAAGTAAAGATGTTTCTGCCGTTTCAGAGGCTCCGGGGATTCTCATGTTCTGAGTCATTAGTGGCTCTGTGGCCTGTTTGTACAGATTACTGACCAAACAGGTCTGACACTGTGGTGCTCGCCAGGACATAAATGCCCTATAAATGGTGCTTTTTCTCTCGGGTGCTGGAAACTGAGGGGTTCTGGAGCTGGTTCATGGGAGGACAGAAACCACCCTCCTCTGTCTGTTTTGGCTCCGTGGCTGCAGCTTTGCCTCAGGTACTTTACGTAGGTTCTTGTCTAGAGATCTTTCAGGGGCAGTCATTCTTCAAGTGTCTCTTGTTGTTTCAGAAGAACCATTGAATAGTTAGCTCACAGATCCTACTCAGAGGAGAATTCCTGAGGCTGGGGATGCGATTCAGTGAGTAGAGTGCTTGCTTAGCATACATGAAGCTTTGGCTTTGGATTTGATCCTCAGACCTGCACATAGCCAGACACAGGACTAAGATATTTTAAAATAATTCTCAGAACGAAAGGTAACCCGAAGGGTTTTCTTAGCTTGGACTCTCTCTGATGTCCTAGTTTCCTTGAATTCTTTTTATTTTTTTATTCATTTTTAGGTGATGCTAAATGAGTTTCATTTTGATGGCTTCAAGTATACCTGTCCATATACTCTGATCTGATTCACCCCCCTCCCGTACTTCCTTGAGCTCTTGTCCCTTGAATTGTTCTTTAAAAACAGCAACAACTCCACTACAAAACCCAAAGTAAACAAAACCGAGAATCAGTGGAACAGACAGTTCAAATGTTAGCGGATGCTGCTCTTGCTAAGAGCCTGAGTTCAGTTCCCAGCACCCTGTATTTTCAGCTCCAGGGGTCAGATGCCCTCTTCTGGCCCCTGAAGGCATCTGCAATCACATGTACACATACTCCAACCCAGATGCATATACATGACTAAACATGAAGTAAAGATTAAACTATGGTATTAAAAGAGTGTCTTAAAGGACACTGTTCTTTCTTTTATCGTCTTTTTTTGGGGGGGTGGGGGGGGTGATATAGTTAGGTTCTATTTAAAATAGATCTGGGTAAATAACATAGTTTAATCTTTGGAGAAATGGGTCAGCGGTTAAAAGCACTGACTGATTTCCCATAGGTCCTGAGTTCAATTCCCAGCAACCACATGGTGGCTCATAACCATCCATAAAGGGATCTGATGCCCTCTTCTGGTGTGTCTGAGGACAGCAACAGTGTATACTCATAACATAAAAGAATAAAGTTTAAAAACAAACAAAAAAAGGCATACTCTTGAATCCCTACAATCTGTCTCAGGAGCATTTCTTAGATAGAATTACCAAAAGACTTATTTCTTACCCAGATAGATTTGGGAGGAGGGTTTGTAAATGTTTTCAAGGCAGTTTGTTTCTTTCTCTTTTTAATGTGTATGTATATTCTGTCTCAATGTATTCTGTGTACCACATGCATGCCTGGTGCCCACAGAAGCCAGAAAAGGGTATCAGGTCCTCTGGAACTACAGTTGCAGACACTTGTGAGCTTCCTCATGTGGGTGCTGGGAACTGAACTCAGGTTCTGTGCAAGAGCAGCATGTACTCTGGCCCATTGAACCATCTCTCAGGCTCTCCAAGACTGTTTTTATCCCAGGACTCTCTGGGTTTTTTGATGTATTATTAAACATTTGGATTTCATGTGTGTGTGTGTGTGTGTGTGTGTGTGTGTGTGTTGGGGTATATGCATGTGTGTGCACATAGATATGCAGACAACATTTGCCTGGGTATAATCCAGGCCTCCACTTTCAGTACCTTCCTCTATCTTTCTCCACCTTCTGTTTTTGAGCCGAGGTTGCTCATTGAACCTAGAGCTAGCTCTTTCAGCGAGACCAGCTGGCTAGTAAGCCCCCAGGACTCACTTGACCATCACCTTAAGTGCTGGGATTAATGGTATGTGCATCTTTTACACGTGTGTTTGAGATCTTAAAGCAGATTCTAGTGTTTGTAGTACAACAAATACTTTCCCCTCTGAGCCATCATTCCAGCCTCTCTTAGTTCTTAGTTTGTTTTTTGACTAGTTACTAAACTATTTACTGTTAGGCCCTTTTCAGTGAACATACCTACTCCTTACAGTTTTCTGTCGTGTGCTGAGAAACCCAGTTTGATGGGGTGATGGTGCATGCCTTTAATTTCAGCACTTAGGAGGCAGAGGCAGGCTGATCTCTGAGTTCTAGGCCAGCCTGGTTCACAGAGTTTCAGGATAGCCAGGGCTACATACAGAGAAACCCTGTCTCAAAAAACTAAGAGAAAAGAAAGACCCAATTTAGAAATATAGTGTCTGGTTTTCTTTTTTGTTGTTTGTCTGATTGTTTTCCTTTTTCAAAATACTAAGAATAGATAGTTTCTTACATTTTGTCTTCCCTCCATCCCAGAACTGAAGATGGAACCCAGAGCCTTGTGCTTTACCACTGAGCTAAATCCCCAACCCCTGATAGTTTCTGAGCTAAACCCCCAGCCCCTGATAGTTTCTGAGCTAAACCCCCCAACCCCTGATAGTTTCTGAGCTAAAACCCCAACCCCTGATAGTTTCTGAGCTAAATCTCTAACCCCCATAGTTCCTTAAATAACCACTAAGTGGAGAGCCTGAATGTAATGGGTCGACCTGAGCTTGGAAATTTAGATTTTTGTTTTTATGTTTTAATTGCATGTATATGGTAGTATTGGTTTGCTTGTGTGACTATAGTGCCCATGGAGGCCATTAAATCCTTACAGCTGGAATGAAGTGGTTGTGAGCTGCCCTCTACAAGAGAGCGGTGTACACTCAACCACCAAGCTGACTTCTCTCACCTTGAGGCCACTTTGATTCTCCGAGTCTTGGATCTCCTTTACGGAGACGGACTTTCATGATACGTGGGACCATGACCATTTACTCGCGTTAAGAACCATTTGGCTCAGTCCACCCTCGCCCTTAGATGAGGTCCATACTTCCTGCTTTTGCTTTCTTACCCACTGCTGAGACAAACTAAAAAGAGAGAGAGCTCAGTTACTGCATGGGCGTGGTAAGCTGAGCTCTGGCGCTCTTAAATGGCCCACACAAAACCCCAGGATGACTCCCCAGCTGTGGGAATTGGGGGATAACCTACACCCCGTCGTTCAGCATCTAGAACTCAGCAGGTATGTCTGTGCCCTGACCCATCTCCACACTCCTCCTTACAGATTTTGAGATCAGGAGCGAGAATGAAGCAAACCCAAAGCAAGAGTTTAGTGACGATGTGGAATTCGCGACCATGTCGGAAGAGCCTCTGGCTGAGAAGAATCCTGGAAGCGAAGAGGCCTTTGAAAGTGGGGACCGGTCAGAAAGGCCGTGGGGAGACCTAACAGCGGAGGAGTGGGTAAGCTACCCTCTCCAGCAAGTCACTGACCTGCTTGTCCACAAGGAAGCGCACGCAGGCATCCGCTACCACATCTGTTCTCAGTGTGGGAAAGCCTTCAGTCAGATTTCAGACTTCAATCGGCACCAGAAAACCCACACGGGGGACAGGCCCTACAAGTGTTTCGAGTGCGGGAAGGGCTTCAGCCGCAGCTCCCACCTCATCCAGCACCAGCGGACCCACACGGGCGAGCGGCCCTACGACTGCAGCGAGTGCGGCAAGAGCTTCGGGCGGAGCTCTCACCTCATCCAGCACCAGACAATCCACACCGGCGAGAAGCCTCACAAGTGCACCGAGTGCGGGAAGAGCTTCTGCCGGCTCTCCCACCTCATCCAGCACCAGCGGACCCACAGCGGGGAGAAGCCGTACGAGTGCGAGGAGTGCGGGAAGAGCTTCAGCCGCAGCTCCCACCTCGCCCAGCACCAGCGGACTCACACGGGCGAGAAGCCGTACGAGTGCAACGAGTGTGGGCGCGGCTTCAGCGAGAGGTCCGACCTCATCAAACACTACCGCGTGCACACGGGCGAGAGGCCCTACAAGTGTGACGAGTGTGGGAAGAACTTCAGTCAGAACTCTGACCTGGTGCGGCACCGCCGAGCCCACACCGGGGAGAAGCCGTACCACTGTAACGAGTGCGGGGAGAACTTCAGCCGCATCTCCCACCTCGTGCAGCACCAGCGGACTCACACGGGGGAGAAGCCGTACGAGTGCACGGCCTGCGGGAAAAGCTTCAGCCGCAGCTCCCATCTCATCACGCACCAGAAGATCCACACCGGGGAGAAGCCCTACGAGTGTAACGAGTGTTGGCGAAGCTTCGGGGAAAGGTCAGATCTGATCAAGCACCAGAGAACCCACACCGGGGAAAAGCCCTACGAGTGTGTGCAGTGCGGCAAAGGCTTCACACAGAGCTCCAACCTCATCACGCATCAGAGAGTTCACACCGGAGAGAAGCCTTACGAGTGTACCGAATGTGATAAGAGTTTCAGCCGGAGCTCAGCTCTTATTAAACACAAGAGGGTCCATACCGACTAGGTCCTGTGTAAGAAATGACTCTCTTGGAGGCCAAGTGATGTTTAATATCGGTGAGCTTCCTGAAGACAGCTCTTTTTAATGTTCTTACTTCCCTTGTTGTGGGCTACAGTCAAAAGCGGGACAGAAAAGAACCCTTTTTAAAATTCTGACCCACGGTTTTGGGGATGCTGTCCCCTCCTCCAAGATGGTGAAATTTATTCACTGATAATCATATGGATTGCTTCATCAAAGTCAGCCCCCTCCTCAAGTAACTTGAGAGATGAAGACCAGAGGAAGGCAGGCAGACTTGCCCTGAGCTTTGACTGTTCAGCTATAGTAGCTTGGCTCATACACATCCCTTCCAAAGGGGCTTTTTTTTTTTTTTTTTTTTTTTTTTAGTAGCTCACCTTCATATCTAAGCATCACCTTGTACACAGGATTCTGCATGCTGAAAGCAAAAAGCAGTGATCTCGGAGTTTCTCCTTGTTTCTCACTTGTGTATAGCTCGCACGTTTTTGAAAGCTGACTGAAGATACAATGTAACGGGAAAAGGGAGGCACAAGTTTGAGAACCAAGGACCCATGGGTGGTGGTGACGTTAGCAAGAGATAACCATCAGTCATGGAGACTGCTGTTAACCAGACTTCTGTGTTTTCTTCAAAAATCACTTTAGGGATCAGAGAAGGGAAACTGTCTTTAGGAAAAGCTGGGGCTGGAAGTCATGGTGGAGCGGAAGTAGGAAGTGAACTGACCCTGCCCCCTCCCCCCTGCACTCCCCCCCAGGAAAGGGAACCCAGTGCCCTTCCCAGGGAATAGCAGTCAGTGCTGGGGTCTCTGTTGTCTAACAGATCACTTGTCCCTGTACTGTGAACTCCAGGGCTGGATAGGGCCACGCCCCAGTCTTTTATCCTAGCTTTCTTAAGGGCATGTATATGTACAGTGAAATGTGTATTCCGATAGCAGAAACTGAACTCATAAGAATCAGCATGTTCTTGCTCGAAGTAGATCCTAAGATAGAACTGTAGACATAACTCCGATGCGAGAAGTGTCCGTCCTTTTTCTTTTGTCACGGAGGAGAAAGATTAGCATTAGTACTCAAGCACGGTGCGCTCTTGTGAGGGTCGGTCTGTACAGAAGGAAGCACTTGTGTGGGTGTGTCCCTCGGTGGTGAGAGAGTGACTGGGTACTCAGGTCCACGGTCCTCTCTTAGACGGAATTATCTTCTGTGACGACTGGCCTCACCCAGAGACATAGATAAACCCACAGAGGAAAGTGGTTCGGGCATGCCGATGAAAATAGTCAAAAAGAGTTGAGCCAGCGTAGCCCCGTACTTCAGTTCTCCTTAGATAGCCCATGTGTTGGTGCTTATTCAGCCCTGAGGGGATGGAGGGGAGGTGGCATCTAGGAGCTGGGACTTTGCGTGTGAGCGAGTGCATTGGTGCCTAGATCGAAAGAGCCCCAGTGTATTTCTGTGGTGCTTCGTTGCAAAGTTGCAAACATAATTTTTATTATTATTATTTTTTTTTACTAAAGAAACCCCTTTCTGTTAAATCTTTGAGATTTGGCCCTTAAAGCCCAGTGCTGTCACTGCAGAGAGTAGCTGTGGCCACAGCTGGGTGATACCAAGTCACTCGTGACAACCGAAGGAGAAACCGAGGGCCTTTAAGTGGTCACTCCCATTGAGGACAAACTTGGGGAAGGGCACATGGTTTCTCTTCTGTACAAAATCTAGCCTCCTGTAGGTATTCGTATTTTAACTGTTAGGTGACCTACATGTTCTTGGTAACTAAGCTCAGATGTGTCTTCTGTGGCAGTGCAGCCGACAGCTTGGGTGGAGCTCAGCATTCTCCCATTGATTCTTTGAGCCACATAAGACCCCATTTCCTCCATTCCTAACACATGCAGACACACACACACACACACACACACACACACACACACACACACACGTGTGCTGTGCCCCACCATGCCCACCCAGCCCCAGCCTCCCTTTAAAGGCTATCCCGAGTTCCGTTTGCTGCTTTTGCCTTCCCATCTCTTCACATGTGCATGACCTAGCTGGGTGGCTGCAAAGGCAATGTCTGTGCCAGCTCTGCCCACTCTGCGTGGTCAGTGCTCCCCTCTCTGTGCTGAGCTGTGGAAGCCATACATCCGCCACCCTTCACCAACGCTGTCCGCATGCCTTCTGTTCCCAAACCCCTGGCCGTCTGTGCCTGTGTTCTCTGGTTGTGGAGCGCGGGTGGACAGGTAAATCTGTAGAACAGATTCCCTTGGTATTGGTCAGTTCTCCTAGTCTTGTCTATAGCTGTATTATCCTAACAATATTCTATAATTAAAGGTATAATTTTTAAACTCGAAACAACTGAGTTATTTGGGTAAGCTCAAGCTCATTGGTTGTAGAGCCTCCCATGAGGTTCATTAAAGTCGTGCCCGATTGTCTTTACATGTCTGTCATGCAGTTTGTCCAGCGGTTTGCATAGGCTTTTTTTACTGAGGGCATGCTGTCTTGTCTCTAAGTATACTGCATCTGGTCTGGTCAGGGTAAAAGCCTGGTAGGTTCCTAAAGAGTGACGCCAGCGGAAAGCAACAGGGGAACAGATTATTGGCTCTGTAGGAAAAAGGAAAAGCCTCCGAGAGTAAAAGTTAAGAGTTCTTGTTTTAAAAGGAGAGTTTCTAGAAACACAAACAGGAGCCAGTGCCAGGCATAGTGGTGTATACACGTTGTATCCCAGCTCACAGGAGGCCAAGTCAGCCTTGTCTAAATATAGGAAGGCCCTGTCTACAAACAAAACAAGACAAAAAAAAGCTGTCTGAATGGCTAGTAAGATGGCTCAGTGGGTAAAGATGCTTTCGATGGGAGCATGATGACCAAGGTGCAACTCCTGTGACCCACGTGGCAGAAAGAACTACTTCTATTGCCTTCCACGTAAATGATGGATGTACTAGCACCACCCCTAGTATGTCAATGAAACGAACAAAACACAGGAGAACATTAGACCATCTCTTAGAAATAGGGCTTGTGGTTCGAGACCAGCAGGAGCTAGAGAGGTGGCTCAGCAGTTAAGAGCACTCCTTGTTTTCACAAAGGACTCAGGTTTATTTCCAAGTCCCCACACAGTGGTTCAAAACTATCTGTGATTTCAGAGGATCCAAGACTATCTTCTAACCTCTGTAGGCACCAGGCACAGGAGTGGTACAAGCACACACATGCAGTAAAGAGTACCATATAATAATATTTTATAAAATAAATAAATTTAAAAAAAGAGTACCATATATATGTGTGTGTGTGTGTGGTCTACAAAGTGAGTTCCACGACAGCCAGCTATATGGAGAAACTGCCTTGAAAAAAAAAATTCAAAGTGTGGGGGCTGGGCTGGAGAGATGGCTGCTCTTCCAGAGGTCCTGAGTTCAATATCCCCAACACCCCACATGACAGCTCACAACTTTTTGGATCCATGTAAAAAGTGTGCGTGGGGGTGATGGCTCAGTGGTTAAGAGCACTGACTGTTCCTCCAGAGGTCCTGAGTTCAAATCCCTGCAACCACATGGTGGCTCACAACCATCTGTAGTGGGATCTGATGCCCTCTTCTGGTGTGTCTGAAGATAGCTACAGTGTACTTATATATAATAAATAAATCTCTTTTTAAAAAAGTGTGGGGGCTGCTGGGAATGCCATCCGTGGTACTTAGCAGGGAGAGTTTGAGCCTCAGTTCTAAAGCACAAACTAAACGTTCTACCAGTTCAGCATCTGTGGTGCCTGGAAAGGAGTTAAAGGAGAAGGTTAATTCACAGGAAGTTTAACGGAATCTCCCATGTGCGTGTTTGGGGTGTTACTATTTCTCCACCATCTCTGACAAAGCAAACTTGCTCCAGCATTAACTGTCTTCTAGGAGCGTAGGAGTGCCAGGGGAGCTCAGAGCTGTTTCCAGGCTATCAGGGCTCCAGGGAGGACACCAACATGCTAATCTGCTAACTGGCTCCCTGGTGGGTCAGAAGTTGATGGAACTTCCACACCTTGGAGAAAACAACAGGCCCTTAGGAAGCTTGTGTTAGAACTCTCTAGGAGTCTTCAATTGCACCTGTACTCATGTGCATACCTACACACACTTGTATGAACACAGAAACACAACACACATGAATACACATAATTTTAAATAGTCAAATCTTAGGCCTCTTGGACTAGAAGTATGTGCCTATCTTTGATCCCGGCACTCAGAAAGCAGAGACAGGTGGGTGACAGATTTCTGGAGCTTCAAGATTTAAAACAAACTAACAATTTAGCAGACCAGGTGACTCTGGGGGTGTAGACAGGATTGTGGTACACAGACCATCAGAATCAGGGGGAGGAAGGGAAGGAGATTAGAATCCTTGGAAACTACCAACAGATTAAAAAAAAAATCAGTGGAAGAAAATGTAGGTAGTACATTTGTTTTCAAAGTTGGCATCCAGCATCTCCAAAGATCACTTTGTTGTTTTGCATCTGGCTGGAGTTGAGCTGAAGTGGCTCCTGGTGAAGAATTCCCGTGCCATACTGACCCTTCTCCCCTGGGTCCCATGGCTTCTGCAATTTCCCCAAGGTAGTCATTGCCCAGTTATCCCAGCCAGAAATGTGCATATTATCTTTGCCACCTGCTCCCTGAAGCTCCCCTTCCTCAGTCAGTGACAAATGCCAACTGCATAACGAGCTATTCAGTCCTGTCCGAGTCACCTCTAAACATGTCCCAAGTCTAGCGACCCTTTCTCTACGATTTACCAAATGACTGAGAGCAATGACTTAGCTTCTCTCGTCTTTGAGTTCTATAAGTTATACCTATTATATTTACCTCATCAAGTTGCAGAGGTTAAATCACCTAATGGGACTCAGAATATTAGCCATCATGCAAATTGTCATCAGAACATTTTACTTACTAAAAGAGCCACCTAGTGAGTTCTCTCGAATTCAGTCCCTTTCAGTCCCCTCTCCCTTGCTACACCTCTAATAATTTTTTCTGAAAGGCAAATAATTTGAACTCCTGCACTGAATGGGGAAAGACAGGTGTGGGGCTAGAGAGGTGGCTTTGTAAGTAAGAGTGCTTTTTTGGGAGGTAGAGGCTGTTTGAGGCCAGCTAGGTCTGCAGAGTGAATCCTAGGACAGCCAGGGCTACAAAAGAAACCCTACCTCAAAAAAAGAAAAACAAACAAACAAAAACCAACAAAAGAAAGAGGGCTGGGGAGATGGCTCAGTGGTTAAGAGTTCTGACTGATCTTCCTAGAGGTCCTGAGTTCAAATCCCAGCAACCACATGGTGGCTCACAACCATCTGTAATGGAATCCAATGCCCTCTTCTGGTGTGTCTGAAGACAGCGACAGTGTACTCACATACATAAGATAAATAAATCTTAAAAAAAAAAAAAAAGAATAAATGAAAAGAGAAAAAAGGAAGGAAGGAAAGAAAAAGAGAGCTTACGGCTGTTTCAGAGGTCCTGGCTTCTTTTCTCGGCACCCACACAAGGTTACTGGCACCCATATTTCAGACATCTCAGAACTACTTGTAACTTAGAGGATTCAGTGCCCTCCACATGTAATATACTGCATGCATATGTTGCAAATAAACTCATGTGAGAGGCACACATACATAGTATAACAAACATGTGCTTTTTAAAAGTTCGAACATGGAGTGGGCAGGAAAGCTCAGTGGTGGACCACTGCTGGGTATTCGTAGAGACTCAGTTTAAACCTTAGCACTGCAAACGAATGAAAATTTAGGAATAAAACCTTTGCAGTTGTGCATGGTGGCACACTCCTTTAATCCCAGCACTTGGGAGGCAGAGGCAGGTGGATCTCTGTTGAGTTCAAGGCCAGCCTGGTCTACATAGAGAATTCCAGGATAGCCAGGGCTACTTAGAGATACCTCAATGAAATGAAATCAAGCCTTTGCATGTTGGAGCAGAAGAGATGACCCAGTTGTGTGCTGGCTGCTCTAACAGAGAACCAGTTGAGTTTCTGGTACCCACAGTAGGTGGCTCACACACGCACACACACACACACACACACATAAATATAAAAACAAGCAACTTTTCAGTACTTCTTATTGCCAGCTACTGACAGTGAGACTCCCCTGTGGCTGTAAAGGACGCCGCCCTCTGTGTCTGATCCCACCTCCCCAGCACTTGAATAGCTATAGTTGAAAGCTGTCCACTCTCTCTGGATGGTTTTCCTCTTTTTTCAAGTTTCGGTCCCAACTTCTTCCAAAAACTAGACCAAGTGATTCCTTTCTGGTTTTCCTGGGTTGAACACAAGTGTTTATCCGTTTCTCATCTTTCCCTCTCCCCTCTTCCTTCTCTTCCCCCACTTTCTTCCGACCGAGCCTCTCTACGTAGCCAAGCTGACCTGGAACTGATTCTCCTGTGTCTGCCTCCCAAGTGCTGAGATTGCCGATGCCCACTGCTGCGCTCAACAACTCTTGCGCCCTTGCAGCTTCAACCCTTAGCAAATGTCTGACCTGAAGTAGGTGGGCAGCAAATACTTCTTGGATGAATAGGAGAGAGTTTTATATTTATATGGTAATTTATTTCTGATTTATCACCACACCAAACTGATCTTGAAAGTATTGTGGAATATTTGTCACTGGTGTATCAGGTGGATACACAAGTTGGACTTGTGCAAGCGGAAGACTCCTGGAGACGATATGGCCCTTCTGAAGCCATCTATGTTCTTCCTGTTCTTAGTGATCAGTTCATGGCATCTGTCTTAGGGTTTAGCTTGCGTCAGGTTGTCATTACACTGTCTAGCACATTTGTCACATAAACACATCACAGTTGAGCCGCAATCTTTCATTTCTCACTGATCCCCAAGCTCCCATATTAAAAACATAAATAAAGGGGGTGGGGCTGGGGCTCAGCGTTTAAGAGCACCAGTTGCTCTTGCAAAGGTCGTGAGTTCAATTCCCAGCAACCACATGGTGGCTCTCAATATTCTGTCATGGGATCTGGTGCCCTCTCCTGGTGTGTCTGAAGACAGCTACAGTGTACTCATACATAAAATAAATAAATCTTTATAAAAACAGAAATAACTTTAAAAGTTCCACAGTCTTTACAAATTTAAACACACTAAAAGTTCAATCCCCTTAAATATTCAGTCTCCTTAAAAATCCGGTACCTTTTTAAAAGTTGGAAATCTCTCAACTGTGGGTTCCTGTAAAAATCAAAATTAAGTTTAATACTTTCTTACTTCAAGAAGGAAGAGCCAGGGCACAGTCACAATCCGAGCAAAGCAACCTCAAACTCCAATAACGCAATGTCCAGCGTCTGGGCTTCACTTGGGATCTTCTGAGGTCTTAGGTCACTTCTCTGGCTCCCTTCTCTGCAGCACACATAGCTTGCCTTCTAAGCTCTGGCTGGCTCCACACCATACTCACTGTCGTCTCTGGTGGCCATTTCGTGGTGCTGGCAACTCCAAACTGCTGGGGCCTGTGCTACAAGTAGGCTACACTTTCACTAATAGCCTCTCTTCACTCTGATAAGTCCATTCAGTCCTTGGCCTTTCCTAGCCTTTCTTTTTTAAAAATATTTATTATATACAAGTACACTGTAGCTGTTTTCAGACACACCAGAAGAGAGCTTTGGATCCCATTACAGATGGTTGTGAGCCACCATGTAGTTGCTGAGATTTGAACTCAGGACCTCTGGAGGAGCAGTCAGTGCTCTTAACCACTGAACCATCTCTCCAACACTTTCCTACCCTTTCACAGTGTCAAATCTCAGTGCACCCCATGATCCCTTACCACCTTTAAAACCAGTACTGCCTAGGCAACTCCTACACATTACCAGGTTTGGCTGCCAGCATACGATACAACCTTGCCTTGTCCTGAACACAGCTTCTGTGTGCTACCTCTTAGGAAAACTTCCCGGAAGATTTCACCTCAATGAGGCAACTGTCTTCCTAATCACCTCTAATTTCCAAGCTCCAGCCAACCAGCCTTGAGTACCCCAGCAAAGCAAACCTTTTGCTCCAGCAGTTCTGGTCTCTGGTTAATTGCAGCTGATTCTTCAGCTCCAGCTAACCAGAACACAGACTCTTAATTCAAAATCACAAATGGCCCCATGGAGTCCTTAAGCTACCCTCTGAAATGTCACAAGCCAGGTCTCCATTGTCTGCACCTCCCTCAACATTTTTAACATCAAAGGTCCTGCTCTCAACACTCAAATGACTTTTCTAGTCCAAAGTTCTGTAACCTTCCCAAACCAAACCAAAACAAACCACAGTCATATCCACCACAGCAATACCCCACTGCTTCTGGTACCAAACTGTCTTCTTAGTCAGGGTTATTATTGCTGTGATTAGACACCAAGATCAAACCAAAGTGGGGAGGAAAGGGTTTATTTTGCTTATATGTCCACATCACAATCCATTAGTAAAGGAAGGCAGGGCAGGAACTCAAATTGAGCAGGAATCTCAAGGGAGAAGTTAATAGAGAGGCCGAGGAGGGCTGCTTACTGGCTTGCTTCTTTTGCTCAGCCTGCTCTCTTATGGAATTCAGGACCACTAGCCCAGGGGTGGCACCACCCACAAATGCTAGGCCCTTTTACACCAGTCACTAATTAAGAACATTATTAAAACTATAATTATTCAAATTAAAACCTTAAAGGCTTGCCTACAGACTGATATTATGAGGCATTTTCTTTCTTTCTTTTTTTTTTAAAGATTTATTTTTATTTATATGAGTACACTGTAGCTGTCTTCAGAAACACTAGAAGAAGGCATTGGACATACCAGAAAAGGGCATTGGATCCTATTATAGGTGGTTGTGAGCCACCATGTGGTTGCTGGGAATTGAACTCAGGACCTCTGGAAAAGCAGTCAGTGCTCTTAACCATTGAGCCATCTCTCCAGCCCTGGAGGTATTTTCTTAATTAAGGTTCTCCTCCCAGGTGACTTTAGCTTGTGCCAAGTTGACATAAAATTATTCAACATACTACATTCTTTACATTGTTGACTAGTATTTATTTGGTCAGTATTTAAATTCTTTAAGTCCAGTTACAACTATTTAGTAGAGAATTTTTGAGGGTTTTTTTTTTTTGGGGGGGGTTATGTTATAAATGTGAGCTTTTAAACAAACAGGTATTTGATTTGTGAATCAAAAGCTTACCTTTTCATATTTTCTATCACTATCATCTCTCATGAATATCTGTCATCTATTTACCTATCATCTATCAATCTATTATCTAACTATCACCTATCTATTATATGTCTATCAGTCATTTATTTACCTACTGTCGTTATCTATCTACCTATCTATCTATCATCCATTTATCTATCTGCCTATCTATCTACCTACCTACCTATCTATCTATCTATCATCCATTTATCTATCTGCCTATCTATCTATGTATCTATCTATGTATCTATCTATCTATCTATCTATCTATCTATCATCTGTCCTCTCTCAGCAGCATGACGTAATCTCAATACTCCTGCCTCTCTGTCTCAATTGCTGGGATTTCAGATACATATGACCATATGAGGCTTTGATAGGACATGGGCTACATAGTGAGACCTTGTCACAAACAAACAAACAAACAAACAAACACCATACCCAGCAAATAGTGAGAATAACACTTACATAAAAACAATGGAGGCTGGAGTTGTGGCTACTTAGCTGAATGCTTGGCTAGAATACTCACAGTTTGGGTTTGGTCCCTGGCACCACATAAACCCAATGGGACAATGTGGCTATAATCCCAATGCAGGAGAGGCTGAGACAGCAGGATCAGGAGTTCAAGGTCATCCTCGGTGCTACACAGTGAGTTTGAGAATAGGGGTAGCAATTTTTGGCATGGAAAGAAATGAGGAGTCTGGGGGGGTGGAGGTGGGGCTGGTGAGATGGCTCAGAGGTAAAGAGCACTGACTGCTCTTCCAGAGGTCCTGAGTTCAAATCCCAGCAACTACACGGTGGCTTACAACCATCTGTAATGGGATCCAATGCCCTCTTCTGTTATTTCAGAGGAGAGCAACAGTGTGTTCTCACATACATAAAATAAATAAACAAATCTTTAAAAGAAAGAAAAAGAAATGGGCAATCTTGGATGGAGTGTGTATTGAGATGTATGGAATCCTGGGAGCACCAACAGATACTGATCTGGAAGAGGGGGAGGACCAGGAGGAGGAACCAGGACAGGAGAGTCACAGGGCAAAAGATGTGTCACATTTCAAGATGTGCAAAGGTGGGCAAGATGTCGAGTGGAGTTCGGAATTTGGAAGGCTGTAAATGGATAAACCTTATCCTGTGATTATTATTCCCGATAATTACAGAGCACATGCCCCGTCCTGCAGTGGATATTTTAGCTTAAGGGTAATGAGGGCTTAGTTATATACACAGTCTATTTACTGTTTTGTTGAATTTCCAAACATGTGCTAAAGTCAGAGGGAACACTATAATTACCTCACAGCACCACACTGATCTTGGAAAAGAGATTCACAGTCCCTGCAGAATTGGACGAGTGAATCTGTGTCTTTAGCCCCTGTGTGTGTGAACATGGGCGGTAAAACGCCTCAGACTCTGACAGGATTTGAGTTAGGGACTTGGGCTGGCTACTCTGTGGTGCATCTCTTCAGCTTGCTTGCAGGGAAGCTGGAAATAACTAGGGTTGAAGAAGCTGCGTGCCAGGCAGCTGGAATGTGACTCCTGCTGGGACATTGCCTGTTTTGGCCTCTTTAAGTGGATGAGGAATTTGGTGTCTGCCTGTCTGCTGAGCCCTGGTGGTGAGCTGCCAGGGAATTCTTCACTATTGTGGAATGGAAGAAAGTTGTGTCCAAGTATTTAACACTTGGACGTTGGATTTGGTAATCTTGACTGGGACTAAAAGCTGAAGGTCCTGTTTTAAAAAATTAGGCTGAGTGGCTGGAGAGATGGCTCAGTGGTTGGGGACACCTGCTGCTCTTCCAGAGGTCCTGAGTTCAATTCCCAGCAACCACTTGGTGGCTCACAGCCATCTGTAATGGGATCTGATGCCCTCTTCTGGTGTGTCTGAAGACAGTTACAGTGTACTCACATACATAAAATAAATAAATCTCAAAAAAATTAGTTAATGTAAGAAGAAAATTGAAGTCACAATACCAGCCAGGTTGCTAGCTGTACCCTCATCCAGCAGGGGGTGGGGTGGGTGACTCAAAAACTATCATGTTATACAAGGCTGGTACCCAGGATGGGGAACAGGGAGGTTTGCACAGGGAAGTATAATTTTACTGGCTGGAGGCATCTTTTCTGGTCCTGCAGAATAAAAATGGAATTTGACCAGTGAATTTGGAGTAACATCAGAGTGTGAGTCTCAGCTCTGACCTGGCCTTGGTGTCCTGACGTGTAAAGGAAGAAAAAACTTGACCTACTGCGAGCAACAAGTGAGACCAAATGACAAAAATTTGCTTTTTACACCTGAGACTTTGGCCTGGGGTATAACTTTCTGGGAGGGTAGTTGGCCTGTCATGTACAAGGCTCTAAGTTGGGACCCCGGTACCACAAAATAATAACATAATAATAATAATAATAGTAATAATAATATAGGCTGGTGCAATGGCTCAGTATAGGACACTTGCCATTGAGCATGGCAGGTCCTCATGCTTTTATTATGATATGTACCTTCTTCAGTTGACAAGCCTGCCACCTCTGTGACTCTAACTGAAAAGTATTTTTCTTTCCCTTCCTTCTTCTTTTCCTCCCTCCTTCTCTTTCTGTCTGTTTCTCTCTCTTTTTATGACCTTTACAATTTTTAAACAGTTTTAAAAAATTTATTTATTTATTATATATAAGTACACTGTTGCTGTCATTAGACACACCAGAAGAGAACATCAGATCTCTCTCTCTCTCTCTCTTTTTTTTTCTGGAGCAAGGTTTAAATAGACTTTATTGTTACAAAGGGGGACCCCACCAGGCAGAACCAATATATGTGGTCCCAGTTGTCACCATGGAGACATTGAGAAGTCATGATTGCAGAAGAGGTGACTGGAATTGAATACATGATCCCAGGGAAGGCCAGCCAGGAATGCAGGAAACATGATCAAGGTGGGCTGGCAAGAGTGGTCTAGTCAAAGGGTGAGGGGAAGACAGCTCCCTTCATTCCTGCTTCTCGCAGCACCATAAGCCACCGGGCCGAGCTGCTCAGGCCCCTCAGCAGCAGAGAGAGGCGTCAGGACAGACATGACGGTGTGGAATGACCAAAGACAAGGACCAGCTGAAGCCCAAGGTCAGGAAGTCAAGATGGCCCTCAGGAAGTCAAGATGGCCCCAGATCTCATTACAGATGGTTGTGAGCCACCATGTGTTTGCTGGGAATTGAACTCAGGACCTTTGGAAGAGCAGTCAGTGTTCTTAACCACTGAGCTATCTCTCCAGCCCAGTACATATCTTTAATCCCCACAGGGAGGTGAGTTCCAGGACAGCCATGGTTACATAGATCCTGGTTCAACAAACAAACAAAAAAGTCTTCCTTCAGGTTGTGAATAGTAAATGTGAAATTTTTGATATGAATAGTCTATTGCCCTGGAATTTGTAAAATACAAAAACCTATTTGATATTTTGTGCTTTTGCCTGCATATAAGTTTGCATACTACTTGTGTGCCTAGTGTCTCAGAAGGTCAGAGGAGGTCGTTGGATCTTCTAGAACTGGATTATCAGACATCTGTGATAGCTGTAAGGATATCAACCTTACAGGCTCTGGAATTGAACCTGGGTTTCTCCGACCACCAGAACCCCTGCTGCCTCAGTGTGAGCCTGGATTCAGGGTCCTTTGTATGGAAGAACATGTTCTAACACTGAGCTGCAGCCTGTGTTTTACATCCCAGAATACTGGCTTGGTACTTGGAATAGAACTTAGAATCTCTGGAAGAGTAGTCAGTGCTTTTTCAAGAGATTTATTTATATATTATATAGAAGCACACTGTAGCTGTCTTCAGACACACAAGAGGGCGGCGGATCTCATTATAGATGGTTTTTGAGTGGTTGCTGGGTATTGAACTCAGGACCTCTGGAAGAGCAGTCAGTGCTTACAACCACTGGGCCATCTCCCACTGGGCCAGCCCCAAAGTCAGGATTTTAAAGTTGCATTTGTGCCATTTTTCTAGGCCCCCCCCCCCCGACAGGGTTTACATTTTACATCTGTAAGCAGGGAAGTTCCACTTTGTGAACTCACGGGAATAAGGGTCTTCTTGCCCTGTCTCCCTGAACTGGAAGCTCAAAAGATGCAGAGAAAATCAGTCAGGTGTCAAACTCACAGCCTGGAGGCCTATCAGTCAGCTTTAATTCTTTGAGGGTGGAGTCCTAGTGCCTGAAACACCTCCCACTACCGGCCCCACCTCCTAACACTACCTCGTTGGCCTTCAAGTTTGTATCAAGTGCACTTTTGCAGAAGTCCACTCAAAAAGGCATGGGTAGACAAACAATAATTACATTTTCGCTTGAGAAACATGATTTTCAGATACATTTGGAAGTAGATCCCTTGACCTTCACTGAGGTGGTGTTGGGACAGGAGTGACAGGTGAGAGAGGCTTATGAATAACAGGTATTAGTCTCTGGCGGGGAGGGCGGGGGAATGAACTTTCTGCCCGCTGCCTGGCTTTTAGTCGTACGTAGATCCAGTGCCCTACCTACCTATTGCCCTATTCTCCAAACTCTGAAGGGTCCCTACTATCTGTTAACATCACTCTTGAGTCAGATCCACGTTATTGTGTGGAAAGGAGCCAGGGAGGGAAACAGGCAGTTTCTCTATCATTCTAAGGCATACTTTTCTATAGAAAAATCTCCAGCGAATCATCCTTAAGTTGCCTTTTGACTAGAGCCAAGATGATCTAGCGATGGAGTCGAGGGTGTGGAGATCGGTGTGTTTGGGACTACACTCTGCGGTCCGCCAGCACGGCGGGAGGGAGGACAGGAGCTAAGGGACTCCCGCACCGGGTAGCAACGCCATTGCGGAGCGTGGCCGCAGGAACCCAAAGGGGCGGGGCTCCGGAGGTGGCCACGCGGCGCGAGGCCTAGATTTTCAACCTCGTAACCACCGTAGACGAAGAGGGAGGAGCTTCGGCCACGCAAGGCCTGCTGCCCCGCAGCCTCGCCACTACCAGGAGCTCCCACCAACAGACCCCTTTGTGTGCATGCCCCCGCCCCGGAGGCGCCACAGCCAGTGGCGCTGAGAACCCTCATTGGCTCAGCCCGACGGTCACATCGATTGGCCCGCGGTGTCCCCGACGCGGGGGACCGCTTTCCCTCTTTCTTATTGGCCCGCCGAGCTGCCTATCAGACAGCCTCGTGGGCTGATTGCTCGGCCGCTCAGAGTCCCTGGAAGCAGTTCCGGGAAACCCCGCGTGCTGCCGGGATCGCGTCTCAGTCCATGCAGGGGGGGAGGGGGTGGCGCGCGCGCCATTTCTAGTCGTTTTCAAAGCGCCTCGCGCTGATTCTCACGGGCCAGGCTGCCGGCCCCCCGCTCTTCCCTGGTGAGTCTCGCGCTGGCCCGTGGGGGGAGGGGCCGGGAGTCCCGGTCTGACCGGATTCGGCCGGGTCCAGGCTTGGCGCCCTGGCCTGCAGTTTGGGTCTTTGCTCGGAGGAGGCCCGAGGGTGGGGGTGGGGATGGGCCGGGGGCGGCTTCTGCTCCGGTCGGCCGCGCAGCCGTGGGCCTGAGTCCCGCCGCGGCGCCTCCACTCTCTCGCTCATTCTTAGCCCCTCGGGTGCCCCGGTCCCTCGGTCCGCTGTCCTCCGTCCGGCCTGCCGGTGTCAGGGTGCTTTTCCCGCCTCCGCCCGCCGCTGTCCGCGGCCCGGCCGGGCGAAGGGTTTCAGCCGTTCCCCGACCCCGGTGCTTGCCCCTAAGCCAGCGGTCAGGCCTGGCTCGCATCTCGCCGGGCCGCGAGTGGAATGTGTGGATAACCCGGTCGCGCCCGAGGGGGTGGGGTGAGCCGAGGGCGGGGTGCGAGTCCTAGGGTTATCTGAGCCGGGAACAAACTTTTACGGGAGTCGGAGCCGAGGGGCCGAGGTATGGGGGGGGGGGTGCCTCCCGCCCGATCCCCAACCTGCATGCTTCAAGCCGGGATTTGAAGGAAAAAATGACTACTAGAGGCCGTGACACTTGGTTTCGAGCGGCGCCTGAGATAGGTAATTCTGAGAATGTCATAGGCGCTCCAGATTAGAAAAGTGCTTCTTTTTCTTACACGGCAGTATTCATGTGGCCAGAATTTTAAGGCGAAAGTGCAGGGATTCTTGAAAGGTTCAGTCTTTTCTCGTTACCTGTTTGAGTTTTTTTTCCCCACCCCCCTTGCCCTTTAGAAGCAGAATGTGTCAGGAGTCAGTCGTAGTGATTAAGGGCTTGACATTCCCGAACTTTGAGATAACCGTTAGCTTTCGTTGGTTTTAAAAACCCGTCTCTCAATATTTTGCTCAGAGATGTTCGCCAATGGTCAGGGAGGAGCTAGTACTGACTTCCCAAATCTTCCAGAGGTCCTTTTAAGTCTTATTTAAGTGACTTTATTTTTGTAATTTTCTTTCTTTTCTTTTTCAAAAATGTTTTTCAAAGGACTCCAGTCACGTTAGTATATTTGCTGCATCCAGAAATATGGTTTGGCTGTGTGGCATTGTTGTTGAATAACATGAGTTTAAATGGTCTCATAACATAAATGAGCACTTTGTATTTGGCTTGAAGAGGCCCCCCCCCCCCCCCCCCCGTTGATCTGAGGTTTTATTCCCTCGACTATTTTAGCTTTTTTTTTTTTTTTTTTTTTTTTTTTTTTTTGGTTAGGTTAAAGTTGACAAAAATCTGAACATTTAAAAAGTTTTAATGTCGATGATAGTCATAAATATGTATTGTGCCTAGTACATAACTTGTCATTTTGCTTCATGCATACTTTTGAAAAACACTCCACCTTAACAGATGTTCATTGAACTTCTCAGTTAATTTGTCTCTCCTGTAACATAGTATTCATAGGTGCAGTGCTATGCAGGTCTTGTAGAACTTTTTGAGTTGTGGTCTTAGTTATAGTGTTTGTGGGAGGGAATGGGAAAGCACAAATGTATGTCCACAGAAAGGTTTTGGATTTTAGAATGCTTCTTAAATAGGAGTAGGTTGTATTAATCAGTAAATATGCTCATCTCACGTGCTAGTAGTTTCTTGTGCCAGTTTTGTATGTTTCTATTTTTGCTAGTTCATCAGAGTTTGAGGCTTGCCTTGAGTATAGTCGGTGTCTCGGTGAACATCGGAGGGCTAGGGAGAGGTTTGTGATGAGAAGCCATACAGTTAGTTGTCAGGTCATTCTTAAAGTAACACCCTTCACACCTTGCTTTCTACTATTGCCTTCCTCTTCCTCCTCTCATTAACTTCAACTAAATGTTAGTGGATGTTCAGATGAGTTGTTTTATAGTTGCATAGTGTTTGAAGAGTGATCAGGAATGGGTTGGCCAGCTTAGGCTGTAGTGCTTGCAGGTGACTTGTGGTTTCTATCTGGAGTTTCTTCAGGAACAGCAGGCGTCATCATGCCTTTATCTCCTGTGCTGCAGTGTCTGCATCCAGCCGCCCGTTCTCTTCATCACCTGCACTTTCACACACACTTACATTCCCTGACTTGGAGATAGCATGGGCTGGCCTTGTATGCTTTTGTGATTTACTCTCTTCAGGTCCATTTTAGCATGTACTGGCTGAACATACAAAATTATTTTGGTAGGTTAATCTGGGAAATCTGACTAAGCTTAGGCCAGTTAGATAGTGTTTGAAGTTTTTTTTTTGGAAGTTGTTTATTCAGTATTTTTTACAACTTTCTTTCACTGACAAGAAAAAATCCCACTCATACTTCTGATTTTTTTTTTTTAAACAAGCAACCTCAACTATAGCTCACTTATTTTTATGTAGACTTTAAACAATGGCTTAGCTTTTAAAGTTGGTCATTTTTTCTTTTAAATCTGTGAATGGGAATAGCAAATCAATCTTAGAACAAAATTAATGTGAAAGTTGTGTTTTAAGTGAGGTGGAGAGAACCCAAGCCACCAGCTCAATGAACTAGATACAACATGGATTTATTTCATACCTGTGTTGTTTCTGAAGCATAGTTAGGAAAAATGGAAATTTCTTAAACCTTGATTAAGTGATATGTGGGTGTTCATTCTGTTTAAATCAAACTTTAAAACTCTAAGCTGAGGGGCCTTTAGGGTTTCATGGTGGTTTGTTGATCTCCCCAGAACACAACGGCTGCTTATGTTACTCAGCAATTGTACCTGCAGTAAATACAAGTCCTTCTAACCCAAAGTACATGAAGTTGCTTAAGGATCCAGTACTTACATGTACAGTTTCACAAGATTATTACTGAAAATTTAGATCAGATGCTCACAGAAGGCATAAGATATTCTGGATAGTGATTAGCAGCATGTGTACAAATCAGTTCAGGTGAATCATGCATTGTCCTACAAATTAGTTATTTCTGGCTTAATGTAATATAGCTCCTGAATTTTTTCCAGCAGCATAATAAAATGGCTAATCAGGTGAATGGTAATGCGGTACAGTTAAAAGAAGAGGAAGAACCAATGGATACTTCCAGTGTAACTCACACAGAACACTACAAGACACTGATAGAGGCAGGCCTCCCACAGAAGGTGGCAGAAAGACTTGATGAAATATTTCAGACAGGTATAATATGCATTTCTTGTTTCTGACTGGTTATGAAAGTGAGGGCAAACCACATTGAATTTTATAGATTTTTAAGGATAAATAATGCTTACTGTTTGTGATCTATGTAGAGCAAATACTTTCCCTTCATTGAGGGCATATTGGGTTTGACTTTATCCCTATTTGATTATTTTGAAGCCTTCTTAGTGTTGAATATGCAGACTTAGTTGTTTCAGAACAGAACATCAATTTGTCTTAGATTTACTACCAATTAAAGTGTATGTTTCAGCATACCAAATTTTGTTTTTTCCCCTTAACCTAAATCAGTCATCATTTTGCTTTTACTTTTCTACTTTTAGCTTTTTAAAAGTGATTGTTAAGTCAGCTTAGATCTGCTTAGGTGGCATAATAAGAGGAACAGTTAGACTGTGTCATACTCTGAGAGTCTGTGGCCTGTCTAGTTTCTAATAGACAGAAATTCACATCTCTCGGGTAATTTGGAAGTGTTTGGTTTGCAACAGCTGTTTTTTGTTTTTGTTTTTTTTCTTAATGTGTAAGTCCCATGGTTAAGTGCTTAAGCAAATTTGAACATCTTAATATGGTTGGTTGTAAGTGGTTTGAAGATTTAAAGAGGGAGAGAAATATTTACCCTTAGGGAATGGTGCTTGTAAATAAATGTGTCCTCCTTTGGGGCCATAGATGGAAATTTTCTTCCTCTGTGTTTGTGTGCCTATCCAGATCAGGAGAGAGGATTGAATTGTTTCTCTTAGAAATATTTTAAATTTAGTAGACAGAGCTGTGCTTTTTTTTCTTAAAATATTTTAAATCTCACAGCTGAGATTTAATCTTAGACATTAAAATGGCTTATAAAAATGACTCCTGGGTGATGGTCCCATTTGAAAACCAGTCCTCAGGAACTTCTGTGACATTTCTGCCCTAGAGAACTAGCAGTGATCTGCTTAGAGATCTCCCTGTATAGTGCTTTGTTACTGCTAAGAGGCTGAAGATCTGGGTGAAGGATTGGATTGACAGGATGGATTGATGATGGTCCTGAGTTGTGGCTTGGGTGGTGGGATGAAATATTCAAGTGAGGAAACACCAGTCTCTTAGCCATGCTCATTCTGAACTTTTAAAACATGACATGGCAACATTTTAAGCAATTATTTCGCAAGTGACATTAATCTATTTTTAATTTATTTACTGTATGAAATAGAATTTCTCTTTGGCTTTACCAAAATAGAATCACTTTTGCTGTTGGTTCATGTGGATTTCGGGAGGGGAATGTTAATCTGTCAGGTATTTCTGTTTTACATTGGACCAATTCTGAAAAAGTTCCTTATATATTAATATATATATTATATATAGTAGATGTTCTGTGAGTAAAGTAGACTTCATATATAGAATGCAGCATATATTTTTCTGTATAATTTATTTAAAAATCTGTGACATTTTAACTGACATTTGAAGGAGATTGTCATTATTGATAGTGTTGTGTCACAGCATCTTTTAAATCTCAGCTTGTTACTTCAGAAGAGCAAAAGACTGATTTAAAATACAACTTTTAGAATTGATTTAGCAAGCTGCACTTGCATTTGTAGAATTTAAAATGCCTTTCCACATTCTGACTGCAGCAAACTAGATGCTTGGATAAACACATTTTAATTTATGTTTGGTGCTCAGGAGGGAAAACCTTTGATACTCTTTGGAGTGGAGAGAATTAAGTAAAATTGGTTTTCATATTTTCTCTTACCTCTTCTATAGTAAACAAGTATGACAACCCGTAATTTGAATGTTTATCTTTGAGAAAGATAGTATATTCTTACCACTCTAATATAAACCAGAATTTTCTAAATGAACGGTTCATCTGCAGTACAGTACATGCATCAGACTTTCAGAACTTACTGCTGTTTGGGGGAGTTAGAAACATTTTAGGATCTTTCCACTAAAGTTTCTTTTCTTTTCTTTTTTTTTTTTTAAGTTAAAAATCAAGTTTATAGTTGACATTTTATGTTTGATTTTTGTATTTGTATTTTGTATTTTGATCTTTCTATATCTTATTTGTTTAACTATGAATATACATATAGTTAGATGAAAATGTAGTTTGTCAGAGATGGTATTGAGTATAACAATGCTAATAGATTTTACTATACAGTTAACTTACCCCTTTTATTACAATAATGCTAAACCCTTTTCAATTTAATTTTTAGGGTTGGTAGCTTATGTCGATCTTGATGAAAGAGCAATTGATGCTCTCAGGGAATTTAATGAAGAAGGAGCTCTATCTGTACTACAGCAGTTCAAAGAAAGTGACTTGTCTCATGTTCAGGTAAGGTCAGTACTAGCAAATGCATCCTAGCAGTTAATGACCTGCAACTGTTTAACTGTGACAGTGCTCTTTCCCTGTGGGGAAGTGGTCTGTTCTGTTTGTGACTATCTCTCCTTTGGAAAGATTTAAGAGAAAAAAGATCTTCTATGTCAGAGTTTCAGAAGCATGAGCACAAAGCAAAAGTCTCCCCTCACCTTTTAATACAGTAAGTTACTTTAAAACGTGGTCATTGTTTGGTCTTACTGTTACTATTACAGTTTTATATGTTTAAATTGCTTACAATGGGGGGGGGCTATCTGTGTGAGAAATACTTTTAGCCATTTTGGAAAGTAGTCCAGATTCAATTAAATATTAACAAATGGAAGACAATACTCCCCCCCCCCCCCCCCAAGTTTAGAAGGCAAGCTCCCTGAGTCCCTGAGGCACTGACTTAATGTTGTCTGCTCTAGCCTCTGGCATGTCAAAGTATTTGTTGAATGAATGGAATGAATATTTTTGTTAAAATGTTGGTGTTGAAACACCATCATTTAAATTTAAATTTATTGCTTATTTGACCCTTCAGTGATTCCTGGTAATTCTCCTTTTTGAATTGCTTGCATCTTTTAGAACAAAAGTGCATTTTTATGTGGAGTTATGAAGACCTACAGGCAAAGAGAGAAACAAGGCAGCAAGGTACAAGAGTCTACAAAAGGGCCTGATGAAGCAAAAATCAAGGTAAAAATGTGACTTAGGGAGTTACAGTATTGGATGGAAAGGTTTTAATTCAGACTCTTCCACCGTCTTTAGTTTTCTGACAAAGAGGGAGGGACGTGTTCATCATTATTTTATAAGCACTGTTTATATATGTTTTGTTTGGTACAGGGTCCTATTATGTAGCTCAAACTGACTGGAACTCACTGTATAGTTCAGGCTGGTTTCAAACTCTAGGTGATCCTGCCTCACCCTCCTGCATGCTGAAGTAAAAGGCCTGGGATTTTTTTTTTCCCCCTTTGGAAAGAGCTGTTGTATTCTAACTGCTTTCTTCCTTTTGAATTATCTCAGTGTATTTATAAACTGGTCCTGACCTTTTATGACCATTTATAAAATGGTCCTGGTTGTGCCTATCTTCTGAAGTTGTGAAAATTAGTTGAATTCATACGTAAAATTTCTAACCTCCCAGTCATTGTTATTATTAACTTAGATAAACTTCTTAGAAAGGCAAATAGACTTTTGCTAAAAGACCTATTCAAGGTTTCTTTGATCTCTGTGGGATCTAACCCAGAACTTTACACATGCTAATCAAGTGCTCAGTCCTAAGCCAATTGCCCAGATTTAATTTGAATCCTGTTGAGTTTTGGTGGTGTTTGCACTGGTGGCTCATGTTTCAGTAAAAGTAACTTTGTAACTTGTCTTTACACTTTACTATTCTCATCTGTTCATAAAGTGATCTAGCCCCATTCTTTTTTTTAAAAAAAAGATTTATATGAGTACACTGTCACTGTCTTCAAACGCATGAGAAGAGGGCATCGGATCCCATTACAGATGGTTGTGAGCCATCTGTAGTGGCCTAAACCAATTCTTACACAAATTCCAAACTTCCCCACCCCATTCCACTGGTAGAAGAATAGAAGGTCCAAGACTTCCATCTTTATGGGATCCCATGGTTAACTAAATCTAACAAACATAAATCCAGTGTTGCTCTGAGTAATTAAATACCTAGCATGCAAAGCCCTTCTCTTGGTCAGTGTATATTTTGTTTGCTAACAGAAGATATTCTATAGGCCTTTCATATGAATTTTCATATGAATGTCATCTAAACTATAGTGCAAGCTCTCTGAAGGTCAGGGTATCTAATGTTAACTAATGTTAATGAGGTGGGACAATAATCAAATGTTTCATTTTTTTGAAATCAGTTTTTTTTTTTTTTTTTTTTTTTTTTTTTGGTAGTTGCCAGATTTAGAGTATATCCTGTGAGATAGTTTAGTTGTGTTGAGCTTGTGATTTGGTAAGAAATGAACAGACAAATGGAATAGTTAAGGGCAGTTGTGAGCTGCGTGTATACTGGGAGCCAAATCAAGGAGTTTGCAAAGAGCAGCAGATACTGTCTGTAGCTACCCCCTTTTAAGTAGTTTAATGTTATTTTTAGTTATATGTATATGTCTGTGTCTGAGTGTGGGTTTGTACACATGACTACAGTGTCCATGGAGGCCAGGAGAGGGTATTGAACCCCCTGGACCTAGAGTTACAGACAGTATGACACATTTCATATGCTTGCTGTGAACTAAACTTGTGTCCTCTGGAAGAGCAGTAAACTTAACTGCTAAGCCATCTTTCTAGCACCTCATTTTTTTTTTTTTTTTTAAGGGGGAGGGTTTCTAGACAGGGTTTCTCTGTGTAGCTCTGGCTGTCTTAGATTCACTTACTCTGTAGATCAGGTTGGCCTCAAACTCAAAGATCTGTCTACTTCTGTTTCCTGAGTACTGGATTAAAATCATGTATTACTGCTGCTCAACCCCATATTTGGTTTTTATGTGATTCTGGAGATAGAATCCAGTGCCTCATGCGGGCATGCTGCATTTCCAGCTGTTCCTTTTTTTTTTTTTTTTTTTCTTAAGTTTATTTGTAAAAACAGCATAGGACACTGGTCATCTGCAATAGTGTGTAGGTGAATGTGTCCATCTGTCTTCACATTGGCAGGAGCCTTTACAGGGGCCTAGACACCTTTGGGAGCTGAAGCCTGGGCCTTAGCTAGAGCTTTGGCCTCTGCCTTGGTTTGAAACTTGGGTTTTGGTTGGGCCATGTAACTGCAAATCCTCTTTCCAAGCTTGGGGTGAGCAATGAATTACAAGAGACAGCTGAATTTGCATCTGGGGTGCTTTGGAATCTTGGGCTTGATGGCCTCAGGCTTCACAAGGGCCTTGATGTCCTCTGCGCATGCGCTCATTGCCTTTGCGTTGTTGGCCTTCATCTTCTTCAGGCCTTTCTTGTTGTTCTTCTTGGCAAAACACATGTTTCTCAGGAACTTGGGGTCAACCCCCTTAAGAGATTCATATCTTTGTGACCAGGGTTTTGGGATGCCATTTCTATGCCATGTGCAGGACTGGTTGTGTGTGGTGTGGTTATTGGACTTGGCCACATCTACACAGTAACCCTTGGCTCCTGTAGTGCCTAGGACCAGAAGAGCCAGCTGTTCCTTTTTTAATTAGTTGTAAAATTCATCTCATAAGATGTTAGTTTATGTGTGTGTTAACATGTGTAATTACCTTTAGGCCTTGCTTGAAAGGACTGGCTATACTCTGGATGTAACTACAGGACAGAGGAAGTATGGTGGTCCTCCACCGGACAATGTGTACTCAGGTGTGCAACCTGGAATTGGAACAGAGGTAAGTGCTCTTACCCCTTTGTGGAAAAATCTTTACAATCTAGTAATTGACTATCTAGCGTATGATGTAGGTAAAGTACTTGATTACTTTCAAAGTGTGGCTAGTGTCTTATTGGTAGCATCTATGTATATTTTGTATTATTAGCAAGGGTAACTAACCTTAGTATAGAAATCTTTTTTCCCCCACATGTGAGCTACCATGTGTTTGCTGGGAACTGAACTTAGGACCTCTGGAAGAGCAGTCAGTGCTCTGAACCGCTGAGCCTTCTTTCCAACCCCTTCTTTATAGATACCTTAAAGCAAAGAAATACAGACAGTTCTTGGAGCTTACTGCTAAAGGAGAAGCAATTGTTTTTAATTTTGCAGAGTTTTAAAATTTTTTGTTCTAGGAATTGAACTTGGGGCCTTATTCATTCTGAGCATGCTCTACCACTGTGCCATGCTCCTGACTTTATTTTTTTTTAATTTTTTAAAGAATTATTTATTTTTTATGCATATAAATACACTGTGGCTATCTTCAGACACACCAGAAGAAGGCATCAGATCCCATTACAGATGGCTGTGAGCCACCATGTGGTTGCTGGGATTTGAACTCAGGACCTCTAAAAGAGCAGACACTGCTTGGCAAAAGGTGGATTTTTGCTGTCTTCTCTGCTTGATCTGCAGCTCTTGGACTTAAATGATCCTTCTTCCTTTTGAGTAGCTGGGAACACAGGGTGAAGCTTCTGTCTACTATATTGAACTTCTATCTATTAGTTCAGTGGTTCTCCAACTTCCTAGTGCTTCAAAACCCTCTCATATAGTTCCTCATGTTGAGGTAAAGGCAATTGACAATATTTTTGTTGCTATTTCAGAACTAGTTTTGTTACTGTTAGGAATTGTAACATAGGTATCTGATATGTGACCCCTGCTTTCATATTTGGGATATATGCAACAAGTAGGAACTGAAATTTTGAACAAGGCATACCTGTTTTTGGAGTTCAATAATTTTTATTTATTTATTTATTTTTGATACAGGGAGTTACTATGTAGCTTTGCTGGTTTGAAGTTTTATTATGTAGTTCAGGCAGTCCTTGAATTTACAGAGCCCCACTTGCCTCTCCACTTCTGAGTGCCTAGCAGGATTAAAGGCATGCACCACCATGCTTGACCATTAATGTTTTTTTCCTTTCTTATTGGAAATGCTAGGGATTGAAGCCAGGGTCTTACTCATCCAAGGGAGGCACTCTACCACTGAGCTATATACCCAGTCCCGGTGATATCTGTCACATGTTTCAGAATTCTTTTGTTACTTTATTAGTTGTCTATGGTTTAGTCATTGTTCAGAATTTAAAATATCGATGTCGAAAAAAAATGTTTTTTTCACTAGAAAATTTCTCTTGTGAAAGTTTACTGTTTCAGATTTTGTGATTATAAATGTTTTATCAAAAGATTGTTTTAGAGCTGGGCATGTGATGCACATCTCTGAGCACTCAGTAGGCAGAGACAGACAGACCCTAAATTTGAGGCCAGCCTGGTATACAAAGAAATTTACAGGACAACCAGGAGTACACAGAAAAATCCCTGTCGTGAAACCTGCCCCCTAAGCCCAAATAATATTGATGTTGAGGAATTTGAAATTTTTGATATAAATGCTAGTTTTTACTTTAATGTTGCTCTTATCTTATAACTTAATCCTACTTTGCATTTTTTGTTTTAATTAAAACAATACCGTGACTTTCTTAAATGGTAAAAAATAATTTCTTTTTATACCTTAGAATTTGTTTGATTAATGTTTTTGCCAAGTATGGTATGCTACTTAGGAAGGGAGGCTGAAGGAGGAAGGTAGGTAAGAGTTTTTGAAAACTTATTAAGGTTGCTTTTTTAGATAATGAAGATTTTAATATTGAGAAAACTTGATGAAAGCCAGGTTAATTTTCTTACTAAATTACTGTTTTATAAAAATTATGATTGCCATATTTCTATGAAGGTACAGAGTAGCTTTTTTTAAAATTCTTTCCTTTAATAATATCCCACTCTGTAGTCCTGGCCGCCCTGGTGCTTGCTGTATAGACCAAGCTAGGCTGTAACTCCAGACATCCGTGAAAAAAGGCACATTATAAAATTTTTAAATTTGAAGTTATTAGTACAGATTTGTGCAGCTACCACTTTCTTTTTTATTTTCAGTATAGAACTTAACTTTTTGTTGATGGCCCTGAGGCTTTGTTATGTTTTGTTTTTTGAGACAAGGTCATACTCTGTAATCTTGGCAGAGCTAGAACTAACTGTTTAGATGAGGCTAGCCTCAAACACATGAGATCTACCTGCCTCTGCCTCACTAGTGCCTGTGTAACCTCATCTAACTGACTTTATTAAAAGTTAGGGGGGTCTTTTTGCCTCTGCAATCAAACCCCGCAATAAATGTCTGCAGAAGAAAAAAAAAAAAGTTAGGGTTCACATTTAATCCAAATCAACTGCCAGATTCAAATTGTCCCCCATTCTACCTTAAGTATCTTATGCCTTTATCCTCTTAACAGGAGACAGGAAGTCTGACTCTAGTTCTAAAATGAAGTGCTTATATTGGATTCTAACAAGGAAGTTTTATTTCAGGTCTTCGTGGGTAAAATTCCAAGAGACTTGTACGAGGATGAGTTGGTGCCCCTTTTTGAGAAGGCTGGTCCTATCTGGGATCTACGCCTCATGATGGATCCACTCTCTGGTCAGAACAGAGGCTATGCATTTATCACCTTCTGTGGGAAGGAAGCTGCCCAGGAAGCGGTTAAACTGGTATGTGATAAATATCCATGTCCAAGAACTTCAATTTGAAAGAATAAACCAGTTCAAAAACATTTGCAGTTAACATTGTTTCACTTTTAGTCACTGCTTTTAATATCTTTATATCTACTGATTTGGTATGTAACCTTTTATTTTTTTCCTGATTATAATTCTAAATTAACCAATTGATTAGCATGATTTTATTTAGTATTAAATTCAATTGTCACTTTTTGCTGTCAAACTTTAGATTTGGTACTAAAGTATAATGGAGGCTGGAATGGTTGGTTCTGCAGAATGTACTGGAAGACAGTGAAGATTTGGTTTAACAAATCATGTGAATCTGTCTTATTTTTATCACAATCTAGCTGTGCAGTTAACAAATTGTATTCTGAATCTCTCCTTTTCTGCTATGTAATAGTCAGCCTGCTATGGCTTTCCTTTTCTCCAAGAGCTTTTTTACAACCTTGTGTTTCTTAGCAGCAGTAAGTTTTGAGGCTAGCCTGCATTCTTTCTGACTTTCTGGGCGTGTTAAATAACAGGGTTATTGTTTTTGGCAGATTTTTGCCAGCCATCTAAGGGCATGTGCAGTGTGGTATGGCAGTTCTTGCTTTTGCTTTAAGCACAGCTGTATCTACCAGATGTTCTTGTTTCATTAGTTTGAATTAGTCCTTTACTAACTTGGTTCAGGTTTTAGTTTTTCTGATGGATTTTTTTTCTTCAAACTTGTTTATTCAATATTAAGGATATTTTAGGGCTTTATTTTCTTGTTTTTGACAGTGTATAGGAACTAAAAGATTTATTTATTCATATATGTGAGTGCCCTATTTGTATGTATGCCTGCATGACAGAAGAGGGCATTAAAATGATTTTATGTATAGTTATGAGCCACCATGTGGTTATTGGGAATTGAACTCCCAGCCCTCCAGAAGAGCAGCCAGTGCTCTTAACTGCTGAGCTGTCGTACCAGCCTCATGGATAACTTTTAAAATAATATCTTTTAGTAAACTAGTAGTTAATGATGTTAAAATATGAGTTTATTAAAGAATTCATCACATTTTTTTATTGTCTTCATAAGGTTTTGAAAGTGTTCTGATACTTTAGCTTTATTCAGAAATGTGGTTTGTATACAGTACAGTGTGAGACTCATAAGTTTCTTTGGCATTGATTAAAGTTAATTGTTTCTTTTCACATTTAATTATTTTGGCTATTGCTGATCTATGTTTACATTTCATCCTAAAGGACTCTGAATAAACATTTTCAGGTATTCCTTCTTAAATTTTCTGGAAAGGAATGTTCGGGTAGATAAAATTTTGAAATAAGTCAGCAGTGATGGCACAAGCCTTTAATTCTAGCACTTGGGAAGTAGAGAAATGCAGGTGGATTTCTTGAGTTCTAGGACAGCCAGAGCTATACAGAGAAACCTTGTCTCAAAAACAAAACAAATAAACTTGGGGGGGGGGTGTGTTCAGGGTTAAAATAAATAGCTTTGAGCCCTTTTTTATATGGATAAACAGCAGAAGTTACAAAACTAAGGTATAACCTGGAGATTGTAACAAATTTAAAATCTACACTCATGTTTCAGCAAGTATAAGAGTTTCATCTTAAATTTTGGGGCTCTTTAGATTAATATTGGTTGTCCTCAGTTTGAGGGGTTTGGGGTCTCTGGTTTTTTTCTATTTTGCAGTGTGACAGCTATGAGATTCGCCCTGGTAAACACCTGGGAGTGTGCATTTCTGTGGCAAACAACAGACTTTTTGTTGGATCCATTCCAAAGAATAAAACTAAAGAGAACATTCTGGAAGAGTTCAGTAAAGTCACAGGTAAAACAAAAATGCATCTAGAAGTTGGTTTGTGGGAATCTGTTGCATTATTTACAAATACAAATTCTCTCAAAAGGAGCTATATAGGCCGGAGAGATGGCTCCGTGGACTGCTCTTCCAGAGGTTTTGAGTTCAATTACCAGCAACCACATGGTGACTCACAACCATCTGTAATGGGATCTGATACCGTGTTCTGGTGTGTCTGAAGACAGCTACAGTGTGCTCATACATATAAAGTTAATAAATCTTTTTAAAAAAACAGGCAAACTAAGTAAACTAAGAGTTCAAGTCTCTTATATCTCAATTGCTTCTTTCTGCTTTAATAGTAGTTGGACTAAAATGTCTTGAGTTTTCTTGGTTCATGGAATTTCCTTTTCACTTTGTCTTAATCTAACCTTGGTTTGAGCTGCTGCTCTCTAATCCTCAAGTGGAAGTTTTTTCCTTTAGTGGGTTTTTAGGATTAGGGAGAAGCCAGTTTTCATTTCCAGTTAACCTGTCGTACATAAAACTTGAAAGATTCTAATTGAATTCATGCAGTTGATTGAGAAGTATATTTTATATCACAGGTCTACTTTCCATTAACTTTCACTTTTTATGTGGGTGCTGGGATTTGAATTTAGATTCTTGTGCTTTCACAGCAAGCACTCTTCCCACTGAGCTGTCTCCCTATAGCCTTCAAAGTCCTGGAGTTTGCTGTGTAGACCAGACTGGCATTGAGATTGAGCTGCCTTCACCTCTAGAATATTGGAATTAAAAGGAGTGTAACACCACACCTGGCCTGCACTTTTTTAAATGCTTAAATTGGACCAGTGGCTTAGTTGGTCTAGGCGTTCTTACTGTAGTCCTTAGGGTTTGAGTTCAATACCCAGATTACAAAAATAGCAGGAGAGAACCCATTCATGAGAGTTGTTCTTTAACTTCTACAGATGCATTTTTACATAGAAGCATCTGCTAAGTGCACACTGGCATGGTTTCTGTTTCTCTCCCTGTTTTGCTCTCTTTCTCTTTCTCTGTGTGCACATGCGTGCGTGTCTTCATCCCTGTGTCTCCCCATTTTCCTCTCATGCACATGAATGAATGAGTCAAAGAAAGGGAGGGAATGAAATGGTGAGATTATGATTTGAAAACACTGTTTTAAGACCATGACTTTCTCTTATAAAAACCACTATGTTCCTTTATGTTTTGTCATCCAGTCATACTGTTTTCTCCTTTTACTTGGAGCTGTCATTTATTACTCTGGTTTTACCCTTTCTTTGATTTAAAGGTTGCCCCATGCTAATTCTCCCTCTTCCTTCCTAAGTTGATTTATTCTTAGTACTCATTAATTCATTTTTGTTTTTTTAAGACAGAGTTTCTCCTTGTAACCCTGACTGTCCTGGAACTATCTTAGTTCAGGCTGGCCTTGAACTCACAGATCTACCCGGCTCTGTCTCTTTAGTGCTGCGATTAAAGGTGTACATCACCACCGCCTGGATACTATAAAAACTATATAGATGACCTATCTAAGTCCAGTCTTAAGTTCTGTGCTATCTGGAATAGATCCTGGATCTCTTCTTCAGAAATACTATTCACTCTGAAACCTTACTTTACTTTTATTGCCCATTTTGTCTTGGTTAAATTGCTCTCCGGGTGTTTTTATTTTTTTTTAATTTTTAAAAAGACTTATGTATATGAATACACGGTCACTGTCTTCAAACACAACAGACGAGGGCATTAGATCCTATTACAGATGGTTGTGAGCCACCATGTGGTTGCTGGGAATTGAACTCAGGACCTCTGGAAGAGCAGTCAGTGCTCTTAACCACTGAACCATCTCTCCAGCCATACTGACTGTTTATACAGTAATTCCTTTCTGTTTGTGTTCTTCTGCTCATCCCTTCAGTATGTGCTTATTAAAATACCTGTTAAACAGTGAGATTCAGTGGTTGATTCTCTACTTTAAAAAGACCTACATGCCAGAAAAAGTTAAGACCAGACAAAGAAATAATTCTACAAGTTATTAAAATACTTTGGAAATACAGAATGTTTCTATGGTTAGCTTTTATAAGGTTTTATTTCAGACAAGACTTTAAAAGAGTATATAGCATACAAAGAACAGAGTGTTTTCCAAAAGATTAACACATATCAAGTGTCCAAGTCAAGAAGTAACTTAAAGTAATTGGTAAAAAGCTAATGTTTGTTAAAAACAAATTAAAAGTAGAATTACATGAGATGAAGCAGTCAAGGCTCTTAGACCATGTAAGAAGTTTGTATTTTATTGCATACAGAATTAGAAGATGTTTGAAGGTCTTAAGCATGGAATAACAGGTGTTTTATCTTTATAGAATGCTTTTCTATTGCTCTGTGGATAAGGGCTTAGAGCTTTCATCAGGATTAGTAGTAGTGGGTTAGAGAGAACCATGAACCAGGCTAATAGTGAGATGGTAAAAAGTCAGTGTGTTGGATTTGGATAGTAGAGATGATATAAAAGAATTAACTGATACATGACCTGTTTATTAGGTCGGGAAGCCTAGGGAAAATATACTTAGGGTATAGTAGTGCTGTTTTGGACATGTAAAATTTGTCCAAGGCAATTTTAAGTAGCTTATACACCTGGATTTCAGAAATCTAGGCTAGAAAAAATCTTGTTAATAAGGGTATAGAAAGTACTTTTGGGGGCTGGAGAGATGGCTTAGCGGTTAAGAGCACTGACTGCTCTTCCAGAGGTTCTGAGTTCAAATTTCAGCAACCACATGGTGGCTCACAACCATCTATAATGAGATCTGATGCTCTCTTCTGGTGTCTGAAGACAGCTACAGTGTACTCATGTAAATAAAATTTAAAAATCTTTTTAAAAAAGTACTTACGGTTAGGTCACAGGATTTAGAAAGGACAAATGTGGAGGGACAAAGGGCATAAGTTCAGAGGGACTAGACACACAGATGGTCACTGATCATTCTTGTTCATAGAAAAAATAGGTATTGTCTTTGCTTTTTATTTCTGTTTAGTTTTTTTTTTTGGTCTGTGACTAGTAGTTGGAAGTTAGTTCTTTGGCATTTTGAGTCTTAAGGTCCTGATAATGTCTTTATAGAGGTTGTGTTTTTTCATGAATTACAAAGCTTTGTAGCTGGACCTACCTATTTCAAGAATTCAAAAATTAACAGAACACATATTACTGTCCCAAAGTCTGCATCGAATAATGCTGATTTGATGTTTACTATTGTGAGGCCTCTTCAATAATTTTTTTTTTTTGCTTATTGGCAAGTGGATTTAGGTCTGCCTAATCACTAGACGTGTGGTGGATGCTTTTGGCTTATATATCTGGCTGTTGGTTTAACAGAGGGTTTGGTGGACGTTATTCTCTATCATCAACCCGATGACAAAAAGAAGAATCGAGGGTTCTGCTTCCTTGAATATGAGGATCACAAGTCAGCAGCACAAGCCAGACGCCGGCTGATGAGTGGAAAAGTCAAAGTGTGGGGAAATGTAGTTACAGTTGAGTGGGCTGACCCTGTGGAAGAACCAGATCCAGAAGTCATGGCAAAGGTAAATACAAATAATAGCTGTTTACTTTAATTGCTTAGAAAAGCAAAAGGTAGCTAATCGTAGTAGCCTGTTTTAGCATCTGCTCAATTTCCTCCATATCAAAGCTGTCAAAAGAACTGAAATCTTTCTTCAAATAAGTGTTTCTTTCATACACACTGAGAATTTATTTTATGTTAGCACCATAAAACATACAAAACGTTGGCCACTAATAATAGTACTACTAGTAGTAGTAAAGGTGATTGATAAATTATTATTTTTGGGGGAGAGGGATAGCCTTCCTATATAGCTCAGACTCACTGGGATCTTACTGTAGAGCCCAGGTTGGCTTCTTAACTTCTAATCCTTTTGCTCCAGACTCCTGAGTTAAGACATGAACTGGCTCATGTTATATGACTTTTACTACATACTACATGGCCTCGAATTATGTTTTACTTAGATTTATAGTTAATTTATTTTAATGTATCTAGGTTTTTTTTTTTTTTTTTTTTTTTTTTTAATAGAGTATTATCCCTATGAAAAAAGACAAAAGCTTGCCATGTTTGCTGGTATTTGGTAGTGGTAAAATAAACTTGGCATATCCTCCAGAGGGCAGGTCCTCAGTTTCCTCATTGTCAGGTTCTTAAGACTTTTCTTTGGATGGTTCCTGGAACTGAAGGGATTCATCTGCTTGCAGTAAGTTTGTGTAGTTACGTACTTATGGTTTTTTTCTCAGGGAGGCAACTTGATCACTCCCCATAAATTTGTGTTTGGATCTTCATGACTGGAAGAGGCAAAATGCTCACTTTGACTAGTTTGGAGGATTCTGGTTTATATTAGTTTTTATATTAGTATGGTATAGTATCTTTGTATGTTACAGACATTTTTGGGTTAAGCAGAGATGATTCATTGAGAAGAATTTGAGAGGGTCTCAGGAGTTGTGCTTTCTGTTTTTTTGTCTCACCTTCCTGGAGTACATGAGTGTCCAGGGAGGGGACTAGGAATCTAAATAGTCTACTGCTTCCTTTCCTTTTTTTCTTTTTAATTACTTGGTTTCAGTCTTCATTGTTTGTTGCAGTACATTGTGGCTTTGTGCTAACGACTGGACCTTGGATGTCATGTATTTTATTTGAGCTGGATAAATCTCTTAAGCTCACTACAGCTTTGAATACCTGTAAGACAAAACATAGCCTCTGCTACTTTTTAAAAATAAAAGTAAAATGTCTAAAAGTTAAAAAGGGGTTTTATATATTGGGAGCAGTAAAATTCCCAGAAGTCTCAAGATAGAACTAGTAATTTTGTTTTAATCAATCGCTTTTCACTCATTTCTGATAACCTTTTCAAGTGGAAGGTCAATATAAACCCTATTAACAGCACCTAGTAGTAACATCCCTGTGTTAACATCCCTGGCTGTACTGGAACTTGCTTTGTGGACCAGGCTGGCCTTAAACTCACATAGATCTGCCTGTCTCTGCTTCCTGAGTGCTGGGACTAAAGAAAGGCCTGCATCACAACATCTGGCAGAAATTGGGAAGATTTTAATCTCGTGACTTGTTTTCTGGTTCAAAATAAGTTTCAGTTTGTAGAAAGCTTGCTCATTAAAAAGAAGCCCTGGGTCCCACCCTGAGAACCAAATAAAATTTGGCATGGTAGTACTTAAGAGGTGAGGAAAGTCAGATCAGAAATTTAAGGCTCTTGTTGGGTACATAGCCGGTTTTCAGACAAAGGAAAACCTCCCAAAAATCTATGAAAACAAGATTTTAGAGTGGCAAGGAGGCCTCAGTAAACTTGGAATTGAATAAAATTGATACATTACTTGCTCTCTCACTTAAGAAAGCATGTCTGTTGGTAAAGCTTAGTCCCTGTACTCAGTGTTTACACCTTGGATCACTCAAAGGAAACCTTTGTCTTCAGACAAACACAGAAGAGAGCATTGGATTTTATTATGAGCCACCATTTGGGTTCTGGGAATTGAACTCGAACCTTTGGAAGAGCAATCAGTGCTCTTAATCACTGAGTCATCTCTCCAGCCCCTAAATGCTTTCTGTGAATATTTAAATTATATTTTGTAATCCTGGAGTTCAAACACAAGACATGGCAGTGATTAGGAAGTGCTATATAAATAAATGAGACATACCGCTAGAACTCTAACATTTTTAAGTATAATTCCAATGTTGTTTGTATCTTGTCTTGGTGCTGTGAATCAAACGGCCAGCCTCATACACATGGCCACATGTATGTGAGGAAAGATTCCACCACTGAGTTCTTCAGATTTCAGTCCAGGAAGTTTCTTGTTTGTTCAAAGGTGAACAAACTTGCAGAAGCCTGTCTAGTCAAGAGGCTGGGGCTCAGTCTGACAGATGGAAAGTTGTTTCTCCTCCTCCTCCTCTAATTTTTGTATTGTTTTTTGAGACAAGGTTTCTCTGTGTGGCCCTAGTTCTACAGGAACTCATTGAGGCTAGGTCAGGCTAGCCTCAAACTCACAAATTCACCTACCACTCTCAACATCATGTCCTCCACTTTTCCTAAAAGAAGTGCTAGGACTAAAGGTGTGTGCTGCTGTGCTTGGGGTCAAATCTTTCTGAATCTTAAAGCTTTTTATCTGAGACAATAGTAGGTATGCTTTTTTTTTTTCTTGAATTGTTTTTTTAATTGAAGGATTAAAAAGTTACACAGAAAAGTATACACAATTCCACTTTCTGCCCCTACCATCATGTCTGCCATGTCTCCTGTAAGACACCCAGTTTTAGTGTTGTCTTAGACAAGGATAGGCAAATAAAAGGATGTTATTTTTCTTAATTCTTAAATGAATGGCTGTAGGTAGTTTTTGCGTTTGTTAATATGTATTTGCTTTATTCACCATTCTATTTGATCAGTTCTGGGAAGATAACTGCATTATTGTGTATAACACTAAAAAGTCACATCATGCTGCCAGTTAAATTGGCATGCTAGTAACTCATCTGTTGACTGTATTGTATCTCTCCTTCAGGGATGTGAAGCATTGGAAAGACTGTTCTCTTAGTACCCATAGATCCTGGCTCTCTGTCAACTCATAGAGCTCCTCTTAGTTTTTGATCTCCATAGCACACTCAGGTCTATATATGCATTAGATTATTTCTGATTTTCTGTTCTAAGTATAGTAAGTGTCTTAGTCAGGGTTTCTATTCCTGCACAAACATCATGACCAAAAAACAAGTTGGGAAGGAAAAGGTTTATTCAGCTTACACTTCCACATTGCTGTTCATTACCAAAGGAAGTCAGGACTGGAACTCAAGCAGATCAGGAAGCAGGAGCTGATGATGCAGAGGCCATGGAGGGATATCACTTACTGGCTTGCTTCCCATGGCTTGCTCAGTCTGCTTTCTTATAGAACTCAGGTCTACCAGCCCAGGGATGGCACCACCCACAATGGGCTGGGCCCTCCCCCTTGATCACAGCTGGATTTCATGGAGGCATTTCCTCAACTGAGGCTCCTTTCTCTGTGATAACTCCAGCTTGTGTCAAGTTGACACAAAACCAGCCAGTACAGTAAGCATGTACCATGTGTGCTAATGCAGGACAAATATATTGTAGAGAGACACTTAGGAGAGAATTGTAGTTCAAAGGGCAAATGCAGTTATTCAGATATTCCCATGCTTTCTTTTATAGCATGTGTGCCTTATTCTTGACAAAATAGTATATCAAACTTGTATTTTGCTCAGTGCTGTTAATGGTTTGTTTCTGTTACTAAGTTTGTGTTTGAGTGTTTAATATATGGGGCTTTACATGTATTTCCTTATGACTCACATAGTGTCATAAGTTTTGCATACTTATTTTCTGATGCTTCTCTGGTGTAAGTTGCTAATATATTTTCATATTTGTCACTTGTCTTCTGACTTTGTTCATGATAGCTTTGCCATATACCACTGCTCTCATTAGGTAGTGCCGTTTCTTCATTTGGGCTCTAGGTTTTAAGTTAAAAGCTGCTTCACATCCATACTTTATTTCTATTTTGTGAATTTTAAAATTTTATTTTTTTTTGAGATTATAATTAATTTTATCATTTCCCCTTCTCTCACACCAATCCTTTATAAACAAATCACCCTTGTTTTCCTCTTACATACAGCCCCACGTTACGTTTTTACATTTTTGATCTGTTTGGAGTTTATCTTGGTGTATAGTGTAGAAAATAGACCAATTTTCTTTTTTCTTTATTGATGCTACTCTTACTAAATGATTTAAGCATTATAGTTTGTTTCTGTTTTTTCTTTTTTCCTCTCTTTTTAGCCCAAGTAAGTCTTTTCTTGTATCATTTTTACATGACTATCCACAGTTTTTGGGGTGAAAATAGATAAACTTGTTTCACGGGGTACTTTGGAGCCATGGTAAATTTGTTAAAACATTAACAACGATAATTTTATGTTGATGCCTGCCTGGTAGAATCTGTTCTCATGGGACAGACAGAAGGCAAGAGCCAGTAGTTTATATAACTTGGTTCTTTTTAAAAGTTGTAGAAAAGTGGTAGCTAATGTGAGAATCATTTCTTCATGTTTCTCAGATTTCCTATAACTACACTTTTAGACTTGCTGGTTTAGAGAAGAAATGCCAACGCGATGAAGACAATCAGTAGCGTTTTAAGACCTGAGCTAAAACTTAAGAGTACCAATTTTTTGTTTTGCTGTTAGGTAAAAGTTTTATTTGTGAGAAACCTGGCTACTACGGTGACAGAAGAAATATTAGAAAAGTCATTTTCTGAATTTGGAAAATTGGAGAGAGTAAAGAAGTTGAAAGATTATGCATTTGTTCATTTTGAAGATAGAGGAGCTGCTGTTAAGGTGGGAACTTTAGATTCTTTTCTTTGCTATTTGTTTTCAAACTTTGTACACGTATAAGTAACTTTTTGAGATTTTTAAATTATATGTGTATATCTGTGTGAGGGTGTGTGCACACATGAGTGTGCAGGTGCCCAGTGGAGTTCAGAAGAGGGCACTGGATTCTCTAGAGCTGCAGTTATAGGTAGGTGCTTGTGAGCCACTCAATGTGAGAACCAAACTCAGGTCTTCTGGAACAACATTGCACTCTCCTAACCGGAGCCACTGCTCTAACCCCATGAAGTACAACAGAAAGTTGGTGTTTAGGAATGTGTATGTGAGTGATCTTGTGTGTGAGTTACTATAGTCTGAACCTAGGACCTCCTACATAGGAAGCAAGTGTTTTTTCTCTGAGCCACACTCAAATTAGTCCTCACTGTTTTTTGCAAAACTCAGAACTTTAAAAAAATATAGTGTAACATATTATTCATTTCTGGTGTATTGATTGATTGATTTGATTTGATTTTTTGTTTTTTGAAGCACGGTTTTTCTACATAGCCCTTGCTGTCCTAGAATTCATCATGTAGACCAGGCCAGCCTTGAACTCACAGTGGTCCACCTGCCTCTGTACTACCAAGTACTGGGTGGGATTAAAGGTGTATACCACAACCCCAGCTTTTAATGTGCAGAACTTTTAATTTCTTTTTATTCTTTCCTCCTTCGTTAACTGGAAAATCAAGACTACTTTTGTAGTCTTTTTAAAAAATATATATGATCAGGAAAATGGAACATTAAGGGAGTCAAACATTGTTCTTTTTCCATATTCTCTGTTGGTGGTTGTCTTAATTAGGGTTTCTATTTATTTGATAAAATCTGATGACCAAAAACAACTTGGGGAAGAAAGGGTTCATTTCATTTTAAAGTTTGTAGTTAATCTTTCACGGAAGTCTGGGAAGGAACTCAAATGGGGGAATGCTGCATATTTTGGCTTGCTCAGCCTGTTTATAGCACCCAGGACCACCAGCCCAGGAGTAACACTTCCCACAGGGAGTTGGCCTCCATAGGCTAATCTTATGAAAACATTTTCTCAATTGAAGTTTCTCTAGGAGACTCTAGCATGTGCTGACATGGATTGGCACAGCACAGTGGTTTACTACTAACTTTTGATTTGAGCACTTATTTTCCTGCCTAGGTTGCTGCTTTAAAGTAGGACTTACAGAATTCCTGGCAGGTACAGGGTTTTGTTTGCTTTCTTGTTTTTTGTAGTACTGATCATCAAAACCCAGTACTGAAAAGCAAGCAGCATATTCGGCATTAGCTCTGTTTCTTGAGTTCTAGTTCTAGTATAGAATTAATTACTTTGCTTTCTGCTGGTGTCTGTTGAAATACTACTGAGTGTAAAATTGTACAAAATTCATAGTTTAGACCTGGCAGTGGTGTGTGCCTTTAATCCTAGCATTTGGGAGGCAGAGGAAGGTGCTTCTGAGTTCAAGGCCAGCTTGGTTTCCAGAGTGAGTTCCAAGACAGCTAGATTTTCACTGAGAAACCCTATGTTTAAAACAGAAACAAACAAATAAAAAGTATAAAATTTATAGTTTTATTGCAACTCAGTTTTTTTCTAATGTTGGGTTTGTTAAATTTCTAATGGTACAGAACACACTTGATAAATTTATATTATACTTTACAGATACTACTTTTGACTTTGGTTTTAAATAATTGGGTGAATTCTTGGGAAGAATCAATTTGATGGTTTGTTAAAGAAGCCTGTGAAATTATAAAATTTCTAGTCTAGGAACTGGGAAGTATCCTGGATGATTTTGATTATAGAAGTCATGTTCCTTTGGGTTATTGGTGTAATGTGCTGGGCTTCAAATTCACATGCTAGGTGTTTTACCAAGAATCTACAAGTCCTGAAACAAGAAAGACAACAGGTTGCTTTAATTAAAACTCTCCTGTAGCTGATCACTGATAGACTCTTCGTAGCATGTGCAAAGCTCTGTGCTTAATGTTGAGCACGTAAAAACACAAAGAACAAAACAAGACAAAACCCAAATAAGTAGTTTTCTCAACATTTGGGAGGCAAAGGCAGGTAGATCTCTTGAGTTTCTGGCTAACCCAGTGTATAGAATTCTGGGTTAGCCTGAGAAACTCTTGTCTTTAAACAAAACACTAGTTTTTGCTTTCTTGGTGATTTCTTAAGGCTTTGTTGGCATTTTCTGTGCTCTGCTTTTAGTTTGAGCACAGTGAATACTGTGATAGATATGATCGGAATGTACTACCCTGTTGAGTTTCACAGACAGTTCATCTTTGCATTTTATCCTTGAAACATCTGGGCAAAACTTAGATAATGAATATCACATTTTAATTGATAATCTGAAAAGTTGGTTTTTGTATGATTTTTTTTTTTTAATTTTTAAATTTTTTTTATTGGCTGCTGGCATTTTCCCCAGGTGTGGGTTGTTTCTGGAATTAATCATTTGAAATAAAGGAGTTTTGCTAAATGAAACTTTTTTTCTTTTAAAGATTTACACATTTATTTTATGTGTATGGGTGTTTTGCTTGTGTGTATATGTAGCACATCTGTGCTTGGTGCCCTCAAGAGGTCAGAATACAGCATCAGATCCCTTGGCATTGGAGTTAGGGATGGTTGTGAACCTTCATTTGGGGGCTGGGAACTGAGCCATCTTTTGCATTCTGAAATAAAATGAGAAGGCATTGCTTTTTGTTCTCAAAAGTAATGTATGTATCAAACATAAGGTTAGGGAAACAGTTCTTTCTGGTTAGGCTACTCTTACAAGTTAAAATAATTACAAATGCTTACTGAAACACGATTTTCAAGATTGTTTAAAAATATGTGTATAGGCATTTTTCTTGCATATCTGTCTGTCTGTATTATGTACATGCATGGTGCCCATGGAGACTAGAAGAGGGCGGGCGTCACATTCTTGGAACTGGTGGTATAGATGGCCTGTGGGTGCTGGGAATTGAGCCTAGAGTTCTCTGGAGAGCAGTATGTGTCCTTAACTATTGAGCCAGCTCTCTACTTCCCCATTTATACTAAGTTTAAAAATACTGTTTCTTATACAATAAACTTACTTTTGTAATTTAGGCTATGGATGAAATGAATGGAAAAGAAATAGAAGGGGAAGAAATTGAAATTGTCTTAGCTAAGCCACCAGACAAGAAAAGGAAAGAGCGCCAAGCTGCTAGACAGGCCTCCAGAAGCACTGCGTGAGTTTATATTTTATTATTTAAAAAAAGAATACCTTGGTAACAGATCAGATTAATAAAGTCAGGAAGAATCTTAAAGTAAACTGACTTGTTCCTTTCTTCCTTCCCTCCATTTGCTAGGTATGAAGATTATTATTATCACCCTCCTCCCCGAATGCCACCTCCAATGAGAGGTCGAGGTCGTGGAGGGAGAGGTGGATATGGCTACCCTCCAGATTATTATGGTTATGAAGACTACTATGATGATTACTATGGTTATGACTATCACGACTATCGTGGAGGCTATGACGATCCCTACTACGGCTATGATGATGGCTATGCAGTAAGAGGAAGAGGAGGAGGAAGGGGGGGGCGAGGCGCTCCACCACCACCAAGGGGGCGGGGAGCACCACCTCCAAGAGGTAGAGCTGGCTATTCACAGAGGGGGGCACCTTTGGGACCACCAAGAGGCTCAAGGGGTGGCAGAGGGGGTCCCGCACAACAGCAGAGAGGCCGTGGTTCTCGTGGAGCTCGGGGCAATAGAGGGGGCAATGTAGGAGGCAAGAGAAAGGCAGATGGGTACAACCAGCCTGATTCCAAACGTCGTCAGACCAACAACCAACAGAACTGGGGTTCCCAACCCATCGCTCAGCAGCCGCTCCAGCAAGGTGGTGACTATTCTGGTAACTATGGTTACAATAATGACAACCAAGAATTTTATCAGGATACTTATGGGCAACAGTGGAAATAGACAAGTGAGGGCTTGAAAACGATTCTGTCAAGATCCAATTGGCTCTAGATCTACATTCTTCAAATAAAATTGGCGTAACTGTTTCATCTTTAAGTAGCAGTTTGCTGCCATTTGTATTCAGCTGAAGAAGTCACTATTGTGTATATACTCGAGGCTTCTTATTTTTCTTCTTTTCTAAATGCTCTTGGACATTATTGGGCTTGCAGAGTTCCCTTATTCTGGGGTTACAATGCTTTTATCGTTCCAAGCTTCATCTTAGCTTCAGAACAAACTGTTAAATCATGATTTTGCAGAACCTTTGGTTTGGACAGTTCTGTTTTTTTGGATTTGGAATAGATTACATAGGAGTATGAAGTATGCTGTAAATAAAAGTACAAGCCAGTGCTTTGTCTTAGTAGTTTTAAGAAATTAAAGCAAACAGACTTAAGTTTCCTTGTATTGAAAATAACCTATGACTGTATGTTTTGCATTCCTAGAAGCAGGTTAACTGTGTTTTTAAATTGTTATGACCACACCTTTTTGAAATCTGCCCTACAAAATTTGTTTGGCTTAAACGTCAAAGCCGTGACAATTTGTTCTTTGATGTGATTGTATTTCCAATTTCTTGTTCATGTAAGATTTCAATAAAACTCAAAAATCTATTCAAAACATCACCTATTTCAAATTCAATTGTGTCCTAAAACATTATTTTATCCGTAATCCTTGAAGGAATACTGTTTCCAAAGTAGAACTGCCTATGTGAGTGATCAAATTCATGAAAAATTTCTCGTCTATTCCATCATGTATTGTGGATATTAGATTTGAGGAATATTCTAAATTCACATATTCAATTACCATTTCATTGATTGGTGTTCTCTCATAATCTCTTCTAATTTTGAAATTTTATCCTTAAAACAGACTCAGATGTTTTTGAACAGGTATTGGATACTTTTTATTAAAGCACAGTGGAGCTGGGGAAGCACACTACAATTTGTTTTGACCCACATTCTTTCAAATCATGGATAATTTGTGACTGAAGACCTCATTTGCTGGATAAATAAACATACATACAGAGGAATGGGATGTTATTTGCACTGTGGACTAAACATGAGCTTTAGTGTTCACAGTCAGTACCCTACTTTACGGCTTTAGGACTGTGATTCCTATTGCTGTATAAACTTACTTTGGGAAGCAGTTATGCCTTAGAAGAGACTTTTAAATATCAAGTAGTTATGTCTCTGGCTTTCTGATAATACTTCTTTGCTTTTACATTTTTACCATATCTATTGGCTAAGTTCTTGTTGGCCAAGTGGTAATGTTATCTATTTCGAATTTCCAATTTATTCTAATGACTAGAATGTAAACTTGTATTTTGATTTTTTTTTTTTTTTTTTTTTTTGGTGCTGGGAATTGAACCCTGGGCCTACACACATGCTACCATTGAGTTGTATCATTAACCCCTCTAAAATGTTTTAAATTATAAAACATAAGCTACTGGAGGGTAATTAAAACGGACTCCCTTGTTTTATGCTCTGTTCCTGTTTGGTGTCTTTTGTGATCACAGTTTCAGGTCTCAGAACCATTAGCCATTCACTCCTTGTCAGTGCAGTCGATCACATTTCCCATTTTGTGACTTCATTTTGAACTTTAACATTTGCTGAAGAATTCCAAATACCACATTTCTTTTTCAAAGCTTATTCATACAGTACAGTAGCTTAACAGGCATCACTGTTTTATTCTGTAGAAGTTGATAAAGGAATTATGTGGCCTGTTGCAGTTATGTTAGCATGGGTGTTACTGAGGTTTATAGTTTTTACATTTTTCTAGTGCCCATGTATACAAATAAAGAGCATGGATACTCTTTAAATGCTGCTTTTAAACTTAGGATAATTTGAAGCCTTGAGTGTAAATTAAAGCACTAATTTATTCTTGGAAAGAAAGACATATAAGTAAAAGTTGCATTTTTTTCCCTCTCCATACATGTTATGGGCTAGCAAGATTTCCTAGCAAGTGCTGTCAAATCTGACTGAGCGTGATCCCCAGAACCCACATAACGGGAGGAGTAACAGTTGTTGTAGCACACTGACTTATGGAATCAGAAAGCATGTTTTATATATACATAATTAATTGATTAGAAAATTAATTAGATGTTAGTCATAAAGGAAATTATGAAAGGAAATATAAATTATTCTGAAAATGCAATTTATTGTGCTTCTGACAATAATCCTAAAATACAAGCTAGTAAAAACCTCAAGTTCCATTTCAAAATCTTATTGTATATTCTATTTCAAATTTTAAGTGGGCACTTTCTATTCTGTTCTCGCTAATTAAAAATATTTATGCAGAGATTTCCTTTAATCTTTGCTTTACAAGTTTTTACTTAGTTAAAAGTCAGTGATCCTATGTAAAATTTTACTTTAGAACTATTCCTATTTGATGTCATAAGAGTTAGTGCTTGTAGTATCCAGTAAAAAGATAAACTCGGTGCTCAACTTTTTGTAGACATTGAACAAATGTCAATCAAGGAGACTTGTAAATTTACACTAGGGAGTTTTATTTTTTTTTAAGAAGTGAATAGGCACAGATTAGGAATTGTGAGGGACTTCCTATTCTACCTTTCCATCTTTTATTCTCCCCACCCAATCTAGTTGATGAAGCTTTATTTATGTCAGATTAAATGAGTGTTGGGAAGTAATACCTATATTGAGGTAGACCTCTTTGTAGGTATCCTCCTGACATTAACAAATATATTTCTTCCCCATAATGGAATGCAAATTTTTATTTGATCACTCATTTATAGCAGTTGTTTAAATGTGTATATTTATATGAAGGTGTTCTAATTAAAAACAAAAAAGTTCTAATAAGTTTCCAGAATCTTAATTAAATTTGAGTTTTACCTGATCAAAAGATAAGGAAAATGAGTTTTAGTTTTAAAGTTTCTCTAAAAAAAAAGTACAGTAGAATTGTTTTTCATTTTTCTTAGTTACTGGGATTATTCTGCAAAAGAAAGCCCAATGCTTTCTCCTAGTTAAAGATAATTTTTCTCATTGACTTTGGTTTAGGATATGAACCCTCTTACAAAGGCTAGCATGCATCAAAATATATTCTGTATTTTAAGGTATAGGAGAGAAAGGACATAAAATTTCACTCCTATCATAAAGCCTTATAAAATTATTCTTGAAACTCATTACATCATTTGCCTCCTGCCCATTTAAATATGATCATGCCTATGTTTTATTAATTGTGTATTATTTGTAAAAACCAAACCCTTCCAGTAAATACTTGCTATAAGGCTGTTCCTTGTTTGTTACTAAGATTGGTAACTTTGTTAAAAGTTTGCCTTTCTAAGACAATCTTGGGGTCCTGAGCTATTATCTGGCCCTTCTTAGGTTTGTACTTGTGTTTCTACTAATTTGATTGTCTGGAATTTCCGAAGTGAGCAGTTAAGAGAAAGCCTTATAGAAAGACTGCACTGGACATAGAAATGTTTGTTTCTCTGAAATGGAGCTTCTGTTAACTTAGCGGTGGAGTTCTGGTAGGGCCAATGGGTTAGATGACTGTAGAGTCCAGAGTAACAGATCCTCGAACCAAACGTTTCCTACATTACAGGTCTGTAGATCAGGTCTTACGTTTGAAACCCAAACATGAACCTTTAAAAAGTAACTCACTTAATATATTGGTCAGTAATTTAATATTAATACTTAATTTGAAGTAGTTACTGTTTTCTAGAAATATTTTCTTTTTAAAATACATGTTTATATGTGTGTGTATATATACATATATATTCACTACTGTTGTTATTTTGAGGTTACCAGAAGCTCTGGTTTTGCTTTGGTTTTGGTTTTTTATCATTTTCAGATGTTGTCCAGAAATCTGCAAGTGTTCTTTTCATGTTTTAACTCCTTCCTTTTATCACCTGACTATCAGGGAAGCGAGGTTGAGGCTGCCCTGCCCTGACATGTCATGATGTCGACTTGCTAGGTGGGGTTCGCTGGGGACCATTACCAGTGGAATTGTTGGTAAGAACTTTTTTTTCCTATTTCTTTTATTTCCTTTTTTTCTGTTTGTTTGTTTGTTTGTTTTGCTTTGTTTTGTTTTGTTTTACAAGTGGGGCATTAATTGTGGGGAATGCTGCCCATATCTTATGTAGGCAATTATTTTGGTCTTAAGGAGAAATAAGTGTTTTAAGTAGTATTTGTATTCTCATAGGAACATATAATAAGTACTTAACTCACTTTCAAATTAGTATATCAGCTGAAGATTAAGATATGAAATATTCCAGTTATGATTTATCAAGCTAGATATCTTACAGTCTAGAGGATCTGTTGAAGCATTAATGGTATTTAATTTTACTGTGATTTTAGTCTCTCTGGTTTATCATTTTTACGGGGTGTTAGTGTATAAGCATTTTAAGAGATTCATTGCACACTAATGCTTAATGAAAATGAGAAGGTATTGCCTAGACTGGACGGTTTGCAAAGTTAAACTCTAGAATTATGAATTTTGGCAGTTTCAATAAAATAGCAGTATTGTTTTAAAGATAGTTGATATGGTAATTTAGGCTCCAGAGGAAGTTTCCATGGCTAACATCTTGAGACCTTGAGCATGAATAGAAACAGAGGTGGAGTTGAGGATATGGTTTAGTGAGAACTCATATTTAAGAATGTTTGAGGCACTAAGTTCAGTCCTCAGCGTTCCCTACTAGGTAAAATGCAAACAAATCAACCAACCTTATAAACCTGTCAATTGACACGATTAGTAAATAATGCTAGAGTTCACATTCTAGATTACTACATTAAAATCCTGTAGTTCCTGTGGTGGTGCTTACCCATATGGTAACACAGTGGAAAGTTGCCTCAAGAAAAACCAAGGCACAGGATGTAGTTCAGTGGTGGAGCACTTGCCTAGCATACATAAGGGCATAGGATTAATCCCTAGTAGTAGCACAAAAAATTTAAAAAACGAAAAACAAAAAAAACCTCCCAGCGTATACTCAGGGCATCTCATGATGATTAAGTATAAATTGAGGGAAACCAACTTAATAACTAGATCAAAATAATTATAATTTATAACACTGAATAAAAGTAATTGTGGGTGTTCATGTTTGAAGAACTGCCTCAGTATTCTTGTGGAACTTTGCTTCTCCATTGGCATGCTCGGTATAGAATCTAGTAGGTGTTACACATGTTAGTCAGCATGGGAGTTTAAGTGTTTAGCTCTTGGTTCACAGTAGAATGGCTAGCTAGGTAGTACAGTGAGATCAAGTAGAATAACTAGCAATTTCAGGGTTGAGTTAAAGTTTTGTTTCCTTGTCCACATTTTATGCATATGTATTGGTGCTAGAAAAAAGTGAGGTTAAGTAAATTAAGAGAAATAAACAGTACAATTTATTAACCCCATGCCTTTGCAACAAAATACACTTGGACCAGAAGGGAAATGGGCACTATGGAAGAATTCTTAACTTACTGCAGTAAGGGGCTTCCATTTCACGTAGTAGCTGTGTCAGGTGCTCAGAACATTACTGAGATTTTTCACAGGTAAGGTTTGGCTAAAGAGACTCTTCTGGCCTGCTAAAGAAAATAGATGCAATTGTACTTTAAAGAGTCGCTGCAGTATTTAGAGTTATTCTCTGGCTATTTCTAGAGTTGGACTGAAATGCCTACAAACACTAACTTTCTGTTGTGCACACAGTACAGTAACATGAGATGTATCCAAATTGGGACATCTATAAGACATTGTCCATTTAATCATTTTAAGAAAAACCTGCTTTTGGTACAGTGTTTATGTACCATAACTGTATTGGAAAATTTGTACGATGTTAATATTTTTAATAAAATTTAACATGTTCAAAATGTTGTGTTGGTGATTTGGGGTGGGGTATAATGAATTCAATTATGAAAAACAGTCTTCAGCTGTGTAACTTAGGTTTTTATAGTCAAAAAAAGGAGCTCCTCCCAAATTCAGTACTAACCTATTTGAAGGAAGCTATTTAAGGAGTAGCAAAGCAATTTACTTCTACTGAGTTCCTGTGTGAGGGTCTTCCTGGGAGTACCTTTGGTGAGACCTGGGCTCAGAGGTATCATGCAGGAATGTTGACTGGCATTTTAGGCTCCAGTAGTTTTTTTGAGGAAATTTTAACAACACATTGGATGTGATCTAGAGAACCTGTGAAGGGGCGAATGAAGCACCCATGTGATGTTTGCGGTAGGCTTTTTATTGCCTTGATCCTGTAACGTGATGTGCCACAAATAGAGGTGGTATTTGACAAAAGCTATGTTGGAGGGTTTGGGTCTGTGGTGGAGAAATACTGCCAGTGAACAAAGAGTTCTGTGGGAAGTGTTCTTTTCTTTCATGTATGTTTAGTTTCTGTTTAATATATTCTCTTGCAGGTTGGCTTGATATGGCCGGTTCTCTTCTCTTATTTTCCTCAAGGATATACTTAGATCCTCACCAGTGATAAAGGTGGAATTTCTGCAACTCACAGTGGAGATTTACTTAAAGTCATACGCTCACTCATCCATCTTTGTAATGTGCTATTAATACCAAAAAAAAAAAAAAAAAAAAAAAAAAAAAGAAAAGGGCTTCGGGGAAGGTCATATAGGGGTCAGATGATCAAAACAAGTTAAAGTTGCAAGAAGTATCTAGATACATTCTGGCTTGTTTCATGAATGAGGGTGACTGGTGAACTTGAGTTAGGAGATGAGAGTGACAAAATCTTCCCTTAGGTCCCTGGTTCTCAGTTTGCTCTTCTGTTTTTTTTTTTTTTTTTTTTTTTTTTTTTTATTGTCCCCAAGTCAAATGATCAGTCAGTGAAACAAGAAGGGCTGTTTTAAAAGCAACAGTGTCTAAAGTTGTTTGAGGTATTGTCATAGCCAGGTTTAAGGCAGAGGCCAGAAGTATGAGTATTGATCAGGCCCTACCCACTTAGGTCCACCATCAGATGAGGGCCACATTTAGTCTCTAGACTATCATTGCTGCTGTCTAGACCCTGAATTCATTTAGTTTGTTTCATGAATATTTTCCTGTGAAAATACTGCTTTTCTAGAAATTTCAGAAAAATTAGGACCATGTACAGACATTTTCTTCAAGAAACCTTATTGTTTCAATTACTTATTTGCAATTCCCAGATAATGACCTAACTTCTTTTTTTAACTAAGAGTCTTCCTATGTATCCCATAAACTCCAGATCTGTCTGCTGCCTTCCAAGTGCTGGGACTAAAAAGCTTGTGCCACCATGCCTGTGGTGACCATTAGGGCTTAGTTGTTAGTATGGCAGAAGTCTGAAAATGGTTTAGTAGCACTTACTCCTGTGCACAAAGCCCAGGGTTTAATTTCCCAGCGTGATGCTAATAAATTAGGTCATAAAATCATAAATTAGATTCATGACTGAGGCTAGCCTGAGCAAAGTAGTCAGTGCTTATAAAAATTATTTAAGCTATACAGCTTCATCCTTTAAAAATCACATAGAAGTCCATTAGCTTAAAACTCAGCTTCACAGCTGTGGATGTGGGGACTAGCCCTCTAGGCTGCAGTACTGTGTGATAAAGCTCATTGTGGAGTTGTCAGATGTGCAGAGAAGAAATAATTTCCTTGAATGGGGGAATAAACCTGCATTATTTCAGGTCTCATATTCCACTGAGGGTTTGGTCGTTACCATGTGTTCTTGGGAGATTAATTTTATGCTCAAGCCAAGAATCCTTTAAATTTCAGTTCCCTGGATTTAAAAATAGACTAAATTTTAAAGTTAAAAGCTATTCTTAGACACTGTTCAAAGTTTTGTGCTTTAAGGAAATGTGCTTTGTATCGATCAAATTTATCTTTTGTTAGAATACCTCGGTTGTTTTAGTCAGAACTTAAATATTCTTCCAGCAAATCATGGTGGAAGTAAGCCAGGCAGTGGTGGTGCACATTCTTAATCTCAGCACTGAGGAGGCAGAGGCAGGCAGATCTCTATGAGCTGGAGGCCAGCCTGGTCTACAGAGTGAGTTATAGGTCAGCCAAGTGAGACCCCTTCTCAAAAAATAATAGCAGAAACAAAAACCCTCAGATTTTGGTTAAGTTATGTGTGTTTAGTTGTGATGTGCCTCCTGTTAGCCAGTAAAGTCCTGTTGGGGGGAGGGGCGGGGGGAGTGTTCTGGAGGTGACGCCAGGAGTATCAAAGTCTGAGGCCATTCAGAGATTATCCTTCAAATACAAACAATAGTAAATATTGTTGAAACTTAAAAAAATTTTTTTATTAATTTTTATTTATTTATTTATTTAAATTTTATTAATGTATTTATTTATTATATATGAGTACACTGTAGCTTTCTTCAGATGCACCAGATGCATTGGATCCCATTACAGATGGTTATGAGCCACCATATGGTTGCTGGGATTTGAACTCAGGACCTCTGGAAGAACAGTCAGAGCTCTTAACCACTGAGCCATCTCTCCAGCCCTTAATTTTTATTTATATGAGTACACTGTAGCTGCCTTCAGACACACCAGAAGAGAGCATTATGGTTGTGAGCCACCATGTGGTTGCTGGGATTTGAACTCAGGACCCCTAGAAGAACAGTCAGTGTCTTTAACCACCTAAACTTATTTTTATGTTGTGAAGAGTGGTTATGTTCATTGTAACCATTTCTACTTGACTTTTCTAAATGAAAAAAAAAATGCTGAATGAGACCATTTATTGTAAATGTGGAAATGACATCTATGCCATCCGGACCTACGCCATCTCCAGCTCCTAGAAGCTGGGGCAGGAGGATTATCATTTTGAAGCCAGCTTGAGCCGTATATAAAGGCAGTTTCTTAAAGCCCTTAGATGGAATGCGGGGATGAATGAAATATTTGGAGATTTTGAGGTCACAGTTTATTACCCAACAGTACTCCACAAGCTGACATGTATAGAAGTCTCTCAGATTTTCAAATTTCCTCTTTTCTCTGAGTTCATTTTCCAGGCTGATGCTGGCCTTGCAGTTGATTCTCCTGTGTTGATCTCACTGGTGGGGGCTTTGTTATAAGTTGGTGATTTATCAGCTCTGAGGTGAGGCAACAAGCTTCAAGCCAGGGTCATGATTATCTCACATTTCTGGGGCTCAACAAAAGAAGACCTTAGTAGAAAAGCTGGGGGGTGGGGGGAGCTAAGAGCTTTGTTACTGGTTTCTTTGTTCTTTGAGCTTCTTCCTGGCTGAGCTGTTGTTTTCTGAAGACTAGGCTTGCCTTGAACTTAGCCTGCCCCTGCCACCACACCGAGCTTCTTGTTGTTATTATTATTATTGAAATAGTCTCACTGTGTAGCCTTGGCTGCCCTGAATTCATTGACACAACTATCAGCCTGATTCTTGGGTGCTGGGATTAATGGTGTCTACTACCGCACCTGGCAGTAACAAATCTTACACTGATTTGCCTAGATCTAGTTTAGATTTTAAACTATGGTAAAGGTTGAGGTCTTGGTTGCACGGGCCCTGGTTTACCACCTAGTAACACAAAACACTGTAGTAAAAAACTGCATATGAAACGGATCTAGGAGATAAAAAGTCAGGTCTCAGAGACCTCACTTTATGCTGGTTTAGGAGTGAGGTCAGAAAACAGCTTCAGGAGTTAACTGAAGGTAAAAACACAGTTGAGACTCAGGTAGGGAATGTTGACTGATAACAATATCGGTTTAGTTGGTTTGTTTTTGAGATGTGTCTTAGACCCTAGAAGACACAGGGCAAAACTGAGTAAAGAGGGGGACTTACTAGAAATGACTTTTTAAAACAATTTGTAGATTTGGAATAGATCTTGAATAAAGCTTGAGGAGGGAGACACATGGTAAGCATCCATTTTTTTATTACAGGGGCTGAATAAAATGATAAATATCTGACTTTGAATTCTATGAGAGATGGAAACAAGTATCTTTCATGGCATGTTTTTTTTTTTTTTTTTAATGATCGCTTATTGCTATGAGTTCTTGGATATATTCTCTGTACTAAACATATTTGCATGTAGTCTAAGAGTATAAGGTTTATATAGAAGTACTCAGATGAAAGGTAAGTAAACAGTATTTGAAGCTAGTGCAACCCAACAGTTGTTAGGACCCGACACTGCTGGCATGTGAGCCTTGACTCCCAAGAATATCTGTACTTTTATTTTGAAGCAGATGACTTTGACACTGATATCCTGCCTCTAATTATTACTGGTGTGTACTAAAGGACAGACGGTTTGTACAGGTTCAGTATTATACTTGAAAGAGATATAAAATGAAGTGAGTGATAGTTTTTATATTGTGTTGCACCTTAATTTGAATTTAAAGTAGGCTGAGGGTGGGGTTAAGTGGTATAATATGTACAACCCTTTGGGTCTATCACAGCACTAAAAGAAAAGGTAAAGTGGTTTTAAGATTTGATTATTAAAGTCTTTTCCTCTTTTATGTTTATAGTTACATTTTCTTCTATATTTAATTTTAAAAATGTAGTTCAAAATATCAGATTTTGATCTGTGAGAAACTCAGTTTGGGGCTGGAAATATGTAGCTCAGTGGTAGAGAGTTTGTCTAAGGTACACAAAGCTTGGGTTTGAATAAGAAACCAAGAGAACCAGCAAGAAAAAAAAAGCTATTTTTAATCTAGTCAGGCTTATATTTGATTTGATAAAGCTTTTTGTTTTAATCTTGTATATATAGATCTTTGTGTGGGGGGAGGCAGGGAGATTATGTGCCTGAGATGATTGTGAGCCACATGTTGGTGACTGGGAATTAAACTCTGGTCCTTTGGAAAAGTAGCCAGTGCTCTTAACTGTCTTGGACCTACAAAGCTCCTCTTTCTAAGTGACTTTAGACACTTAAAATGTTCTTTGTATTTTATTTAATAATTGAATTTGTTTACTCCTGAATTCTATCTATTTATGTCTTTTAAGTACTAGTTTATTCAGTTGTACTGCCATATTCAAGTTCAGTCTTTCTGCCTGTTTTCAAGGATGTGATGAAAAGCTTGCTAAAGGGCTTTACATATCACTCCTGTTTATGTTTGAATGTAAACACAAAGCCTGTGTGGGCCGGTTTTAAATCTGGCACTAGGGAGGCAAAGGCAGAAGCGGAAGGGTTATTACAAATTCAAGGCTATCTTAGTCTACACACTGAGTTCCAGGCCAGTCAGGAGTACAAATGACATGCTATCTCAGGGAAAACAAAACAATTACAATATAGAATTAAATAACAAGCCAAAAAAGTTGAGCCCTGAATTAGTGTGAAAGAACCTATTTATACATTCTTTTAAAAAATTTCTAAACCAGGCATGCTACAAATAATCCCAACACTCAGGAGAGCAGAGTTAGGTACCAGAGTTTGGGGTCAGCTTCATACACAGTTGAAGGTTGGTCCTGAGTTACATAGATTCTAGAGAAAAACTGTTTTCAGCCAGGGTTGGCGGTGTATACCTTTAATTCCAGCACTCAGTTGGAGAACTACCTGGTCTACAGTGAGTTCTAGGACAGCCAGGGCTACAGAGAGAAACCTCCTGGCTGGGGGAGTACAGGGAGGGAGAGAGGAGATGGGAAGAAGAAAGAAAAAGGAAAAAAATTTTTTTTCTCTAATGTAGAAAGAATGGCTTTAGAATAGTCTGGGTATTTTGTCTTTGTTATTCTATCATGAATATCTGAGTAGAACAGAAAATGCTAACAGAAGTGGCTGGGGTCCTAGCTTAGTTGGCAGCAGGCCTGCTTACCTTGTTAGTACTGTAATATTGAGACACTAGGTAAGAGCTGAAACCTTGTATTTGACATGCCTGCACTTTATGGTTACCTTGAATCTCTCTGTCTCTGTGTCTCCCCCTCCCTCCTTCCCTCCCCTTCTCTCCCCCACCCCTTTAGGCCTTACTGTGGTCTTGAACTTGTGCATTCTCCTGCCTATGCCTCTTGGATAGTGTTAAAGTTACAAATGTATATCACCACACTGGGTCTACAGGCTGCTTTGGGTTAGGGTAGAATTCACAGCTGCTAGAGTTAGACAGTATGTGTGATTTGAAATATGACATCAATAAATCTTATATCCAAGTGAGACAGTAGTGGTGCATACCTTTAATTTCAACACTCAGGAGGCAGAAGCAGGTGGATCTTTTGAGTTTTAGGACAGCCAGGGCTACACAGAGACACACTGGTAGTTTTTTTGTTGTTGTTTTGTTTTGTTTTTTAAAGTAAAGCTAAACATGGTGTTACAGATCTGTAGTATTAACCACACAAGAGGATAAAACAAGAGGGCCACAGATTCCAAGCCAGCCTTGGATTTTATGGTGATACATAAATTTAAAAACATACCTTGGGGAATAGTCATGGTGGCTCATGCCTTAATTTTAGCATGTGGGAGGCAAAAGCAGGTGGACCTCCCAGAATCCAAGGCCAGCCTGGTTTACATAGTGAGTTGCAGGTCAGCCTAAAAGCAACCAAGAAAGATACTTTGGTATGATGTCACATGCTACCTATAAGATCTCAGGCTGTAGTCTTTAGTTTGAGAGTAGTCTGATCTACATGGAGAGATCTTGTCTTAAAACACCAAGGGCTGAAGATTTAACTCAGTATTAGAGCACCTGTTTAGCAAGTTAAATGCTCTAGATTCAATAGCAGTCTCTTTTAAGTCTTAGCCTTGCCCAAGACACTGCAGCAGCTCCAGTCCATTTCTCTAGATCTCTATTCATGGGGAAGATGGAACTGCCCTTTTGGAAAATAACCTCACTTTAAGAAGTCTTTTCCTGACTATGGTTTCTCAGAATTAAGGGAAGAGGTTGGTAGTCAGATAAGCTTTGGGTGGCATTAGGTGAAAAATAATAGCTCTATAGATTATAGACCTACCTCTCATTTCCCACCCTGGCTTAATACCCTTGAGTTTGGCAGAGTTTTTAAAATGCCTGTGTTAGAAGAAATGTAGATTAGACCTTTTCCCCCAGATAAAGAAGGGTAGGTAGAGGTAGAGCTCTTGCCTAGAAGGCTTGAAGGTTGTGGAGGTTAAACTAGCAGCCTGCCTTAGGGAAATGGAGCATATTAGTATGCCTTTCGTGTTCTTATGTTCTTTCTACACAGATAACATAAACTAATAAAATGAACATTGAAGGACATAGTTGTGGAAGAAGGAAGCCTGCCAGGAAACACATTTGCAGCAAGTGCTTTGTATTCAGGTAGCAGAAAGGACTCAGTGGCACTGGGATCCTTCAATCCAAGGACAGCGACTCTAGAGACTTTTGCTGTCCTTAGGCTGCAGATAAGATACAGTTCAAAAACAGTGTTTTATTAGTGGCTTTTAGTCACTGGGAAGGATCTGGAAGTGTTGAGTGCTTGTTGCCTAGGAGGTGGAGGGCATAGGTACAGTTAGTCCCCAACAACTCAAACACTATTAGAAAGAAAGCAAATGCATGTAGGTGAAATGCTCAGAATTTGTTCTCTGGACTGACTTTTTACTCTCATAATTAGCACTAAATGACCTTCATTAAAGTTTCGGTTTATGTATTAAGACTTACAAGATTGTCATCTCCCTGGGGCCAGATTAGAAGACATTGCCTTTTAACTTCAGCAGCCCTTTTGTCTGTTAACTAGGATTAGCATTTGAGTTTGATTTTGTTTTTGACTTGGCCCCTGAGTTAGATCTGAATCAAAAGAACTAAGACCTGTGGGGCAGAACCAGTACCTTTATTCTAGATATGCCTGGATCTGGTATGTTTGTTTATTAGATTATTGGGCCTACCTCAGTCAGGGAACCTTGAGTGTTCTGTTGCTCAACAGTGACAACAAAAGGAGCCACAGCATCACTAGCCTTTGATTCTCACTCCCGAGGAAGAGGCCGGTCTCTGAGCTCAAGGCTTGCCTGGGCAACACAGTGAGATCCCGTCTCAGAAAATAAAACAAAAAATAGTGTTGCTTATATTTGAAATTAGTATTTTAAAGAACCACACAAGAATTGTAATTAGATTATTGTAGCTAATGACAAATATGGCTGTTACCCTGAAAGCATAACCTGTGTAGTTCATAATTACACAATTATTAAGTACATAAATAACCCAGAGTAATTTCATGGGAGTTTATGGCCTTTTTTTTTTTTTTTAAAGGATAATTGGTGTTCTTGGAATTTCTCATTAGAATGACCTCAACTTTTTCTTAGGCTTATAAACTAGGTAGGAAAAGACACAAAAATGATGCAGGTTATTAAGGTGATTGTCTTTAACAAGGTACAGATAGTATTTGTCATTGCAGCCCCTCTGAACTCTAGGCTTCATGAGATGCCAGTGAAACTGAGTAAATGTCAGAGAAATGGTTCAGGGTAGAAACACCCAGAAGTACAGGGTTAACATTGATGGTGAAGGTGAAATTGATCTTCTAGACTCCCAGTGCTAGACTGAGGGGCGATTACTTTTAAAATACAAGCTTATGGGCTAGGGTTGGAGCTCAGGTGAGAGTGCTTACCTAGCATGCATGAGTAACAAAACTGGATTTGGCCCATAGCGCCTCATAACCTGGGCATAGTAGCACTTGCCTATAATCCCAGTACTTAGAAGATTGAGAACATTCCTATGCTTTGTATCAAGTTCAAAGCCAGCCTGGGGTATTTGAGATCCTGAATCAAGGAAAAATACTGTGGACATTGCTGTTGCCTGTTCTGACAACAAAATTCACAAGCTAGGATGTAGGAGAAGTCGGATTGACTAGTCTCTGATGTACCTAGTCTAGGGTATGTTTCAACCCTGCAACTAGCTTCTTATTTTTGCCTCCTTTCTAGATATCGGTTGTAACACATGTTCCCTGCCACACTGATAAGCTCTGAGGGTGTCTTTGATTTGAAAGGATATTTATGTACATTCCACCTTTGCTGTGGATAGTCTGCTGACCCTACCAACTAAAACTGAGCTCAGTGACATCCTTTATAAACAGTCAACATGAGCTTTACTGATAGGACCTGCCATTAACAACTGTGGTTGCTGTATCTGATCTTCAATTATGAATTTTTCTGTCATTAGATGACCTGTTAAGTCTAATCTTAATTATTTTAAATAATCAGCTGGCTGTCCTTCCTGTTCAGTGAATACATCATGATATGCTCTTAATACTTTCCAAATACCATCCTAGAAATTCACCATATGTTGAAAGGTGGGCATTTTGAAGGTTTGGGGGTTTTGTAAAGCTAAGTCTTGACATGAGGTGCATTCTCAGTACTAATCTGCATTGTTTCTAGTCATTGTGTTTATTATTAATCAGCATACTTCCTGATCCCTACAGCCACATTCTTTATATGCTTTTATATTTTTTATTTTTTGCCTTTTTGTCTTTTTAGCTGCTAAGATAGGTAAAGTGCATATTTTAAAATGGTTTTTCCTGGGGATCACTTTTGAGCCACTGATGGAGTATGTCTTGAGAAGGAATGTATCATTTGGAATCTAGGACTGTCCACAAGTATGATTACCTGGTCACATGGTCAGAATAATCAAACTCTTAAGAGCATTCCCCTAAAAGCAAGTCTCCACAGTCTTGGGTTTCTTTCCATTTACTCTCATTTCCATTCCCAAGTGAGTGGTGACCTACTCCTATCATTTCTGGGCATCTCAGGGAGCTGAGCTGTCGTCAGTTTGGCCAACCTGCTTATGGGTTAAAGCAAACAATAGAAATTGGTTTGCTAGCTACCTGAATTATAAAAGTTCTTGTCTTTCAGTTTATAGTTCTATAGTATAAATTGTTCCCTGGTCCCCTTCAAATGCGTTTTTCAATATTTTTCCTATTCTATGTGGAGTTCATTGAATGATTATTCCCTATGACGCAGAAAGCAGTGAGTAAGCTGGGCTTAGAAGTGTATACTTCTAATCTCAGTCTTTGGGAGCCTAAGGCACAAGAGGCTCAAATCTGAGGCCAGCCTAAGTTGAGGTACACACTAAGACTCTGTCTCAAAATTTTAAAGAAGAAACTTGATTGAATAGAGATAAACGTTTTAAATTTAAAACCTGCCCTAATGATCATTAAATAAAAGTAAACTTCTGGTTTAAGTGGCACAAAATATTTTAAATTTGACAAATTAGAAGACCACTTAGAAGCGTTGATTAGAGTGACTGGTTCTTTTTGTCAGAATTGCTTTTCTTACTCGGGCTTAAATCCATTTGTTTTTGGTCTTCATGGGAATCACGTCTTTTTTCACTGAACACTTTATTAAAATGATGTAGAAGCTGACTGTGGTGGATTGCACCCACATTACCAAACAGATACTCAGGCAAGGGGCTCCAAAGAAGTTTAGGCAACTTAGTGAGAACCCATCTCAGAAGGAATAGATTTTCAACCTAAACTGGGAAAGAGAACCAACTGGAGATGGGAGGGAATGGCTGGGAAATTATAGTGGTGCCTATGACTGAAGAGGCCATAATAAAACCTGTTACCTGGTCCCCAAACCCAAAACATTTAGAAAGAAGAAAATGTCTGCGCATAGATCTTGAGCTGACTTTTGAATTATAAACATGAATTACAACTTGTAATTCATTTCCATATGCCTCAAAGTGTGCCTCTTCCCAACTGCAGTTGGAAGGCCTCAGATTATGCCCCTGTGACTTAATTCTATGTCCTTCCCTGTTTACTGTGTCTGACCTTTTAAGATTTCGTGACTGATGCTGAAGTGGAAGCCAGCCAGTGCAGACTTGGGGAAATGACATCTGAAGAATGCAAAGGGAAATAGGAATTCCCATCTAGAGTTCCCACCTGCCTTGTCCTGCCTGCCTTCCACTCTACCGTGAGAGGAAAAGACCCGGGCTCATGGAATTTTCCAGCTAAGCCTAACAGCTCTGTTTGGTGTTCTTAGGAGAGGTGCTGAGAAGGTGAGTGCACTATTGTTTGAAGAAAGACTGTCGACGGATTAGAGCCATAATTCTCCTTTTGTAAAGACAGTCAACTCCCTTCTGGGCTCCCCAGCCCATGTCTATTTTGAGTGTGTTGCAGGACTATGGAAAGTTTTAGAGTAGTTGAGCCTGCAAGTATTCCACTTGAGCCAGGCATGATGGTGCATACCTTAGCTCTAGCACTTAAGAAGCTTGGGTGGGCAAGAGAATGAAGAATTCAAGAAGAGGGGCTGGAGTGATGGCTCAGCAGGAAAGAACACTTGTTGCAAAGAATCTGGGTTCAGTTCCCAGGGCCCACATGGCCACTCACTACCATCCATAACTCCAGCTCCAGGGGATCCAGTGTTCTGACTTTGGCAGGCACCAGGCAGGCTCATAGTGTACAGACATACATGCCAGCAAAACACTCATACACATAAGCCTGAAATCATTAAAAACAAAGAAGATCAAGGAGAGCTGTGGCAATGCAACAAGACCATTGTGGTGAGTTGTTACCTGTTTTAGTTCCATCCTTGGTGTATACATTTTTAAAATTATTTAATACTCAGGGGGTCCACCAGAATTACATTTGCATTTGGTATGAACAGATATGGGTAAATTGAGGGGGGGTAGTGGCTTCTGTTAATATTCATTTATTAGTTTTGTTAAAATTCAAATTACTAAGTATAAATTATTCCAGACTGATTACATAACAGTGCAGTAGGCATCTTGCAGCCCTCTGAGGTAAACTAGTAGAGTTCATGACCTTAAGGAACTCGTTGATTCATAAAGTACTGAGAGAAGTCTACGTAATCAAAGTCTGATTTAAAATGGTGGTGGCTAACTTTTTTACTAGCAATCTACCCTACATATGCTAACTGACTATACATTTGAAATCGAAGACCTAACTCCTGGAGTTGTACACTTGTGATCAGCACTCAAGAGTTTGAAACCAGCCTTAGACCATTTGTTAGCCACATACAATGTACACACACCTCTGTGGGTTTGTATGTGTAACATTTACTAGATCCTTCATGTTCTCCTTTTGTAAAGACAGTGAACTCCCTTCTGGGCTCCCCAGCCCATGTCTATTTTGAGTGTGTTGATAAGAGCCTTACATGTCATATTTCAAGACCAGCAGAGAACCTAACAAACTAGGCTTAAGTATGTATAACTATGATGTAGGACCAATATTTGAACACAGGCAGGTTGGCTGCAGAACTTGCGATCTATTTGATTGTGATAATTTATGTGTAGCAACTGCAGTGAGCATCCCTAAAACATTCAGGTTCTTAATAAAATTTTTCTTACTTTAAAAGAAAAAAAGGAATACCAGGTGTAATGGCACATTTTTTTATGCTCAAGAGGCAGGCAGGTCGTGGTCTTCATAGCAAGTTTCAAGCTATTCGGGGCTGCACAAGTAGACCCTGCCTTGGAAACGAAGCAAACAAAAAGGAAGGAAGAGAAAATACGAGTGTCTGATTAGTGAAGAAAACAGATTAATGCACCAGCAGTAACTTGGGGTTTGCAGAGTCAGAAACTCCTTTTTTTAAGCCAGTCTGACTCTTAAGACATTCATTCAGTTTGCATACTAACCTCTTTCCCTAGACAGACTTCAAAGGTCTGGAACAAGGGGGCGCTTTCTCTTTAGAATGTGGATTCGGGAGAGGGGAGAAGTTTGTTTGTTTTTATCTTAACTATTAAATTGTGATAAACTGACTGCTGAGACTTTTCCTAGCATTGTTTTAGAGACGGCACTTTGTGCAGAAGAGAAGAAGGAGCACTCCTTGAGCTGCCCAGGTAGGTAAGTGCCTGTGCTGTGCACAGCTGCTCTGCCTCTTCCACTGCTGTCTGTCACTCTGTAAACCTGCTGCTTCTTCAATAAAATGTTGTCTGAAACGCATTGTGTATTTTGCCTCATTTCCTCTTAGATTCTAGTTCTTTGAGAGTGTTTATGTCTTAACTGCTGCTCCTCCAGGACTTTGGTGTAAACAGGAGTAAGAAAAACACATAATTCATTGCAGGTTCTACTCAGCACGGAAATTGCACAATTTTAATGGAAAAACAGAATTTGTGAAATTAGTCTAAAAGGTGTTGGCTCATGTAGTTTGACCAATTGTGACAGTTAAGGAGTTGCTCTACATGCACCTGTCTGTAGTCCTTGCACTCTGGGGACACAGGAAGAACCCTTGGCCATGAAATAAGACCCTGGAGTCAAAAACTTAAGGAGCTTTCCCTGCCATAGGCAAGGCCTTGGGTTCAATCCCAGACCATTAAAATGAAGAACTCTGCCCTAGTAAAACCAAGATTGGCTTGTGAAGAATAAGATTAATTAGAGAAACAGTTTTGTCCATAATTGTTTTAGATTACTACTTTGCAGACATTACATTATGTAAGCCACCCAAGCATCTTATTAAAGTGCTAGTTTTTTTCAGTAGGTCTGCTCAACTTGGAAACTTTGAGTGTCTTTTGGGCACAGTGGCACGTGGGCTGCATAGCAAGGTCCTGTCTTAAAAAAACAAGAAGTCTTACTGAAATAATTCATATGCATACAGTTCATTCACAGTGCACATTAAATGGGCTTTAGCATGCATGATAAGTCAGCTCCCATTGATGTCTAATTTTAAAATATTTTCTTGCTGCAGCTCAGCTGTAGAGTTGATGCCAAGCACTCATGAAGTCTCAGATTCAATCTTGTGGGCTCCCGTCACTCTGAAAAAGACCCCCATCTTTTTCCTTTCCCCGGCCTCTGGCTTTTTAGGCCTTTCCAGTGGACCTATTCCAAAATTTCTATACATATGACTGCATATATTACGCTGTAACTTTCATCTAGTGGGTCTAGGGTTCATCCATGTAGCTAGCATTCCACAAAGTTTGTTCATTTTTTATGTGTGCTAACGTGCCTTTAGCAGACGTGTATCTTGTTTTGTATTCTTCAGTTGATAGACACTGGGTTAAAATGAACAACATACTGAACTTTGTGTAAGCTTTTCTGTGCCCATCTGTTCATTTCAGTTAGTACTATAACTAGGAATGGAATTGTTGGGTCAGATGATAGCTTTAAGGAATTCAATGTTTTGTGGCTGGTGCTGGGAATTGAACCTAGACCCTGAAGCATACTAGGCAAGGCTTTATGACTGAGCTATATTTCCAGCCCTGCAAAACCTTTTTCTGGAAGTAGCTGTGCTATTTGAATCTGTATTTTTAGCACCAGGAGATACAAATTTCATGTCAGCCCCTGTAGAGAAAAGGAGCATATATATTTGAACTGAGATGAGCTGGTTATGTCTAATGAGCAGCCAGGAAGGGGAGGACTTGTGTTGGTTTTGGTTTTCACAGCTGCCTCACATTCTAACTACTGTTCTGGGGATTATTGGTCTAACTTGTTCCGAGAATGCTCTTGCAGAGTGTTGTGGGACAGGCCTTTAAATTCTAGCATTTGAGAGGCAGAGGCAGTTGGATTTCTGTGAGTTTGAGGCCAGCCTGGTCTACAGAGTAAGTTTCAGAACAGCCAAGGACTACATATAGAAACTGTTGTCCTCTGACTTCCAAATGTAGCAAATACACGCACATTATCCTTCACTAGTCTTGGTATCCTAGGTTGCTGCTTGACTTGTAGTACACACACCTGTTACTACCAAAGCAACCTGGGACTTTATCTTCTATGAGCTGTACATATAATCATCTTTGTGTAAAAGGCCAGCCTTGTCTACACTTGTGTTGCTGACCTGTATAGTTCTCTGCCAGTCCCTAGTAATTAACTCGTTATGTACTGGAACATATCGGATCTGGGGCAGTGGGCTGATTTAGCCTGGCCTGGTTGGGCTGCATGAATAAATCCTTTGCTACATGACTGCGTATGTGCTGCTTCAGTTCTCTGGACACAACCCCAGGATCCTGGAGATACCTGATCCAATGATCTAGTGCCACGTTAGGTCTTGAGTGTATGAAAAGGAGCATGAACTAAGGAACAGCCAAGTAGTTTTAAGAGTAATGTAGGAACTGGAGAGATGGCTGGGTGGTTAAGAGCACTGACTGCTCTTCCAAAGGTCCTGACTTCAAATCTCAGCAACCACATGTAATGGGATCTGATGCCCTCTTCTGGTGTGTCTGAAGAGTGACAGTGTACTCATATACATAAGATAAATACATCTTTAAAAAATTTAGCCAGGCAATGGTGGTTTATGCCTTTAATCCCTGCTCTATACAGCAATTCACAGAGCAGCCAGGGATACATAGACCCTGTCTCAACAAGCCCAAAAGGTAGTGTAATGTAATAGCTGTCTTTAAATTTTTTGTTACATATGAGTGGATTTGCACTATTGCTGTGAGGAGACACCATGACTAGGGCAGCTCTTAGAAAAGGAAGCTTCAAATTGGGGGCTGGCTTACAGCAGTTTCAGAGGGTTATAACATTATCATGATGGGGAATGTTCTTATAGGAGGACAGGCATTGAAGCGGTAGCAAACAGAGGAGGGTGAGTGTGTGTTGGGCTTCAATAAGGCCATACCTCCTAATTATTTTAATTTGTTAAGATAGTGATTAGGCATTAAAATATATGACCTGTGGGGGACCATTCTTAAAAGTACCACAGAGAGAGTGTGTGTGAGTGAATGAGACAGATTTTTGAGTCTGGGGGTGTTTTAAGATGCATCTTAGCCTTCAAGGAAGCATGTCTCTCTTGAATGGCCTAACTTGGTGCTGGAAGTGAAAAGAGTAGGAAACATGGATGCAAAGTCAGGGGTGATGGTGCACACCTGTAACCTCAGTGCTTAGGAGGTAGAGGCAGGAGCATTGGTTCAAACCCAGCCTCAGCTACATGGTAAGTTTGTATCCAGACTGACCCTAATGAGACCCTGTATCAGAAAATAAATACATAAAGGTAAATTGGGTTGCTTTTTTACTTCTGTGTACATTGGCAGAAAATGGTCTTTTAAAGTCTCTTGATGGGTGCTGGAGAGATGGCTCAGCAGTTAAGAACACTAACTGTTCTTCTGAAGTCCTGAGTTCAATTCCCAGCAACTACATGGCAGCTCACAACCATCTGTGATGGGGTTCAGTACCCTCTTCTGGTGTGTCTGGTCTCTTGAGTTTGAGGACACAGTTACAGGACAGCCAGACTGTTTTGCAAAAGAAAAAAAAAATCCTAGGATGTAGCAGTTGATACTTAACTGTTTCATCCTAGCCCCATTATAATTAGAATTAGTGGCTCATGCCTACAACCCTAGCCCACAGGAAGATCCAAAGTTCAGTGTGGCTGGACAGACAGTTCTGTTAGGAAAGTACGTACTGAATAAGCCTGAAGACATGAATGTGTGCCCCAACAGTGAGTTAGAGGCTGGGGAATTAAAAGCATACTCCTTCCAGATAGGACTAGAGTTTGATTCCCATCACCCATGTCCGGCAGCTCACAACTGCTCTTAAATTTAATACTTGCCGTCTGTGAGCATCTGCATTCATGTACATGAACACACACGTATAATTAAGTTTCATGCTGAAGACATAGCTCTGGCTGTTTTTCCAGGGGGCCTGGGTTCAGTTCCCAGTGCTCACATGATGGCTCATAGCTGTCTAATGCTCTCTTCTGCTCTACATGATCCTACATGAATATGGGACACATGAGCTCATACAACTACACACAACAATAAAACATATAGTTAAGTCTTAAACGTCTTAAAAATCTGAGCAGTATAAAAAGATGCCTGAGATCTAGAGAAATGGCTCGGTGGTTAAGAACACAAAGACCTACCTTGGTGACTCAAAAACTGTAAATCCAGTTCCAGATCTGACACCTGGCCTGAGGCATGAGCTTGGAGTACACATAACATGCAGACTAACACATAATGTCTTAAAAGACTGCACATCTGTAATTTTAACATTGGGGTGACCAAGGAGGCTCCTTTGAGCTCACTGGCCAGCCACTTTAGCCAAGTTTGGTGAGCTCCAGCCATGTTCAGTGTGGAAATAGAGGGGTCGGCGAGATGGCTCAGCGGTTAAGAGCATTGGCTGATCTTCCAGAGGTCCTGAGTTCAATTCCCAGCAACCACATGGTGGCTCACAACTATCTGTTATAGGATCTGATGCCCTCTTCTGGTGTGTTTGAAAACAGCTACAGTGTACTCATATACATAAAATAAATCTTAAAAAAAAAAAAAAAGAAATGGAGGAAGTACTCAACCTCTGGCTTATACACTTGAACACACAGATGGGAAACTGGAGAGATGCTGTGGCAATAAAATTCTTACTGCTCTTCCAAGTCCTCCAAAAATTGTAACTCGTAACTTCAGGGGATTTGATAGGGGATGTGGTGCCCTCTTCTGGTTGTGGTACCTACAGACATGAAATACATTCACACACAAAAATGAAGACTTTCAAGGTTACCCTCCACTACATAGCCAATTCAAGGGGGCTGGTTAATAGTTTTCTGTTGGCAAATGCTTGCTGTGCAAGTATGAAAACAAAAGTTTGAATCCCAAACACAGACAAGCTGAGATCTTGTTTCAATGACAAATATGGCTTAATTGAGTGATTCGGTCTTGTCTCTCAGGTTTCAGTCACTTGAATATCTGACTGGCTGAGAGGTGGCTCGTTCATGCCTTGAAAGTAGTGTGTGGTGTGGTGGAAAACTCCAGATCTGTCCATAAACTGAGGACAAATATAGCCAGCTTCCCTCTTGCACTGAAAAATCTGACCAGTCTTCATCATTTCCACAAAATCCTGCTTTCACAACGGGGCATCCCTATTCATAAGGAGACTCAGAGTGGCTAGAGTGCCAGTCAACTGCTTTGAACCCTGGGACTTGCTTGGTAAGAAAAGAAGCAACTCCAGTGAGCTGTTCTCTGACCCCACATGCATGCCATGGCCTGCATGCTCCTCCCGTGAGTATATAAATAATACATGTAATAACAAACTGGATTAGAGCCAGGTAGTTTGTGTGGGGGTGTTGTGTGTGTGCATGCTCTTTTAATCCCAGCACTTTTAATTAAAGTTGGTGGGGCTTTAAGTTTAAGGCCAGGCTGGTCTATAGAACAAGTTTTAGAACAGCCAGCCAATGCTGCACAGAAACCCTATCTCAAAAACCAAAAACTGAATTAGAACTTTGTAATAAAAGCTTATCATTGGCATTACATCTTTTATAACATTTAAACTGAGCTATAAGACAACCTGTGATAGAGCTCAAAAGTAGCACTTGCCTAGCAGGCTTGTGAGGTCTTGGGTTCAGTCTCCAGGAAAACAGAACTCTAGTAGCCTCATAGTTAAATTTTTGGCAAAAATTGTTAACCTCATAGTCTCATTAAAAGGACCCTTGTAGTGGTGTGGAAGGTGGCCAGCGTAACCTAGCACAGTGCTTACAGCATATATAGGCTATGTGAGCACATATGGCCATTTAAGATGTTCTAGCAGCATCTTTGCATACACAGTCACGCACTAATATCCAATGCTTGCTTCATCCCCTGAAAACCGCAGCTATTTTCCCATTTTATCAATGAGATAAAGCCTAGTAAGGTTGAATCAGGAAACAAGCCTATTATGCAATGACCAACAAGCTAAAACTTTGTTGAATTATACAAGCTTCCAGTAACCTCTTGAATCCAGCTGTGAGTAGTTTTGATCAGCTTCACCTGCCAGCTCAGTCTGCCTTCAGTCAGCTTCCAAGGCAAGCTCTGCTCTGTGCTTTCCCTCTGAAACAGCTGTGCTTTGCTGCTGGAAGCCGCTGAGGCCGAGTCCTCACTGCCTGTGTTAGGGAACAACAAAGGTCCGGGCCACTGATCTCACAGACAGGTGTTCCAGAGGCCAGCAGCAGAGAGAGGGGGGAGGAAGCAGATGACACTTCAGATTGGCAGTACTCAAAAAGCAAGTTCCAAGATGGCCAAGGCTACACAGAGAAACCCTGACCTGGAAAACCACAATTAAAAAGGGGGCGGGGCAAGGCTCAAAGGGGATATATTTCTGAGTCACTTACTTAGAAAGCTTATAGCAGACACCAGAACTAGGCCTTCAGTTAAGATAGTGGTTCTTAACTTTCCCATTGCCTTTAATACAGTTTTTCATGCTGCAGCCCCAACCATAAAATAATTTCTGTTGCTACTTCATAACTAATTTTTTTACGGTGACAAATTGTAAATATCTGTGTTTTTAGTGGTCTTAGGTGACCTCTGTAAAAGGGTTATTCTACCCCAAAGAGGTTGAGAACCCTTTAGTTTTAGTTAGAACTTTGAAAACTGAAGAGCCCTCCAGCCTCTAAGAAACATTGTTCAGCACATGAAGATTTCTCTTTAATTGAGTCATCCTAAATATGAGAAGGTGGGGCTGAGGCCTGAGGAGAAGGTCTGCCAAGCACACAGAAGACCCTGAACTTGATCCCCACTACTGCAAAAACAAAACAAGAACAAAACCCCCTTTTTAATTAGCTTCAGGAAGACACTATTCAGAACTAGAACGGCAGTGCTCAGGTTCCAGTGAGCAGATACCGAGTCTTTAGGTCCCTCTATTCAGAGAGAGAGCCAGGGATCTGAAAAGACATGGTTATCTTAGCAGCTCATCGTGGGCCAAAGGTTTCATGGTGAAGATGAAGGCAGTCAGTAATTTTAGAGCTCGGCCATATTCTTGAATCTTGTAACGTTCGAGACTCTCTCCGTATCATCCCTGTCTTAGCCCGTCATTGCTGGACTCTGGAGCTCAGCATTTCCTGAAATACCGAGGCTAGTTTGTGTCTGCCAACATCAGTCCTGCACTTCAGCTGCTGACAGGAGAGAGAGCGAACGCAGAACAAACACGTCATGGATACCCTATGTGCTAAGCTACTTAATTCACACTCACACACCTAATACAAATCCGTGGGGCATAATAATTGTGGATTCTGATACCTTAACTCTGTAGTACGGTAGATTTCCCTTACAAATATTTGTTGGACAACTAGAAACACGGGGAAAATAAAAAGGGGCAAAATAAAATGTTCTCCAAAAAATGAGACACAAATCTGATAGGAAAGGCAAGTTAGACTGTTCCCTACCCTAGCCACCAGGAGGTGCTACTTACAAGGGTTCCAGGTTTCTAGAACAAAGCTAAAACCACCTGTTCGTGACAGTCACAGAAAATAGCTGTCTTCAAATTTCAGAGACTTGTCTGAAGCCTCATCTCCACCTTGATGGTCTCCATTTTGAACTCTGAAGGAAGAAACATTAAGCCTGAAACATTCCACCTGTACATTAGGGGCCGTGGGACTTAACAGATCTTCAACAATTTAAAGTCTGCCCCCTGGGCTGTGGGGTCCATTGGTAAAGGGGCTGCTAAGCATGCATGAGGTCCTGGGCTCACTCACCAACCTGGGTAAGCCATTCGTGATGATCCACACCTATAATTCCACAATTTGGGAGGTAGAGACAGATCAGAAATTCAAGGAAAATTTAATTACTTGGGGGGATTGAATGCCAGCCTGGGATACAAGAGACCATGTCTTGTCTCCAAAAACAAACAAACAAACAAAACCCCTCTATCTTTCTTGGTTAAGCACAGTGGTAGAACCCTTCCCTGTCATACACCAGAAGCTGACTGCAAACCCGCCAATTTACAGGTTTATTTCTATTTTGGGATTGTTGAATTTCTTGGCTAAAAGTCAGGGGCTATTGTTGTTGGGGCTTTTTGTTTTTGTTTTTGAGACAGGGTTTCTCTGTGTAGTCCTGGCTGACCTAGAATTAACTTTGTAGACCAGGCTAGTCTCTTTGAGCTCAGAGATCCACCTGCCTCTACGTCTCAAGTGCTGGGATTAAAGACGTGTGCCACCACCATGAGGCTAAAAGTCACTTTTCAATTCTACTCCGGTCTATGAATGTTTATTTTCTTTTACATAAACAAAGGACACAAAAATAAACAAGCTGCAAACACCAAGCAAAGTTAGTAATGGGGTATTTTTAAAACTTTTCTAGTTCCCGCTAAAAGCAAGCTGTGCTTCAATAATTTAAGTCCAATTCAATCAAAAGAAATACTTTGCATTATTTTTTCCTGAAGCCCATGGACCAGAGCTCCTAAAGACTTGCAGTATTCTCAGTGACACCGTCTAGTTCTTAAGAAATCCCCTTTTCAATCACACTTCGTTTACGCTAATAAGGCAGCTTACCGGAGGCTATTAGTAGACTCAGAATTGACCTCTATAAAAATTTAGACAATGGGCTGGAGAGATGGCCTCGTCGGTTAAGAACTCTGGCTGCTCTTCCAGAGGACCCGGGTTCAATTCCCAGCCACCACATGGCAGCTCATAATTCTCTGTAACTCCAGTTCCAGGGTATTTGACACCCTCTCACAAACATACATGCAGGCAAAACACCAATGTATTTAAGATGAATAAATCATTAAAAGCATTTAGACAATGACGTTAGATACATAGACTTCCCTTGGAGTCCATTGAGGTTCTGAGACGGTTCTCCTAGAGAGGGCATTATCTAAGATCTGGCCCCCTGACCTGGCTGGATACATCAATTCCATTTGGCTGTTCTGGTGTATGATAAATCAGCAAGAGCAAGAAACTTGCTCTTCTGTGACCCCATCTAGCAAGCATACCAAAGAGAGGCTTGGGGAACACTGCATTTGTAGTCAGTACAGAAAAACAGGAAACTGACATTGAGCATTGGACAGACTTGTGGGACTGAACTCTCATCATCCTGTGGGGTCTGTGTAACGTCAATTTTTTTCAATGCCTATTTTTTAAACAACTTAAAAAAAAAAGCTTTATTATTTAACATGTGACTACACTGTCGCTATCCCAGAAGAGGGCATCAGATCCCATCACAGATGGTTGTGAGCCACCACGTGGTTGCTGGGAATCGAACCCAGAGCCTCTGAAAGAGCAGTCAGTGCTCTTAACTACTGAGATATCTCTCCAGAACTCAATGTCTATTTTTAATGATGGTTCTTAAATGCTTTAACCCCCCCCTTCTAGCCCACCACCCACTAGAGTTAATGGAAAAGATAGGATACGGGGAAGTGGACCTGTTTAGGAAGGTTCTTTGGAGCAAATCCTGTCTGTGTTGTCTGGGAATCAGCAGTTCAGTTCACAGGTCAGCAGGCGGTGGCAGCTTGATCCACTCCCAAACATTTCATGAACACACCAGCACTCCAGTTCAGTAGAGTTGGACTGGCAGCAGAGATGTTATGATTTAGTAGAGGCAGCCAGACTTCAGCCTCAGCACGAGTCAGCAGGAAGGACCCGGAGAAACACCAGAAATTCTCGGCTGTGCCTCTCTCAGCTCAGCAAAGATGTGAGGCCAACAAGCATTGCACAGCTAACTCTACAAGCAAGCCAAGCTCAGCCTCCATCACCGTCCCGAGGAGTCCTTTTATGCTCCCTCTATACATCACGTGTCCTCCACGGGTCTTGCCTCAGCTGACGTCACTCTGCCAATCAGCCCAAGTCCTCAAAAGCAGCAAGAAACTGCAGCACGCCACCAGAAGGTTTTTGATGCACTTCCCTCTATGGAGTCCTGATGAATAGAGCTCAACTAACACAATGTAAAGTGGACCAGTACATGAGTGTGGTTAGGGAAGAATCCTTCATCACGTGTTCCTTCCCATGCTTGCTTTAGCAGAGGATTCTCACCCCTGTGTCTGCTTCAGATAAAGGTGCCTTCATCAGTCTGCCTTAGCCTTGTACCTGTGTCCACTTGGGGAACATGACCGTCACGTGTCCAATTTAACAAAACGTCCTTTCACCTGTGTCCACTTCAGGACGACACTCTCTGATGTGTTTGCCTCAGCAACACACCTACACAACTGACTTTCCAAAGAACCTTTAGGTTTCCACTTCAGGTCTGTGCTTTGCCAGTGACAGATCTGAGTTGCTGGACAGCTGGTGTCCTGGGAGATGGAGAATTAGTCACCAATTGGTGCAGGGAAACCTTCACGGTTGCCGTTAGGTACCTTGAGTGAAGGAGTTTCTTCTACAGCAGGTAGCACACATCAGCACATGGCCCTCAAACAATTCAGCCTGTTGTCAGCCATATAATTATCTGCCAACTTACTACTTTTGAATTCCAATCATCTTTTCTATGAGAAATCCTCTTTAGGGGACCTGGACTTAATTGACATTTTTCAGATTTGATAGGGCGCACGGCCTTCACCTCTGGCATTGGTCCTGTCAGCATCTCAAGGCTTCATGTTCTCCGAAGCCTCAGCCTCAGCAGACTGCGGTCTCTGGGACCCATCCAGGATGGCTGATTAGTTAGGCACTCATTGTTGATCTAGAAAGGTCCATCGTCTTTAGCCAGACAAAATCTTTGATGACTTGTCACTATTCCACCCTCCACCTCCTGACGTGTTTTCCCCCACTTGCTATAGGTTTTCTAGAAGCCATTATTGCTTCTTCCCACATGGATTAGGGAACAATGTCAGCTTCCAGAACTGAGCATGTTGCTATGGGAACCTAAAGTTATTTGGAGTCACAGAGCAATAGCAAGTAATCATTGACACAACCTGAAACACGCCGTAATTGTCCCCCAAGAATAATGGGTGGAATATTTTATTCTTAGGTTGAGGGAACGTTTGTGCATTGGTCCTGGGGACAGCGAGGAGCTGCTGAGGGCTGGAGGTTGTCTCCTGGCTTTCCTATTTCATCTTGCTGCTGGGGTCCCTTACACACTTCTCTCTCAGATGCTTTTTCTCCCATGGAAAATAGGCCATCAGTTTAGAGCTGAAAGGGACGTGGGAGACGCCGTGTGAGTCTCTGAAGTGGGTGCTGTCTGCTGCAATAGCCCTCTAGATGAGAAGCCAGCAGGGAGGGGAAGCCTGTACTGGTAACATGACCTCGCTAACCCTTAGGCATGAGCACCCCCCCCCCACACACACACCGCTCTGACTGTCCTCAGCACCTTTAAAGGGTTATTTATTTTTACTGTGTGTGTACAGGTGTCTTCCCCAAATGCATGTCTGTGCATCCTTTGTGTGCCGAATGCCTGAGGAGGCTTTAAAGAGGGTGTCAGATCCCCTGGAACTAGAGTTACAGGCATTTGGGAGCCTCACTGGGGGTACTGGAGATAGAACCCTGGTCATCAACAGAAGTAGTCAATGCTCTTAACTACAGAGCCATCTCTCCAGCCACCCTTCCTTAAAATTTTAATGTCACAGTCCTCTAGAGAGACAGTGACTAAGCTATTAGCATGCTGTATGTGTGCTGGGGGAGGCAGCAGGATCCTATGTTTTAAATGCCCTTTAAATTACTTATTTGTGTGTGTATGTGTATGTGTGTGTGTGCGTGTGTGATGGGTTATAAACCTAGGTCCTCCAGTGTTCTACCTCTAAAAGTACATACTCCTTCACCTACATGTGAAACTCAGGGTCTCAAGCATCCCAGCCCAGTGAGCTACCACTAAGCTCTCTCCCCAGTCCAGCTGTTCAGCTCCTTTCATCTGAGGCTATCCTCAGCCTTCCACGTGCTGTTTTCTAGATGTTGTAGATCATCCCAGTCTGGTCTGGTGATTTTGTGTGATGGGGGTAAGGTCATATTTGCACATCTACCAGGAACCTCATGGAGGTGATTCTGGGTCCTCGGTGTTTCATAGCAGAAGGCTTACCGGTGATGTTAGCTTTAATGACTTGGCTAAGTTGTTTGTGAGGTGGACAAGATAGTGCTTGTCTGGAAGTCCAGCCCTAGAAAATCCAAAGCAGGAGGGTAGCTGCACGTTTGGGACTAACCCAGCTTAAGGTTTTTTGTCACAGAGCTCTGGGGATGGGGAGGCCAAGGCAAGAAGATCCCTGGGGGTCGCTAGCCAGTCTACCCACCGGAATCAATCAGTGTACTCCAGGTACAGAGAGAGACTTTGTCTCACAAAATGAGGAGCTCTGGGGAGATGGCTCACTGGCTTAAACACTGCTCTTGCAGAGGACCCGAGTTTGGTTCCCAGCACCCACATCTAGCAGCTCACAACTGTCTGTACCCTCACCTCCAGGGGCTGACATCTCTGGCCTCAGGGCTTCTGCACTCTTTGTGCACACACAGATATATGTCGTTAAGAATAAAAAAAAAAAAAGGTGGAAGTGGAAAGGTGGGACTGGGAAGAGAGGAGGGAGGGGCTGTGATTGGGATATGGAGTCAAAAAATAAATTAATTAAATTAATTAAAAAATAAGTTGGAGAAAGATCAAGTGTCAACCTGTGCCTTCCACTCACTCAAGCACACACACAATAAATGACTTTTAAATATAGTCATTTTTATTGGATTTATATCTATTTAGTGAGGGTGTGTGTTTGTGCACTCCTTACTGCGTACACATGGAGGTCAGAGGTCAACTTTCAGGAGTCACTCTTGCCTTCCACTCTGTGGGTTTCAGAGACTGAACTCAGGTCCTCAGACTGAACACAGGAGCCTTTCCCCGGCCATCTCATTGGTTCTAAATAAATTCTAAAAATCAAAGAAGAAGAATGCTTGCTTGCCACAGTTCTTCACGGTTGAGCTACAGCAGGTGAGTTGTAAGGATGTCTTGCTAGGTTGAGGTCCCATGTGAGTGTCAGTCTCTGTCCTCAGAAGCTTTTGACAATCTCTAAGGAACTGTTTCCCGACGACTTCATCCACATCAGTCCGATGCAGGGACTCATGTGTCCGTCTAAGGTTTACAACCCAGCATTGCTGTGATTGTTTGGATGCTACGTCATCCCAGGTTTCTGGTTAATAACAAGCCTGAAAAGCAAATGTCTATGAGCCATATAAAGTCCAAGCTCTTCTCTCAAAACAGTGATGGGTCAATAAAGGTCGGACTTAGGTCATTGGAAGGTAGGAATGCCGAGGTAAGAAAAAGGCAATGTACAGTAAACAAAGGTAACATATACTGACGTGTGTTGAAATATTAAGGGAAAAGTAGCGCAACCACTCAACAGTGGCCAGAGGAGCTTGGTGTGAGGCTTGCGGTGGTGGGAACTGTCGGGTCCCATCTGGTGCTAAGGGCATAGCTTTCTCTGAGGATTTGACAGAAGCTACAAGGTTCTGTCTTTAGAATGCATGCAGGGTTAGGTGCAAATTCAGGGAGCTTAGACAGGGGGCTCAGAGCATGTGTTTGGTACACACAGCTCTGGGCTTGGTCTTTAGCATCACAAAGACATAAAAGGAATGGATTATGGGTCCCTAGGTTTACTTAATTAATTTCATTTCTTTCTGTAAAGTTGCAACAGAGAGGTTTTATTTTACCATGAGGCTTTTCTGGTGACTCAGCGATAAGCTACTGGCCAAGAGTTTGTCTTCAACAAAGAATCACTCAGGGTTCTCCTTCTTCATGCTAGGGAAAAGAGCACCAAGTGCTTCAAACTTCTGATTCTTCCAACCATGCTCTGCAAGCTTTAGCTGTCATTACTCAGATAATCGCAGCTGTACCAGCCAGGAGAGTTAGGACTCTTCTGCTTAGAAGCGGTGACATCATTTGGTTTCTAACTCAAGAGCCAGAAATAAGAATTAATTACATGTGATCCAGGCACAGTGTGACACACCTAATCCCAGCATTTGAGGGGTGGAGGCAGGATTCCAGCTCATCCTCCACACACAGGGAGTTTAAGGCTAGCCTGGGCTACATGAGCTTTGTCTCAAGCCCTCTCCAGACCAAAAGAGTCACACAGGACTGAATGAGCAGATTAGGGAAGGTGGTAGTTTGATATATTATTGATGCCTTTAAAACTTTTTTCCTGGGCACATAAGGGAGGTTTTTGTTGTTGTTAAACAATTTGGTATACTCTGTAAACTAAAATGGAATGCTGAAAAGCCACCCATTGGGCTAGGTTTGGTTCCCAGTACTAGGAAAAAAATATCTTTTTCTCTTTAGTCCATTTTTCTCTCTCTCCTTTCCACAGCAACTCTCCCTAAGTCTTCACTCATAGTTACAAACAATGGCCTCCTCTTTACCAGACTGTATGTGGGAAAGGCGTGTTTGCGGTCCTGTTTGAGATGATTTCATCAGCTCTGACTGGTCTTAAGGAGACAAGTTAGAGTTTTATGGGGCCTCTGTCTTCAACTTCTCTAACAGGTGGGTAGGAAAGGTCACTGGGGGGGGGGTCAGCCTGGGAATCCCACAGAAAGACAGGGATCTACCTGAACTGAAGCCCCTCATCCAAATCCGCAGCAGTGCATGAGTGTCTGCATCATCGTCTCTCTGAACCTCTCTCCAGCCAAGGTGAACTAAAATGCAGCCACAAATGACCTTCCTGCAAGTTTATGTTTGATCGATGGGGAAGTAGCATTTCCCACGGCCACTGCAACAGCCTGGTGCCAGAAAACAACAGAGACTGGACTGGGAGGTAGTTTAGTAGTGGGATGTTGGACTGGCTGTTTTGTGTCAACATGACACAGCTGGGGTTATCACAGGAAAGGAGCCTCAGTTGAGGAAATGCCTCTATGAGATTCAGCTGTGTTGCAGTAAATATTAAAAAATAAATAATGGTTTATCTCTCTACTGGCCCCGAGGTCTCACTCTTCAGGCCCGATTTTAGTTCAGAGTCTCTCGCACCTCTGTTGCCCGGTCCAAGTCGCCACCACAGCCCAACTTGTTCATACAACTTCCTTCCCTAAACCTTAGCATGACACAAGGCCCCCATGGTGATCTGAAGGACATGGAAACACACACACACACACACACACACACACACACACTACCTTACTGAGTCAAGGTTCAGAGCGCTGTGTTCCTGGAGGCTCCAGGAAGACACTATTTCCTTACCTTTTCCAGTATCTAGAGACCACTGGCTCCCTTGGCTTGTGGTCCATTCTAGCTTCAAGCCATCGATGGATGAAGTGATGGCTACTTTTTAGCTGACAACTTGGTCAGCTAAACACCCAGGACATCAATGAAGCTAGCCTTTGAGTGTGTCTATGGGGTGTTTCTAGAGAGGATTAATGTCAGGTGTGTGACTCAATCTCTCCACTTTATTTTTTGAGGCAAGGTCTCCCACTAAAGCTGGAGCTGCAAAAGGCCAGCCAGTTAGCTCTGGTGATGCCCTTGTCTCTGCCTCCAAGTGCTGAGATTGCTGAGATCACAGGCATGCCCTGCTATTTCCAGCTTTTTATCTATGTGCTGCAGATCGGGTCCTCACTAACTGATCCATCTTCCCAGCCCCAAGGGCACAAGATGTGGACTATATGTGGCTGGTGGCACAGCAGGCAGAAGTGGGTCTCGGAAGGCAGGCTTTTGAGAGTCGTAGCCTGGCCCTGCTGCTGACTCCTCTCTGTCTTTGGCTCGATGTGAGCAGGTCTGGATGCAGGCCCCTGTGCGACAGACTGAGCCCCACCCCAGGCCCCAGCACTCAAGCCTTCCTTGGCTACAAAGCACCCAATCCCTTCTGAACTATGACCCCAGAGAAGCCTCCTCTCCCATTAGTCACTTCTGGCAGGGATCTTTGTCATGGTGATGAAAACGGTTAATAATACGAGAGAAGACTCCTTGGATTCCGGGTCTGGGAGGCTGGCCTTGCTGCTCTGTGCATCAGAGAGAGGTGGGTAAGAGGAGAGCATGCCTGTGCTAGAGGCATGTATTCCACCCCACCCTGAGCCTCTCACCCGGTGCCACCCATGTTCTGTCTTGGGGGATGCCCTCATACCCAGAGCTTGCTTTCCTCTCACCCTAGGCCACTCTCCTTCCAACTGGGCCAACAATCAGATCAGACAACACAGCTGTCACAGAGCTATGCTGAGTCCTGAGACACAAGCTCGGTCCTTCCAGATCCTGCTCCACCTCTGGCTCCGCCTCTGCTTTGAAGTTTCCAAATCTTCTAGAGACCCAGCTGAAATCATTCTGCGGTTGGTCTGTTTTCACGGGCGAGCAGTGACCAGCCAGAACTATCTAGAAATGAAGAACAGCATTCTGGGAAAACTGCAGTGCATAGTCGTAATGCAAGGTAGACAAGCTCTGCGCTCCTGCCCTCTACCAAAATGTCATCTTGGGCAGATGACATATCTTCCCCATGGACAAGAGACAATTGCTCACGGGCCACTGCATAAAGGAAGCTCCAAGTGGTACAAGGCCTTTCACACGGGGAGCCTTCCGGAAATGCTGGCTACGTTTATTACCGGCAGGGGCAGCAAAGGTTAGCACTGCATACGCTTTTTCCAAATTCTACCTGTTACTAACGTGTGCCTGGATTGAACTGGTTTAGACAGAGGCACTACTAGTACAGGCCAGCATATGCTGGTCATGTGCTGCTGTGGGGGAGGGGCTGGCTTATTCTGACTGTCCCCAAAGTCTTAAACTAACCTCAGTTGGTAGAAATTGCTGAGAAAAACACATCTAGTTAACGAGCAGACTTTAAAGGTTTTTTTTTTTTTTTTTAATGATATGTATGAGTGACTTTATTATGTTATGTGCTCTGTGTGTTTGTGCAGTGCCCAGAGAGGCCAGAAGATGGCAGCAGATCCCCTTCCTGAAGGTGGAGTTACAGGCAGTGGTAAGCTTCAGCTCCCACTATGGGTGCTAGGAACTGAACCTGGGTCTTCTGCAAGAGCAGTAAGTGTTCATAACTGGGCGCCATCTCCAGCCCCTCCAGTTCCCCAGGCCCCATCCTGGCAAACCTTTAAACCAGCATTCGGGAGGCTGAGAACGGAGGGTACCAAGTTCTTGGCCACTCACTCTGCCTCAACCATCCCCTCCAAGAAAGACAAGGCAGAGTACCATGACTCTGTGTGCAAACAGGCAGATTTGAAGTAACACAAAGGATGGGATTTGTGTGATGGAGAGGATCACAGTCACGTATGCTGGTGACACGGATGAGCATCATTTATGACGTTCTTTTGAATTTATTGAATGACCACAATCACGCCAGCCACGTCAGTTTTGCTGGTCACCATTTTCTGGTGGTCCCGGTTTCTCCTGATAGCCATCTGTAACCACAGGGCCCTTTATTTCATTTTAACTAGTTATGCTAACTGGACGCTTACATGTTACGCTCCACACACCCGTGTTTATGGAGCCCATAGAACATAAAATGGATTAAAGGGGCCAAGAGGCTGTAGCTTTCAAAGAGTTCTTCCTGTGGGCAGTGGCAGACACAGAGAGCCACTGTAGTTTGGGCATGGGCCAAGAAATCACACCCTACTTAAACACACGGTGGCTCAGGCCAAAAGTAGAAATTCTTACTCTGGCTTCTGAAGCCTAGCCCAGCCGGATCCCTGCCTCCCTGGGCACTGCTCACTTCCTGAGTTTGGTATTTCAACCACTCTGGCTTCCTCTTGAGGCCACAGAGTGCTTGCATATGCGATTCTCTCTGCCCAAATGCCTTTCCTCACTCCCATTAAAGCCTCCTGGTTCTTTGCTCACTTGACTCCTTCCCACTTAGCTCCCACCCCCATCTCTCCGAGCCCAGGCAGATCCCTGTAGTGCCCTTCCTGGGTGACCAGATGTGAGTCTCTTACACAGCGTTTATTGCCATCAGAACTTGGCCTGGATTGTTCAGGCTGTGGTTCCTGCAAGCCCCGAGGTTGCTTCTGCACTTCGTCCAGTTTGTTTGTTTTTAAAGATTTATTTATGTATTATGTATAACAATGTTCTGTCTGTATGTATGCCCGAAAGCCAGAAGAGGGCATCAGATCCCATTACAGATGGTTGTGAGCCACCATGTGGTTGCTGGGAATTGAACTCAGGACCTCTGGAAGAGCAGCCAGTGCTCTTAACTGCTGAGCCATCTCTCTAGGCTGTTTTTTTGTTCTTTTTGGGTTTTTTGTTTGTTTGTTTGTTTTGAGACAGGGTTTCTCTTGTGTATTGTGGTGACTGTCCCAGAACTCATTCTGTAGAGCAGGCTGACTGGAACTTAAAGATCCGCCTGCCTTTGCCTCCCATGTTCTGGAAGTAAATCGTGTACCTCCACCACCCAGCTACTTTGTCCACTCTTAATGCCTAAGTCAGTCCCTCACAATATCACTTCTGAGTCTCTGAGCAAAGAATGGAGCAGGGACCATTTAGGAAGAGATCACGCACTTCCAGTGAGAGGCAAATGACAGGGACCCAGGAGTCTGGGGATTCAAAGAGCCTAGCTGTGCAAAAGGTTGGAGCTTTTACAACACAAAGCTCTGGGCTCACTTGAACAGCATGGACTTTTCAGAGCTTGTTTCGTCTGTTACATACAGCTTTCTAAAAAACAACTTCCTGGGTCATGTGTCTCATGAGCATCTTAAATCTGGACACTTGGGTCTTCAAGGGACGTTGTTCAAACCACAGAACTCACTTATTGGCTAGAACAAATGTCTCTGTGCTAGTGACATGAGGAGACAAGGCAACGCCCCTGTCGATGGTGACTGCAGCGTCCAAGCAGAGCCCCAAAGGATGAAGTGGAGATAAAGACAGAGAGGGAGGGAGGTCTCCCCTCATCTCAGACACAAAATCACACTCCCCGAGACTAACCCACTACCTCGACTTAATGCATTTGACAACTATCCCTTCTCTGGGGAATGGGAGGCAGTCCACAAATGCAGCAGTAGAGGTCAGAGACAACTTTGAGGAGTTGATTCCTCCCCCAGGTGGGGCCTGGGGATGAGACTCAGGTGAGCAGACTTTACATTAACGGTCTTTACCCAGTAAACCATCTTGTCAGCCCTCTTACCCCTTTTCCCAGATAGCTTATGTAGCCCAGGCTAGCCTTGAACTCTCTGTGTTGCCTAGGTTGACCTGCTCCTCCCATCTCACAAGTTCTGGGATTAGCATCTTCTGTCTGCCCCATCCTTCCAATGTGTAATCTGCCTCTAATTTGGATCTTTTCTTTGAAATGTCTTCAATTCTATCTGCTCTATCCCTCAGCAGATAAAGAAACAGGCTCAGAGGAGGCGATGGGTCAGATCATCACTGGGAGAGAACGTTCATCCAGTTAGACTTTTGGAACCAGGTTGATGCCCATTGCATGATGGGTGGTGTGTCTTAGGGTTTTACTGCTGTGAACAGGCACCATGACCAAGGCAAGTCTTAGAATAACATTTAATTGGGGCTGGCTTACAGATTCAAAGATTCAGTCCATTATCATCATAGTAGGAACATGGCAGCATCCAGGCAGGCGTGGTGCAGGCAGAGCTGAGAGTCCTACATCTTCATCTGAAGGCTGCTAGAACACTGACTTCTAGGCAGCTAGAATGAGGGTCTTAAAGCCCACATTGACACACCTACTCCAACAAGGCCACACCTTCCAATAGTGCTACTCCCTGGGTCTAGCAAATCAAACCACCACAGGATGGATGGGATAAAATATGAACAGAAAGGCTGGTAGGTTTTGTCTTCTTCTCTTTGCAGACGGGAGAGCTACAGTCTAAGGAGAGAAACTGCATTACATGTAAATTAAAAGTTTTATTGGTTTTAATGAGTGAATTTTGATCAGTGTTTCTTTGGGGTAGCTCTGGCTGTCCTGGAACTTGCTCTGTAAAACAAGCTAGACTTGAACTCAGAGATAATGCCTGCTTTGGCCTCCCAAGTGCTGGAATAAAAAGGGTATGCCACCAACCTGGATTAAATAATTTTTCTAAAAGATTTACTTTATATGGATGAGTGTTTTGTCTACGCCACGTGCATGTAAAACACAGATAGACCAGAAGAAGGTGTGGCCTCCTCTGGAAGCGTATAAATGATAGTGAACAGCCATGAGGGCACTGGAAATCAAGCCGCAGTCCTCCAGAAAAGCAGACAGTGCTCTTAGCTGCTGAGCCTTCCATCTCTCCAGCTCCCTTAACATTCTTTATTGCTTGGTGATGATAGTGGTAATGTGATCATGATTGGTATAGAAGTATACTATGTGTGGGTGAGTGGGCACGTGCCAGTGTGTGTGTGTGTGTGTGTGTGTGTGTGTGTGTAGATCAAAGGACAACTTTCCATTGATTTTAGAGATAGAAACTCAGTGTGGAGCCTTGGGATCAAATTGAGGTCATCAGGTTTGTATGAGGAGTGCTTTTACCTACTGCCCCATCTCTCCAGCCCCCAGATGGTATTATCTTATAACTCTTTTATGTTGATTTTCATGTGTGTGTTGGGGGCACGAGGCAGGTCATGCCCGTGGCATGTGTGTGGAGCTCGGAGGATAATTTTCAGGACTTGTTAGGTTCCCAGGACATCAGGCCCTGGTGGCAAATGTTTACCCGCTGAGCCATCTCGCTGGCCCCGCAACTGCATTACCCTGCAACTAAATGTAGAACTTGAACGGAGACTTGTGATTCTTAGCCTGAAGGCTGGAAGTCTAGACAGTCTTCAGCCATCCCAACTCCTTCCTCTCTGGTCGGGCTAGGCCAAAGAAAGGTTAGAAAAAAAAAACTGTTCTTTGAAGTGGAGAGCTGTAAATAATGATGAGGAAGTAATTCTCTATGCTGGCCACTCCAGATTAAGGAGAGGTCATAGCAGGCACCTTGCCCCAGGAGGCTGGTTATCTTGGGTCCGGCTCATGATGACCTTGATGGTGGCTTCCTCAGGTGATGGAGCAGTGTGGACAGCCCCCAGATCATCACGGAGCACCGTGTTTTCGTGTTAGGAGCAGCAGGCGTGTCCTCACTAAATGCTGTATAAAACCCCACTGTGCCTCTTGTCGGTCACACTCTGGAGACAGTGCCAGGGGAGGGACAAGGCGTCCTGAAACCACAGAGCTCGGCAGACAAGGTGAAGTGAAGACAGCTCGGAGCAGGAGACCTTTGAATGTCTCCTCATCTGAGGAAGCCTTGTAATGAGATTCAGGGGCAGCAGGGGGGGAAAGCCACTCTGGTGAGACATGGGGGCTGCTATCTCACAGGGAACAGGACTGAAAACCAGGGCAGAATACCAATTTGTCCCTGTGGGAGGAAGGATCTTTGAAAGAAGGAGAGCAGTTCCTGAATTCAGCTTCAGGTAGAGTTCCTACCCCTCCCTTCCCTGTCACAACCCTGTCTAGATGTTTAGATAGGTGTTGTGCTGGGGACCCGAACTCTGGTCCTCATGATTGTGTAGCAAGCATTTTACTGACTAAGCCTTCTCCCTAGCTCCCGAATCTATATTTTTATCACTTTTTAAGAAATACTTTGAGGTGCTGAATGCAGAGCTTTATATATGCTGAGAGTGCTCCGCTGGCTGGCTCAAGTGCCTGTTTATGTGCTTGCTCTCTCCTCCCTGTCCACTTTACCCCTCCCCCTTTCCTTCTTGCCCCCCCATCCCTCTCTTCTTCTTGTCCTTTCCCCCCTCTCTTTTCCACCTTTTATTTTGAAACTTTTAGTTTTACACTGTGGGCTGGCCTCAAACTCACAGCAACCCTCCTGCCTCAGCTTCCTGGGTGCTGGAGCTCTCATAAGGACAATCAAAACTGGGGCTGTGGGTCAGTGTGAAGTCCCTGAGTAGGTGCAGGGGAGGTGGGGTAGTGGGGCTGTTGGGGCATTGCTTTGGGAGAAGATTAGGATACTTCTCACAGGCAGGTTCTTATTAGGGAGCAAGGCTGGCTCCTGCCCCCTTCCAGTTATTGGTTCCAGATGTGACCACTTACTCACCTTCACCAGAGACCAAACGCAACTCTCTCCAAAACTGTGAGCTGAAGAAATCTCTTTTCAACTAGGGGTGGTGACACAATCCTGTCATCCCAGCATTTGGGAGGCAGAGGCAGGCAGATCTCTGAGTTGAGGCCAGCCTGGACTATAGAGGGAATTTCAGGACAGCCAGGGATACGCAGAGAAACCTTGTCTTGAAAATCAAAAACAACAACAGCACCAAAGAAACCTCTTTTCCTCATGAATGACCTGCATCCTTGCTTTGTGTATTTTATTACAGTGGCCAAACACTGGTTAACGTATGTAATTTCCAAACAGCCTTAGGCTCCACAATGTCCCATCTAAGTCTAGAGTATGGCCAGCCTGAGTTCAAATCTTGGCTCTACCTGTCTCCTAATTTATTTAAGATTTTTTAACATTTCTTGAGGTCTTCTTTCCTAATTTGAAAAAAAAGATGTGAATGTGGTGACACATGCTCCTAATCTCTGCATTCAGGAGGCTGAGGCAGGAGGATTGTTGTAAGTATTCTGGTTTCAGACAGAAGCTATTTAGGGAACACCCAGAGGGAACAGCTGAGGTGAGACAGAGGGCAAAAGAGGCAGATTTTCTTCTGGGAAGAAACATGGTCGAAGAAGAGCAGGCAAGGCCAGCAGAGGCTGGCAAACGTGTGCTGCTGCCCACTGCCCTGAAGCTGCTCCCTGCCTCTGTTCTAGCCTCTCCATCCCCAAATGGGACAACAGGGAAACCCTGTCTTGGTTAGGGTTTTACTGCTGTGAACAGACACCATGACCAAGGCAACTCTTATAAGGACAACATTTAATCGGGGCTGGCTTACAGGTTCAGAGGTTCAGTCCACTAGCATCAAGGCAGGCATGGCAAAGGAGGAACTGAGAGTCTTCATCTGAAGGCTGCTAGCAGAATACTAACTCTCAGGAAGCTAGGATCAGGGTATTAAGGCCCACACCCACAAGGCCACACCTCCTCCAACAAGACCACACCTCCTTCAACAAGGCCACACCTTCCCCAACAAGGCCACACCTCCCAAGAGTGCCACTCCCTGGGCCAAGCAAATTCAAGCCATCACCTATTCCCACCAGACTTTTCTTCATCAAGCCTGGGGATACAAGGTCCAAGGAGGACAACTGCTAGTACTCACCCAGCACGTCATTCCACCCAGATCCCAGCCTTGCCCCTCCTCCACCCACGCCCACCCCTGTCCCTATCCCAAACGTGGAACACCCCCACCACCACCACTCTGTGCACTTTGCAGGTAACATACATGAACTCTGACTACATGCTGCAGAACAGACGAGAACAGGTGTCATTTTGTTCCCATTTCACAGATGAGGAGACTGAGGGCACCAGAAGGACCAGGAGCAGAGTTAGGATTTAAACCCAAGCGAATGAGCTCCAGGCTCTTATGCCCTTGGAGGGCTCACTGTCCAGTCTGAGTTTGTATGGGTGAACTGACTAGATACAGCCACTTGGGGGAGTCTACATACAGTTCCTTAACTCTACTCAGTTTGTGCGGCCTCCAGAAGAACTCTGAAAGAAGAAACATCTACTCCCTTCGTCGTCAGGGCGCCTCTAGCGCAGCATCCCACAGACACTAACAAAACCCTCCCAGTGTGCCCATCCTGGTCTTTCTCCTCTGGCAAGAGGTGAGGGGGAGTTGAGCCAAGCTCCATAGTAAACACCTGCAATCCCAGCTTTGAGAGGTGGATGGAGCCAGGAGGATCAGGAGTTCGAGGCCAGCCTGAGCTACCTGAGATCCGGTCTCAAAATGGGAGGGGGCGGGATTTGAATGGATAAGAAAGGAACAGGGGGTGTTCCTAGGGGCTCTGTGGCTTGGTTTGATTTTACAGCACTGAAGACTGTACATAGGTTGTGGTGCATTCAAGGCTAGCACCGTCACTCCAGCCCTGAGCAGGGTTTCAAGCCTCAGCTTCCAGGCAGCTCCACCCTGCAGGCCTCTGTCCTTAGACCCAGAAGCAATTCAAGCCCCACTGTCCTTATCCTGGGTCACTGAGTCTGACCTTGCTATGACTGGGGATCTCAACTAATATCTTGTTTACAAGGGGGACTTGGGAGCACTTGCCTGAGATAGCATCAATTCAGGGACTTCAGGGACAAAGACGTGGCCTGCCTGTGAAAACATTTATAATCTCTGTCTCTGTGGCTCCTGGGAGAGCCAGGCACAAACTCACCAAAGGAAGACCGACAGTGAGAAGCAGGGACTTTGAATATGCCTAAGCCTTGGGGCGGGAGAGATGGCTCAGATGTTAGGAGCCCTGGCTGCTCTTCCAGAGGTCCTGAGTTCAAATCCCAGTGTCTACGAGCTCACAACCATCTGTAATGGGATCT